>NC_139984.1:31190215-31522715 GCF_963993115.1 Abramis brama
AAACACAGCCAACAAATTCAAATAGACTTAAAACGTCCCTAATACGCCTTAAATGTGTGTCACCGAGTGCTTAAAATGTCTAAAATGTCACTCAAAGTCACTGAAGTAAAACTTACGTCCCTGTTATCATAGCACATGTGAACTAAATGTCACGGTTTGTAGTTTCTACGGTTTGTCAAAATCACTTTTTAGTTTATCTGAAGCTAATTAGCTTTAGCACACTAGCAGTTTATGCTAACATGCACTAATAATAATAACAACATGGGTGTGGTTTATTTCTGCTTACAATTAAGTGCTTAATCATATTTAAATGAACGATTACTTATTTAATCTAAACGGTATGAATTGAGTATCTAATTTATATTAATTCAAGTTTCGTTAGATATTATCGGTTTGCTTAATTTACCATTAAGTTTGATATGAAGGGTTTATTAAATGTTCATTTTTTAAAAGATATTGTACAGGTTCTTAAATTCCTGCAGGACACAAATTATTTAATTATCATTACTACCTGATCAGGTGCCTCACTATAATTACTAATTTCTTTATTCTTACTAAATGTAAACATACATTTTCAACATATAAACGAATATACGAAGTTATTATGTAGTTTTATTTAACCTTATAGGATATTGATTATTTGGTAGATAAACTTAAGGATATGTCGAGAGACTATTGTATAATAGTAATATTATTCATATTGAATTATTAATGGTGTTAATGCATAAAAAATATATATAATGGACTCCATGATACAGTTGAGATAAAGTATGCTGAATCATCACTCATGAAGTTTGCTGAATGAATGAATTCAGTGCTTTGTGTTTTGATAAACCTGTTATTCCAGGTTATGAAAGCTGAATGATGAAGTATAATAAACTGAATGTGTTTGACTCTGGCCGACATCTTTTCTTAGTATCTGACAGGTGTGTGTGTGTTTGATTGACAGGTGTTGCACTGCCAGGGTTTACACACAAAAGTGCGTGCGGCCTGTGTGAATTATCTGAAACAGAACAGATCTAACTATGAGCTGGTGAGACTAAAAATACATTTTATATTCATATATTTACATTCCATTGTAAACACATCAGAAGTGTCAGTTGACCTCTGACCTGTTGTGTTAAACTTGTCTTTGTTGTTTCTCAATGTGTGTGGTAGTTTATCGAAGGCGATTTTGAGACGTACCTGGAGAATTTACGGGATCCTCAGGTAACAACAAAACTTTGTACATTCAGGCCGACGCTCTTATCAGAAGTGCTTTAGTTTCTTATAAAAACATTGGACTTGGTTGTGATTTCACACACTCTTAATGTTAAAATGTAGACATTTCTAACACTCTTTCTCTTTATTCCTCCATCCGTTTAGAGCTGGGTTGGACAGGTGGAGATCACCGTTTTGGCTGAGCTCTATAAGTGAGAATATTACATTTCCTTATGTCTTTTAACTGCACATTTGCTCACATCAACTGTGATGATGTCTTGTTCACTGACAGTGAATGGCTAGTTGTGCATTATGCTCATTTGCTCAAAATGGGATTTATAACATGTCTCATTTGACAATGTTTTCTTGTTGCTAGTATAAATGGAGGGGAAAGTGTTTCCTGTAAACTGTAAATCGCAGCAGTGCAAAATGTATCATATGATGAACAAGATTATCAATGCATGAATTCAAGGAATGCAAGCGATCTCTGATCTAGTTTTCCATGTATCATTTTTTTTAAATGACTTTCCTGCATGTGAGCCAAGACAAATCATATAAAACTATGAAATAGATCAGTAACATGAATTTCTCTTTAAGTGCCCCTATTATGCTATTTTAAAGGATTTTGTTTTGGAGTTTCCTTTAACAGGTTTACATGCATCTAAGGTAAAAAACAACAACAACAAAAAAACTTTAATTTTCTTAAAATATATGTACACTGCAGTATCAGCTCTTTTCTCACCGTGTCTGAAACCTTTTGATAAAAGTTTCAGTTTCTCTAAACCCTACCTTTCCGTGAACATACTCTGCTCTGATTGGTCAGATGGCTCAGTCTGTTGTGATTGGTCTACTCTGCTCTGATTGGTCAGATGGCTCAGTCTGTTGTGATTGGTCTACTCTGCTCTGATTGGTCAGATGGCTCAGTCTGTTGTGATTGGTCTACTCTGCTCTGATTGGTCAGATGGCTCAGTCTGTTGTGATTGGTCTACTCTGCTCTGATTGGTCAGATGGCTCAGTCTGTTGTGATTGGTCTACTCCGCTCTGATTGGTCAGATGGCCCAATCTGTTGTGATTGGTCTTCTCTGCTCTGATTGGTCCGATGGCTCAGTCTGTTGTGATTGGTCTACTCCGCTCTGATTGGTCCGATGGCTCAGTCTGTTGTGATTGGTCTACTCCGCTCTGATTGGTCAGATGGCTCAGTCTGTTGTGATTGGTCTACCGCTTACAGTGCGTGTCAGAAACCAAAGACAATGAGGTGTGTTCAGGCGCATTGTTGGTGCGTTGCTATTTTGAGGCAACAGAAATAGACTGAGCCATTGACCAACTTAAACCTGGTCTAAAGTCAATGGCGCAATATTTTTATTTTTATTTAAAGAGCGTGTTAGTAATGTGCGCCTATAGGCGGGTCCACAACGCGTGTACACTCTGCTTATTAAACACACACACTCTGCATATTACACACACAGGGACGCACAGCAGCACACAAACATGCCAAATATTTAAAATAAAAGGATTACAATGTAGAAGATTATTATTGTGTACATAAAGATATGGTGAATCCGGCTTGTCCCGTAGATGTTCTGCTTGCGCACTTTAACCTCGCGCACGAGCAGATCCGTTTGCGCTCTGGAGACGACTTCGTCTTTCCACTATCGAATTCCGTCATGTAAATGGCGAATCTGCCATGGCGCGAGCGCAACTGGCATTTAAAGGGAATGGGAGATGAGACTCTGATTGGTTTAACGCACGTAAATCCCAAAACACACCCATTCCTCATTAAGAGAATAGGGACAACACTTTTAGACCATGCACCGGGAGCGCCGACCATTTTTCCCGTCGTTAAACTAGCAAAAGTGGATTCGGACAAATTTGTTACAAACCTACATGGGTTCGAACAGGAAGAGAGACTGGATTTGCTGACGTCTCGTTTCAGTAGTTCAGAGTCGATTCTTTCTCTATTTATCTGCACTTTGAGCTTTGAAACTTTGCCTGATATGAAAATATAAAAATGTCTGAGGGTCGCAAAAGAAAAAGTGTCTACGAATTGTATGACAAGAAGAGAAAGGCCTCTGAAGAAAGAAACAAGACCAGAATGTTTTTGGGAGAATATTTCACACGCTGGCGTGCACTAAAAGCACAGGTTGGGCTTCCCACTGATGCCTCAGTCGCGAAGTTTCTACTCGACAGGTAAAGTTTGGCATGCTATTTGGAGAAATCCATTTAAAATCACTGCTAGTAAAAGTTAATGTAAGCTATGATTAGCGATGCTAGCCCTGGCACAAGTCACGCACCGCGCAGACACGGTAAACATCTCAATTTGTCTAAAGTAGCCTTATGACCAAATGGTAAAAAGTGTCACGCTGAAATGTTCTGACATAGTGGAAAAGGGCAAATCTTCTTTTGGAAAGTAGGCTTGTATGAGCCATGCCGACAGCAACTTGTAAACAGAGCGTGCACGAGGAGAACTAGGCTTGTGCATGCTCTCGGGAGCAGGTAGAGTGTTGCGCATGTGCATTTTTTCAAGTGGAGAGGGCGGTTCTTTTCTAAAATTTGGGAAAATCCTCCACTATACCTTTAACTTCAGTGTCCATTGGTATCCACCGCTTTGCTCATTTGCATAAAGTGAATCAATTCTCAACTTTGTTGCATTGCTCGACAACCTCACATTGCATTGAAATCAAATGACTTCTGTTCACAAAATATTGCTGTCAGGGTGAACGCCGCTTTATAGAGTCACAACAATAGCCGCTTTACTTTTAATATCAAAAGATTAAAGTGTATTTTTTTTTTATTAACAAAGTATAAATAGTTTGTTTACTATCTCTGATGGTGTAATGTTTATTTCTTCCAGACATGATTTCATCATTTTCCAGGTGCCTGATCAACCACCCGTGAACATCACAGAGAACGGCTTCCCTGATAAGGTGCAGACTTGCATTCATGCAAGATTATTTATTTTTTAATTATGGCCGTAACACTGAAATAAATCTCTCTCTCTCTCTTTCTCTGTCAGGTGCGACTGTGCTTCCTCAATGGAAACCATTATGACAGTGTTTACCCACAATCTTTTGAGAAAAGTGCTGCTGTTTGTCAGTGTGAGTGCTTCTTCTTTATTCAGTGAATCAATGGTGCGATATGCTTTCAGTGTCAGAAACGAACCGTCTCTTTCTCTCTAGCGATCCTGTACGAGCTGCTGTATGATCGAGTGTGTGGCGTTGAGCGCAGCGTTTTAGGGTCGTGTATGAAAGGAGGAAGAGGACGAGAGAAACTCGACTCAGAAGAATGCAAGAGCAGTGAAGAGTCTGACCTGGAGGAAGACGAGTTCTGGTTCGTATTCGCATGTTTGCATGACACTTTTTCTGTCGCAGCATCTTTTGGACAATGTGATTATAGTTTTTGCAAGTTGTTAAAGAGCGGACGATGCCATATTGGGCTGGTTTCTTATCTATAGGCTTATAATATATCATTAGATACGTTTCCATCCACCCCTTTGAGGGCAAAAAGTAGGTAAAAAAACCCACTGATGGAAGGTTGGAGGAGATGGCAGCTTCCAATGAACTAGTTAGTATAAGTTGTCTAGCCAACAGTGTGCAAAGTGCAATATTATCCATCTCTAAACCTGTGAGTTTAACCTTTTCCGTAAGAACCCCAAATATAGCTATCAATGGGTTGGGGTCTATTACTGTGGTAAAAATTTCTGAGAAACAACTAAAAATTTTCATCCAGCTATTTTTTTTATGTGAATTTGGTGATACCGCAAAAAAACACTGAATGGAAACGCCATGATTTATATAAATTCTTTCAATGTGCATACAAAAACGAATGCGAAGTGGATAATTTTTTAATCCGAAGTGCATAAACTACGATTTACCAAATAATTCCCTCGATGCGCAACAAAAACTGACGTGACTTTCCCTCAACAGAGGCTGTGATTGGATAACTGGACTAACCAGTGGACCAATCACATCACAGCATCTCAAATGTTATTTTGGTGGCTCTGAAACGCCTGAGTCAAAGTCTGTCATCAGAATGATTTGGTTTAATTCCCTCCAGAAGCGTCTCACGTGATTGCATTCACAAACACCAGCATCCGAACGTTTATTGCACTTCCTCATTTATGATGGAGGTTAAAAGAGCCACTGTTTCCTCCTCAATCGCAGCAACTTCCATTTTTATTACAGATATTTTGCGCCAATTTCCCAGAAAGTGACGATTTTATTCCCTTGAACACATGGGATGGAAACGGTGCTTTATTTGCAAATGTTTTATGCAATATTCCAATTTTGCACATTAGTTAAATTCACAGCTTTGGATGGAAACACAGCTTTTGTTTTATGATCCAGTAATTTCCAATTTATATAATCAAGTCCTGCCCTACATTATGATCTGCTTCACTTGGAAATATGTATCAACAGAGGTTAAATACATTGCAAATACAATTTCATAACTAGTTTTATTAAACATGTTGGTGTGTGTGTGTGTATTTGGTCTTGTTAGGTCCAGTGAAAGCAGAGAAAAGACGACCAATGTGATGAACGTCAGACCGCCGCAGAGGGTGATTTCTTATCTCTTGAAGATTGAAATTTCAGTGTATTAGATGGCACTCTGACTTTGTAGGATGAAATATTGTGGTAACGAGTCTATCTGTGCTTCAGGGTCGTGGGAGGGGCCAGTCTCGAGGAAGGGGGCGTGGCCATCTGTCCGCTAAGGCACAAAAGTCCCTAAACCCCGCCCTCTACAGGAACGTGGAGTATGACGTGTGGCTCCGCTCTAAACGAAGTACATTATCTTTTTTTTTTTTTTCTTTTTTTATTTAGTTAGTATCTTGATTGAATGATTTATATTAATATTTTTAATCACTATGTGCGTTGTTTAGTTCAACAGCAGCGAGATTTCTGCATTGCCGCAGGAATGCAATACGCTATCGGAGACAAGTGCAAGGTTAGCAGTGCGTGTGTTGACGTTTTAAGCATTTGCATTTGATTTATACAGGTTCACACCATTTAAAAGTTTGGAGTGGGGATCAAACTACTGATCAAAAGTACAGTGAAAATTGTGAAATATTATTACAATTTAAAATTACTGTTTTCTAAATGAATATATTGTAAAGTGTAATTTATTCCTGTGATCAAAGCTGAATTTTCAGCATCATTACTCCAGTCTTCAGTGTCACATGATCCTTCAGAAATCATTCTAATATGATGATTTGATGCTCAAGAAACATTTATGATTATTATCAATGTTAAAAAAATACCATGATACAGTTTCTTTTCCATGATTCTTTGAGAATAGAAAGTTCAAAAGAACAGCATTTATTTGAAATAGAATCTTTTGTAACATTATAAATGTCTTTACTGTCACTTTTGCTGAATAAAAGTATTAATTTCTTTAAAAAACAAACAAAACATCTTACTGACCCAAAAGTTTATGTATATGCTGTTATTATTTATTTTTTTATAATTTATTATACATTTCCCTGCTTTTGTTTTTATTAATTTATTACTGTTATGTTGTTTTAATATATACTTTTGTGCATTTTAATTGTTATTTGTATTTTTTTTAACTTAGTCACTGCATGTTTTTTGTTTAAAACACCTTGTGAAACATTTTACATATGAAATACATATCTATACATCAAATGTGTTGTTATCTTCAGAGCTGTCTTGATTTCGTGTCCTCTGTCTTCCTCAGGTGCAGCTGAGTGGCAGCAATCGCTTCTATAACGCTTACGTTCAGGAAGTCAGTCCTGACAATGGGCCAGTCACTGTGTTTATTGAGGAACTCAACAGACCGTACGTGTTTTATATTCATCTCTATATATGTGTGAAGGTGTTTTCAGAGACTTCTGGGTAAGCTCAGAATGGCTCACTTCCCACTGTTTTAGAAAGAGGAGTATGCAGTATGTATACTGGGCATGGACTGTGAATGTGCAGTGTACAACCAGAGCACACTATTTAAAATAAAATAAAATATGCAGTATATATTATAGCAGTACAGTAGTATTCAATTCCATACATCTTGAGTCTGATTTAGTTTTTAATGTGCTGTGAATTTTAACTGCCTTATCTAGTGCAGGGAGATTATATATATATATTATATTATATATATTTATGTTTATATGGGTATGCGTGTATATATATATATATATATATATATGTATGTATGGATAGATAGATAGATAGATAGATATAGATTGCTCTTTGTATCGTTATAAAATTATTTTTAAATTAGTAAAATGATTATTTTTTTATTTATTTGCATTGATCAACAGGCAATACCATGGGAATTCCTTGATAAAAACATTTAGTTGCTTTTATTATATTTTTATATGAACAGACAAAAACAAATTGTTTTACTTAAAATGTATATTCTTAGCCCTAAAATACCAAATGAAAATTGTATATTATAAACAATATATACAATGTTCATCTTTTAATCACCCCGTATTTTGATTACCTTGTGTGTGTGTTTGTTTAGACAAACCGTGCCGTTGTTGAGTTTGCGTCTTCCATCTGAAGAGCCTCAGACATGGCAGACGGTGTCCGACAAGAGCAAAAGACACAGCGTACCGAACAACGGCGCGCAGACGCCCTCCGGTACGATCTCTCCAGATCAAAAACACACGTGAATGGCGTCAACTCACACACACTCACTGTCTGGGTTTCTCAATGCAGAATGGGAGAGCAGAGGAGGTCGGAGGTCAAACAAAGCCCCGCTTCAGTCAGCGTCCAGTGGCCGAGTTAATAAGCAACACTCCTGGCCTCCGCAAACCTTCCCGGATGAGCCGGCGGGAGGACGCAACAAGTTCAGGTGCGCTTCACTGGCCTGTAGTTAAAAATATCACATATTTTTAAAAATGTTTCTTTTTAACACCTGCATTTTGTGTCTCATTTTCAGTGTTGGGGAAAGTTACTTTTAAAAGTAATGCATTAAAATATTGCATTACTCCCAAAAAAAGTAATCATAAAAACAAGTTTTTATGAAAAGTAATCCGTTACATTACTTTTGCGTTACTTTTTCTTAGCTGGGCTGAGCTTGTTTGTTAACCCTAACAACAAAAAAAGTTATATTTTTAATAATAATAATAATAATAATAATAATAATAATTTGTTACATAATGTAACAAATTATTATTATTAAAAAAAAAAACTTTTTTGTTGTTATTGAAAAACAAAGAACAATAGGATACAGGAGAAGGATGCTCAACACTCTTATTTCTAAATCTAATCTAAAGTAATTTTTGCTTATTTGTATGGTTTAATTAGATCATTGAAGGTCAGCAGCAAAAAGTAAATTTGTGTAATGATACCCCCAACACTGCTCATTTAGTGCAGAAAGAGGCTTCTAAAGACACTTGATTTGTGTAAACTTTGACATTCTCGCTGGTCTGTGTTTGCAGACGATCTGATCAGCGCAGCAGTCCTGTGTGTGTTCTTCCAGAGGAGGAAGAGGAGAGCGTCGTGTTGGAGCTTCTTCACAAAGACGAGCACAACTTTCCCTCGCTCGGAACAAGCCCTCAAACGGTGCAGCTCTTGCAAACACATTTACCTTCTATAGTGTGAGGTGAAACATGATAATGATAATGAATAATATTTGGTGGGACTTGGTTTTTCCGGTGCATGGTGATATTATTGCTATGATATTGTTGGTTTTTCCACGCCCCATGACTGTGGTTATGCCAGCAGAAAAAAACATTGTTATTGTGCTGTCAAATCGATAAATCGCATCTAACACAAAAGTTTGTGTTTATATAATATGTGTGTGTGTGTGTATATATATGTTAGATGCGATTAATCACGATTATTCGTTTTGATTCCATTATCGTCAACACAACTTTTTTTAATAATATGCATTCACAAATAGAGACATTTATTAAGAAAGTTAATTAGGGTCATATTTCATTCACCCTGATTTTATCTCTCAAAGTTTTTCGCAAAGTAAATTTATTTATATATACGCTTTATTCAATACATATTGTTTCAAAGCAGCTTCACAGTTATAAGAAAATAACAGAATCAATTATGCAAACTTCATAAAATATGAGATCATCTTAATTCTGCTTTAAAGAAGCTCTAAAAACCTCAGTAGTGCCTTTATTCAGCTCAAGTCAGTTCTGTGCTTTAGTACTCCAGTACAGTACTTGTGTAAAGTACTTCACCTAATGACAAAGATACAAATGCATATATTTGTGCTATAATAGTTTCCTCTGAATTTAGGCCACTGCTGGTGAGGTTGTGAAGAAAGGAGGGGAAAGGAGAGGCTCTCGGAAGAAGGAACAGAAGGAGTGTGTTTCAGAGACAGGTGAAGCTCCGCCCCCTTTATATACAGGTTAAACAAAATTGCCAGGCTGAAGAAATTCTAGGCCTCTAAATGATACATATTCTAAATATACATTATAAAAAAGCAAGTATAATATACATAACAACAAATATTTGCTTCTTTATAATGTATATTTATACATAAGCTTAAACATACAGCACAATGGACAGTCACTTTAAAAAATATTGCATTGCCTTGATATTGCTAACATGGCTGATCATATTTTTATTTATATATGAAATTATTATCCTGAAGTTAATTTGGTATTTCGGCTTTCAGAAACATCCCAGAGGCCTGTACAGAGACAGAAGAGCACCACTGAAGAAAAACCTGGGGTGAGTTGCATTGAGTCATTTACGTGGATAACTGCTGATTCAGGACTATTTATTATGGCTTTGTTTAAACTGTTGACAGGTGCTCCCAATTTGCACACTTAATTGCATATCAATTTGCATTACTCTGTTTTGTAGAATAAATTGTGGGGGGAATCAGGCTCTGATGCTGAATGACAAAATAACCTTATAAAATTCATACACTACAAAGTTGAGTATATAAGTGCATAGTGTGTAGTGCGTCATTTGGTACTCAACTTATGTCTTTTTTTAACCGAGAGATAACCAAGTATACTAGAAAGTGTTGTAATCACCATATCCAGGTGTATGGCAACAAAACAAGCAACATATCTTGTCCCTTCCATGTTAATCTAAATTATTTGTCCTTACAAGTTGCTGGTTTATATTGTGTTCTAGATAAGGGTTTCTGAGGAACCAGTGCAGAGATCTTCTCCAACAATAAAAGAGAAATTACAAGAGAAACCCATGCCTGTCTCTCCATCTCCACATCCTGCTGTTATCTTCTCTGGCCCCAAAACAGTCCCGTCTTCATCTCAGACGTCATCTGCTACTGCCCCTGGTCTTGATAAATCCTCTCTTGAGGCAAAGACCCCTATTCAGCCAAAGAATAGCCATGCTCGAACCCCTTACAACAGTCAGTTGGCGTCCACTTTAGCCCCTTCACAGCCCACATCAGTGGCAGCAGTCTCAGTTCCCACCCTTACATCTATTCAATCTGCCCCTGCATTGAAACCGTCCCAACCCTCATTGCAAACTGCCCCAGTGCTCCCCACATCTGAGCATATTTCCCACCCCAGTCAAGCACCATCTCAGATTAACTTGGTTGCATCTCCGATGATCACCGTCCAAGTACCTGCTGCTATCCCAACTCAAACAACTCTGGCATCTTGTGGCTCAATCCCAGATGCCCCTGTTGAATCCACCCCGTCCATTCAAACCACTTTTATTTCCAATCCACCCCTCTTACCTGCCTCTGCAATACCTGTTTCTAGCCAAGCTCCGGCAGCTGCCCGTATACTAGATGCCCCAGAACCGCCTTCTACGACCCTTCCCATTGATGGAAGAAGTGGTCCACCAATTGCCCAAAAGACTGTAGATCCTCATACCACTATGACACCAATCCCTCTTTCCCAAGCTTCTCTCCCCTCAATCTCCCCTTCCTCTGGTCCTGCCCATGCTCCACTTCCAGACTTACCTCAGTCCTCATGCAATGCATCAGATCCACAACCCTGTGAAACATCGGCCATACCTTCCTCTGGTAAGTTTTGTCTGAGTAAGACTTAAGGTCCTTGCATACTGAGAAATTTCCATAGTCTGTAGAAAAATATGGACGTAGTGTCCTCTAAAGAGCAATTTTGAAGCCCAAAGTGGGCAGAGCCGGCCGTCGCCATCTTGGTGTTGTGATAAACTGCAAATGGGCAGTGAGGCGGATTAGCAGAGGTCACGTGACGCTAACAGACAGCAGACAAACGGCTAGTAGTGACAGCAGCAGCAATCCACCTGTCACTCAAGTGGCCACGCCCTTAATTATGCAGAACTTTAAGGCGTAATATAATTTAAACGGATAAGTTATAAAAAAATTCACCTCCCTCACAGTTTTCATGAAGGGCAAAATTAGCTATATGGACCAAAACCCCTTTTTTACACCAGACTGTAAAGTCAAGTCAAGTCATCTTCATTTATATAGCGCTTTTAACAATGTAGATTGTTTCAAAGCAGCTTTACAGAGATAAATGTTTAATTGTAGGTAACAGAGATTGTTTTGGCTTTATAGCGGTTCTTTAATAAAGTTATTTTCCAGCTAAAGTTAGTTTTGATTGATTCGCTTCCGTCGCAACGATCATTTGTTGTTAAATTATGGCCCGTAAATATGTAAACGTATTTTTTTCTGCTGTAAAGTTGGGCATTTTAACATGGGGGTCTATGGGATTGACTCTCTTTTGGAGCCTGTCTCTAGTGGCCAGTCGATGAATTGCAGTTTAAGTCACTTCCGTTTTGGATTCAAGAGAGAGACCTGAAAGGTTGCCGCTTGGTTTTTTTGTATTCATCATCCTAAAAATTTGTCAATCACAGAAACCTAGAGTTCGATGCGTATTAATACTTTAAGAAAAAAATCGCAAAACAATACAAAATGGAGTCTTCAAGCATCGAGGATGATTTTGTTGTCCTCTCTCTTTTCTTAAAAAGAGAAAAAGAAAGAGGAAATGTTGGGTCCATCCAGTCCTGAGATTGGGTAGAGAGGAAGGAGAGTTCGCTGCGGGATTATCCTGAGCGATTCTACATTTAATTCAGGATGTCAGTGGCTCAGTTTGATACTTTGCTGGTGATACTGGAGCCACATATTAAAAAGAAGACAAATAATTTCCGTGAACCAGAACTGAATTTTGGCGTTCGCTTGTATGGTGGCTCTGAATTGTCAAAATACCTTTTAAAATACTTGCTACGCATGTGAAAAATGCTCAAAATTGAACCCGATCTCAAAAAAATTATGACGGATGAAAGATTTGTGTGTAAACATGATTGACACAATGTGAGGTATTTATTTTTTAACGTGTGAACATTTTGAATTCCGTGTGCAAGGACCTTTAGACATGACATGCATCAAGTAAATCTGGTTACAAATGTTGACTTCCTAGTAAATCAACCAAGTTCTCACAGAGCATCTCTTGTCCGCCAGGTGTAGCCCCTGCTCCTGACCCCCCATCCCAACCCCAACAAATCCCCTATCCTCATCTCCAATGGTCTCAGCTCCTCCAGGACCCAGTTTATCCAGGATTCCCCCTGAATGAGAAAGGAGAGCTGGAACCCCTGCCTTCCTTTTCCCTTTCCCAAAAAGGAGACGACCTTCCACAAGGTAATGAAAACCCCAGAGATCTGACATGTAAAACCTGTAAAAGCCATTGAATTGACTACAATATCCTCTCAGTTGCTCATTATTCAAGGCTAAATGGCAATTTTTAATCTTAGAAATTAGATTTTTAATCTTAGAAATGCTTTCTGTACTATTTCAGATATCAATGTCCTCAAGTTCTTCTTCAACCTCGGTGTCAAGGTACACTTCTTCTTTGCATTTGTTGCTTCTTTAATGGCTTCATTAATGGCTATCACTATTTATGGAATTACATAGAAGTGTATTCACATACTCCCAATGTCCTCAGGCATACTCTCAGCCGATGTTTCCTCCCATCATTTATCTGGGTCCACTTAACCAAGCCTATCAGATGCAGCTCAGAGGGCCGCCTCCTCCTTCCTCTGACTCTCCCGCAAATCCCACAATGACTTCATGGCAACCAGAAAACCCTTCTCCTCCTCAGAATTTGAGCTCAGTCCCTGACTCCTCATTGGAGAGCCATGCTCCCGTTGCACCGGAACCAGTTGGTAGTGGTCCTGTTGGTCCCATAGAGGTGGGAGGGTACAGTGATCATCCTCAATCCCTTCCGATGCAGGTCCCACCAAGAATACCAATGCCCTGGTCAACTTCTTCTGTCCAAAGTGCCTATGCTGGGAATTACCCAGCTTCCCCTCAAATGCAGTTTTCATCACAACCCTGTCCACCTCATGGGAATCAGATGTATTCGCCTTCATCTGTTGGGTACCATCATATCCCACCTCCACCGATGCCTCATGAAGCCTTAAACCATGTTCCTCATGGTCGGATGGATGTCTTTCCATTTGTTCATCCCACATTGGATAGAGGTCAAGAAAATGGCCAGAGACCTATGAATATGAATCCCCAGTATGGGTCCATGCATAAGATCACTGGCTTTCCAGGAACCCAACCTCAGTTGAGTGGTGGTGATTACAAGCCGGTCGATATTCCCGTTTCAATTGCCACAATGCAACCTCAACACTATCCCGGAGCTTGTCCTGTTGTACAACCTTTCCAGCTCAGCCAAATGCAAGGAGACATGACGGGATTGGCCTCTCTAGCCAATGGGAACTTAGGAAGACTTGGGGGAGTCTACGCAAAGAACCTCCACGCTGGACAATTTGCTGAAGATCCTTCCCGCCTCCTCCACGCGTATTCTCCTGATGACAATTGGTCAGTTGAAGAGATGGAGATTCCCAGTGTGGATCTCAGAACCGGCCATTCCTTCTATAGCCAGTCCTATAGAGGTGGAGGAAGACGTGGCCAAGATGATAGAGGTGGATATCGAGGTCGGAGTCACCGGGCCCGGAAAGATTACTCCAGTCGAGGTAGACCGGATGACCAGTCGTCCTATAGACATTATGGGAGACGAGGCCCAGGGCCAAGGGTCGGGATGCAGTTGCCATATCAGTGATGCTTAAATGCTGGATATACACTTGTTTTTGGTTTACAATGATGTCAGATACACAAAATTTGTTTGTATTTTTGGGTGGCTTTTGGTACATTATTGATTAGTAATATATCCAATGTTTTTAATGGTTTTCTGTCTTTCTCCCCACACACATTCTTGTTTAAAAGTAAAGCAACTCGGTTTAATGTTTTGATTTAACAAAAGCCTAGTGGAAATGTTTGTTTGCATAGATGTTGTAATAAAATCTAATAAATAATCTAGTAATTTTTTATTTTTTTTGGACTTCTTGTTGAGCTGAATGCACTTCCCCTACATGCACATTAAAAGGGAAAAAACATAATCATACCATTATATTGGTTTGAATGTATAAATGTCTCAGATCTATGTGAATTTGATTATTAAAGTTTTCCTTCCAATATTTTTTAATTTAAAGTTGTATGTCAAGAATGTTCTACATCTTTTAGCATGTTTTTTTTTTTTTTTTTGACTGTCTTAAAAATTCGATTTTTCCTAAAAAGCTTGTAAAAGATTCAACTTGTGCTGCAAAGCGTATAATGGTGTAGCATCTCACCCGACACAGCAAAGTGCCTTTTTGTCATGTTTTACTTGTGTATTTTGGGGGGATTTCAATATAATTGGTTTCCTTTGACCACGTCTTTATCGTGCACTTTCAACCTCTTCCAGATGAACGTTGATGCCTCTAAATAAATTAATACATTTCTGATCCAAAGATGTTGTTTAACACCAAATAAACGCCTAACAAGATCTTTCTCGGTTGTCGTCTTTCCATTTATCAGTTGCAATTCCCTCCAAGGAATTTATCTTTTCATATATATTTGACCAGATGTAATTATATTCCTGTCTTGTTTTCATGTCAGTTTTAGTGTGTTCTCTTAGTAAGATCTATTGAAGGAAATTCAAAAGATTCTCTTTTGTAATCTTTACATCAAGTTTTTAGTTGCAACTTGACACTTTTTGCCATTGATGTCCCAATAAACCTGAATTCACCCTATGTGGTTTTGACGCCAAATAAACAATTAAATTGTCAACTTCAAATAACTTTTTTTTTTATTTGAGTTGTGATTTCACATCAGAAATCAAGTTTTTAGTTATATTTCCTTTAAAAGGTTGTAGTGACACCAAATAATCAAATTCAAATAACTTTTTTTTGTTGTTGTGATTTTCCATTTGAAGTCAGTTTTTAGTTGCAATTCTTAAAACAAAAAGGTGAAGTAAATGTAGTCTTGACACCAAATAAACAGTCAAAAGAACATCTTTTTTTTAGTTGTGATCTTTGCATTTGAAGTCAATTTTTAGTTGTAGTTCTTTAAAAGATGATTGATGTAGTTTAACAAAATTAACAAATTTTCTAATTCAAAAGAACTTTTTTTTTGTCGAGTTGTGATTTTTCAGTTTTTAGTTGCAGTTCTTTAAAAAAAGGTGAAGTAAATGTAGTTTTGACACCAAATAAACAACAAATACAAGCCAAAGAACATCTTTCTCCATTGTGGTCTTTCCATTTAAAGTCAGTTTATTCGTAAACAATCTCACTGCACAGACGTGTCACCCAATATTACTGAGACATCAAATTGTGTCTAGCTGGTTTTAATTTCAGCCTGTTGCATCTTCACACGACTGCTGAACTCAAAAGCCAAATCTGGTTGAAATCTGGTTAATATGATGCAACACATTGTGTAACATGATTAAAATATTTTATTCAAAATATACAGTTGCATGTTTGCCGTGTGTAAAGCCGTTCACACCACTTTATGACCAGAAAGAACTTATTGATAACAGTAATTCAACCCAGAAACATACATATTTTCCAGGTTTCATTCTCGAATCATGTCCTCTCCTCTCTTTGGCAAGACATCACAAGCTTGGCTTTCATCTCATAAAAGACACGTTGTCTTGTTTGTTGAATCGCACCAATGACGAGAGGAGAGAGCAGAACCGTGTGTGTGTAATGGACCCGATGGGCAGTGTGACGGTGGTGGTAATTCAGTCAAACATGTAAGTCCGCAGTGCCAGCGTTTGCCGGTTTGATGTCATACTGAGCGGCTACATTTGATGAAATGGGATCTTCAGTCGTCCAAGAAGAAGTAGTTTCCACTCTTCTTTTGTTCCACATCCTTTAAAACGATAAAAGAAAAAGGGGTTTTAATGAACAGGTACAAAGACACAAGACTAAGGACCTTCAAGGTAGTGATGGGCGCTTTCAAAACACGCTTTGAGAAGCTTCGAAACAATCACGTTTAAGTTAATTTTGAAGCACTGATACTAATATTACAGCAAAACATTATTAAAACAATCAGTACTGGGGTTTAAAAGACTATATTTGTAACCCTGGATCACAAAACCAGTCATGAGTCGCACGGGTATATTTGTGGCAATAGCCAACAATACATTTTATCGGTCAAAATTATAGATTTTTCTTTTCTGCCAAAAATCATTAGGATATTAAGTAAAGATCATGTTCCATGAAGATATTTAGTAAATTTCCTACCGTAAATATAAAACATTTATTTTTGTGAGTGAACAGCACAATCACGAACATGATTTTCTTAATGTGTAGATATTTTTATCTAATACATCAATGGAAAGTATTGAGAAAAAATAAAATATTTTTATCTAATACATCCATACATCAATGGAAAGCATATTTATTCAGCTTTCATGTGATGTTTAAATCTAAATTTAAAAAAATTTACTCATGTGGTCCAGGGTCACATTTAGTAATATTATCGTTTTGCACTTGCACTATCAAATTAAATCAAAACAAACTGAATTGAACTTGTTTCATGATTGAACTTTACAGTTACTGAACTGACTTGAGCTGAATAAAGTCTTCTGTAGAATTTAAATTAGTTTGCATCATTATTTTCATGTTTATCACTGTGGAGCTGAATTGCCATCAACACTTGATAATGAAGTAACAGTTTATACGTGAATTAATTGTGGGTTAAATGTAACAATCTGCCAGTTTAATCGATAAAGTGTCGTTTTAAAATGCACGTTTACCTTAATGGAATTGAGTTTGTTAATTCTTGGTCTGAAGTTGTTTGGGTCTCTCCTGAACGTGATCTCCAGCTGAGATAAAAACTTATTCATGCCGGCCAACAGGTTCTGTGGACTGATGAGAAACACATTTCAACATTGACATTAGTTGCATAATCATAATCAATCAATAACATGTTCAAAGAGTGTGCAATATCTGATTCATTTTGAAAATGTATTTCCTATCCATTGAAAATGTTTTGGTAAAAAGTATTTATTGTGCATTAATCTACCTTGTAATGCACATTTTAATGTATGATCTAATGAATAATTGTAACCACAGTTTTGATACCATATAATACTTATTTAATGTTGCACCTTTAGAAAGCATAATGCATTATATCACATGACAAAACCAATTTCTGATGTAACAAGGAATCTGCATATTATAATGCATTTTAATTTTGGGCAAAATAATTTATTAAAATATATAATGCATTACAATGTATATTATGAATACCTGTAATGCATTATACATAAAGCAGGGTTCGTACAGATACTGTATAAATAAATTCAAGGACTTATCAAGTACTACCTTTTTTTTGGTATTTCAAGGACTACAATCAGAGATCGCACTTATCAAACAATATCTCTAATATTTTTTGAGGATTTTTTAAACTCAAATTACAGATATAAGGTGTCCAAAATACAACTTACAACGTATTTAATAATATATTAAATACAACGTTTATAATGGGTATTATTGTTCAATTAATAATATTTTATATTATAATGTTGGCGTACTTCGTATGGAGAAAATGTCTGATGGGTTAATTTTGCGTGAAAAGTTTTTTTGCTTATGTGTTAAAAAAAAATATATAAAAAAATAAAAAAAAAATAATAAAAAAAAAATATATATATTTTGTATTTAAATAAGTCAAGCACTTTTTAAGCACCTCTTTGTAAATATGGCTGTTTTCAATGTTTTTCCAGGACTTAAATGTCAAATTCGAGTCACATTCAAGTACTTTGAGCACCTTGTACGATCCCTGATAAAGGTTTCAATTTATGGCAAGTCATGCAAAGGAGTCGGCAATTACAAACACATCATCGATGCGAGTAGAGTACGTACGCATTGGCGTTCGTGCTTCTGGAGGGAATTCCGTCAAAGACAATGACTCGGTCCGCCAGATACGTGGCCATGATGAAGTCGTGCTCCACCACGAATGCCGTCTTTTTGGCGTGAAGGATGAATCTGCCAGGCAATGAAAGACACGGATAAGAGGGGACGAGAGAAAGGGTAAAAGATGTTAAATTACTGAATATATTAAAACACTCAACACACCCTAAGGACATATATGTGAGACATGAAACCAGATCACAAAACCAGTCACAAGTCGCACGGGTATATTTGTGGCAATATTTGTATGGGTCCAAATTATCGATTTTTCTTTTATGCCAAAAATCATGAGGATATTAAGTAAAGATCATGTTCCATGAAGATATTTTGTACATTTCTTACCATAAATATATGTATATAAAAATATATTTTTGTGAGTGAATGCAGCACAATCGCCAACATAAATGAACAACTTTAAAGGAGATTTTCTCAATGTTTTTTTTTTTTTGCCCCCTCAGATTCCAGATTTTCAATAGTTGTATCTCGGCCAAACATTGTGATATCCTACCAAACCATACATCAGTGGAACGCTTATCTATTCAGCTTTCAGATGACGTATACATCTCATTTTAAAAAAATTGACCCATGTGACTGGTTTTGTGGTCCAGGGTCACATTTTTCAAATAATAAGGTCTTCCTTTTTTTTTTTCTCCTCATCTATTTTTATATTGTTGTTTATCTGTGTTTAGTTTTTTTGGTCGATATGTGTATTTTGTATATATGTATTTCTACAATAAAAAAAGAAAGAAAAAAAATTGACAGACAGACACGAATACATGAAAATAAGCATAAACCACATAAAAAGACAAAATCGGCCGTGAGGGTGTTGTGTATGTTACCGTTTGATGACTCTGGCGGCCATCAGACGCTGCTCAGAGTCCAGATATGCCGAGGGCTCGTCGATCAGATACACATCCGCAGGCTTTCCTAAACACAGCGCGAGAGCGACTCGCTGGAGCTCACCACCAGACAGATTCTGGACCTGCACACACACAGACCACAGCAGTGTGACCTGTCAATCTATTCATCTGTGCAAAAACTTATTTTTTTTTAAAAACTTTCAAAATACACTAAAAAGTTGAAGTATATATAATATACATAATTAAAATTGACAAAAAGCACAAATTAGCAAATCTCCAAATAAAAATAAAAACTGTAAATATATTATTCAAATTAGTAGTCTTGTTATGTGTATGTATGTCTGAGGAAAGAAAAAGACAAGCTACACCAGATTGTTTAGGTTGTTGCTCCAAGCAATTGGAAGGTAAAAATTAAATACATGTACATACAGGACACTTCAAGATATCAAAGAATGCAATATTTGAGATGGATCCTGAGTAGAGCCCGACCGATATATCGGCAGGCCGATATTATCGGCCGATATTAGGCATTTTCCTAACTATCGGTATCGGCATTTATAACGGCCGATAAATTAATATTTAAAAAAATGCAGTGTGCAGTGATTTATGTAAGAATGGCGCTGCCAATAAAGCACCTAAAAGCTGTTACAAAGAACTGGCAAAAGTGGCAAAAAAATAACGGCCGCGTCTGGTGTAGACACAGTGTTAAAGCTCATTCTGCTACGTTACAACATAAAGCAATATTCCAATAATTTATGTAATTATAACACTTTATATAGGGCCATTTTGCATTAAAAGTAGCCAGATGGAGACGCGACACGTTCAGAATTAATACACTTTTAGTAAACTACAGAACAGCGCGAGCAGGAAGCGCGCACCTCACGCGGGCAGAGAACGCGTCCGAGAACGGACACTGTTAGTGATATAAAACGCACACACATGTCTGTTAAATTAAGCAATACTTTTAAGGTAGTCTAATATTTTTCTGACTAACAAAATTACTGACACAGTAAAGGGTAGATTTAAATAAAGAAAAACTAAATTTAAATAAAGAAAAATGAAATTTAAATAAAGAAATTAAACGAAATTTAAATAAAGAAATTAAACGAAATTTAAATAAATTAAACGAAATTTAAATAAAGAAAAACGAAATTTAAATAAAGAAATTAAACGAAATTTAAATAAAGAAATTAAACGAAATTTAAATAAAGAAATTAAACGAAATTAAAATAAAGAAAAACGAAATTTAAATAAAGAAATTAAACGAAATTTAAATAAAGAAATTAAACGAAATTTAAATAAAGAAAAACGAAATTAAGTTAAATTAAAAAACGAGATTAATTTAGATTGATAATAACGGGTAAAAAGTCTAATACATTTTGTTTCTATTATTCTATTTTCCACAATGTCAAAGCAACAGCAGCTTAATCCAAAACACAAGCTCAGGCATGCACTTTGGTCCATACAAACTCCGCTGTTCTGCGCTCTTGCCAGAGAAGACTTGCGCGTCGGTTCTATTTCTGGCATGCACGCGTTTTCCGCGTGGCTCGAGCCGCGCCTGAGAGACGCGTGTCTCACGCAGGCAGTGTGCAAACTCCAACCTGTTAACATGGGAGCCGAAATAAAAACGGCCATGCCACGCAGTCAGTGTGTCGCCGGCCTTATTCAAGCGCGAATGAGAACCGTTTCGCGGGGGATCCCAGATGTGAAAAAAAAAACAACAACAAATATTCGAATGTCAAATTTTCAAATCGAATACTAACCCACCGAACGAATATTCGGGTCCAGCCCTGTAGCCTAGTTTCACGTTTAGTACATTTTGCTTACTACTTATTTAAAATAGTATAAAACTACTGTACATATGTAATTATAAACGTTTTCATTATGATATTATTAATTTTACTTTACTAAAAAGATCTGAGTTCTTCCTCCACTAAATTAAGATTAAAAATAGAAGAGTATTTAGAATATAATATAATATAAAATGCAATGCAAACTAGTTTGGTTACAGCTCAAATTCTCATTCTATCATTCACCCTGCCTCCATTACATATCTTTGTCACACAAGTGTTTGATCACCACATTTGAGTGATCATTGCAAAACGTTTATATATTTATTCTGTTTATACTGTGTATTCTATATATACAGTACCCATCAAAAGTTTGTACACACCAATTGGAAAGTGTGTCCAAACTTACTGTACTATAATACACATAAATAATATTGCTACTGTATTATAATATACACACAAATAATATCGGCCGATATATCGGTATCTGGCTTTTTTTTATCGGTATCGGCATCGGCGCCCAAAAATCCATATCGGTCGGGCTCTAATCCTGAGTAGCATAAGCCTGGTCTACTCACGTCTTGGTCGATGATGCTTTCGATCTGCATGGGCTTCATGACGTCAGTGACGAACTGAGGGTGTGTGTACGCGTCTCTGATCTTATCGTGCAGCAGGGCTCGCACGCTGCCCTGAAACACACACACACACACACACACACACACACACACACACACAGAGAGTGAGGATTCCTGCAGTGTGACCTATAGTTTACAGCTCAACACTCACAATGTTCAAACTCACTTTAAACTTGGGGCTGATCTTCTGTGGTTTGTAGCTGACATTCAGGATGGGCACATCGCCTGAGAAACACAACAGACACTCACATACCACTAAAAGGCATTTAAAAATGTGTGTTGGCATGAATAAATCAGCCTGTTTGTGTGTCGATTTGCTATTCCTGTGGGATGAAAATTCCCAAATGTCCCAAAAAAAAAAAAAAAAAATCATATATAAATGTGTATTTTAGCTCCATTAGACTCTAGTAATTAATATTTGCATTAATAACAGAATAAAGAAAAAAATGTTTTTGACACCATGACAGATGCTTTGGCTATTCTAATGGCAAGTAACATAAATACTATAAAATAGCACTTTAAAAACTATAAAGCTTTTGAAAATTTGCTTTGAATAAAAACTCTAAAATGTAATTATTAAAAAAGAAAAGTTAGCAAAAAAATAATTTCACAATAGAACTTAAACCAGCACAGTGTAATAAAATAGAGATACTGGACTGATATATTCAAGATCCATTTTTCCTAAAATATTTTGAAACTAAATTGGATAAACTTGATTAAAAACCAAAAATCTAATACAATCTAGTAGAAATATTAAAAACCAATTAAATAAATTTAGTAAAAAATAAATAAAATAAAAAAAGGTTAAAAACGAATAATATAATTTTCAATTAGCTGAAATATGCTGAATATTAATGTTCACCTCCTCCATCTGGTTTGAGGCCTCCTGCAAGCATCCTGATGAACGTGGTTTTCCCAGTTCCTGAAACAGGAAAACTCGTTTAGTGGAAAATAATACAATCACAATAATCACTTCCTTTAAAGGTGCACTACGCAGGATTCAAAGATAATAATAAAGTATTGATTTGTTTGTGTTTGTGTCTCCAGTACAAGTATTTTTGGGATGTTTATGGGATGCTAGCTGGTGTGTCCTGCTAAAGATGCCTAAACTTGCTCGCAAATTACAGCAAGTCGTGTAAATTCTTTCATATACACAAAGAAAGGGTATTTATGCATGATAAACAATTAGGGCTGTCACGATTCCTCGACGATTGCAATTTACCCGTGTCGAGTAACCAGCAAAATACACACACACACACATTTCACAGACGAGAATCCATGAACCGCATTATTAGAGCGTTTTCTAAGTATTAAAACCATTTAAAGACCATACTATAGCATAGATGATGCTATGGTGAGTTCACAAACGCTGTGATTCAATTAAATAAATGTATGACGTGTGTGTTTAATATACATGTACTTTATTTACATGCATGTCATCAGGTGTGTTTCAGAGCGGCTCAGACACAGTAAATGCTGCTCCACATCAACCATTATAATGTTATAAACACATCTGGGAATGCAATGTGCACCATTTAATCAGATTTGTAAGGTAAATCATTTATAAACCTGTGCCAACACAGGAGAATTCATCAATATGTCTCTAAATGTGTGAACTGTTCATCGCGATTTCAGAATAAATGTCTAAACCCTCTGAGTTTGTTTTGATGTCCACATGTTCCCGTTCAAGAAATTACAGCGGCTGTAATATTTCTATCATAAAGAAGTGGCCAAGCGTCTCCTCTCACCGTTCTCTCCGAGCATGACCATGATCTCGGAGTCGGTGAACTCTCCTTCGGTGATGGTGAGCGAGAACTCTCCCATGCACTTCTTCATGTTGGGATACTGGTAACGACACATCTTCTTCACCTCCTCCTCCGCCGCCGTCTCAGCCACTTTAAACACCAGAGACGTCTCTCTAAAGCGCAGGTTCTCTGTCGGCACGAAGCCATCCAGGAAAATATTGATTCCTGAAATAAATAAAAAGAGGAGAATATTATAGCAGGGTTCCCACACCTTGCTTAACTTCAAATTCAACTTTAAAAATGGACTTTCCAGGTCCAATACCCTCAAATTCAAGGGATTAATGTGGGGACACATTTCAAGTGAGAGCAAGGTTACAGCGTTACCTTGTAAGATACATTGTTACAGTTTTGCGCGTGTGAACGTCACGGCAACGTACAACACAAAGTGCCTCACGCGGGAAACACTTGATGTAACGCATAGATGCAAGTAACTAGCGTAAATCTAGCAAGCTAGTACGCAAAGGCCACGAAGCGTTGACCAAATAACACATTAGCGGACAAGAGGGAATAATATGGATTTTTTTCCCAGAAAACTTCTTGCACAAAATAAATTCAAGCACTTTCAAGGACTTGTATCTGTGTGTGTTTTTCAAAATCTTTCCAGGACCTTGACTTTTTTTCTTCAGATTCACAAATTTCGAGGAGGATTTCAAGGACCCGTGGGACCCCTGTTATAGTCAAAATATACATTTTTCCATCATTTATGAGACAACTCTCATATACATAATTCACCCGCTATATTGCCAAATGTACACGATTTTTCAAATCAACAGAAAAATATACATGATAACCTGCTTCTCTCGAGACTCCTCTGCTAGTTCACTGTTAATGATCTGCTAAAGCTCGATCACACGTTGATCAGGGGTGCGTTTCCCGAAAGCATCGTTGGCCAACTATGGTAGCAAGTTCCGTCGTTACCAACAGAGTTCAATGGACATTGCGATGAACTTACGACCATAGTTGGCCAACGATGCTTTCGGGAAACGCACCCCTGATTGGTTACAAGGTAGTTTGTGACGTCAGAAACACCAGCGATTTCAAAGCGTGTTTTTGAGACTGTCTTTGGTTCACTGCAGTTTTAAGAAGAAAACACTCAGCAATGGTGTCGACTTATGAATTTACACATGGATTGTCTTTAAGAATATTAAAAACACCACATAGACATACACAACATTAAATGCTGGATTTTCACCACAGGGGGAGTTAAAGACTTTAATAACCTCAAATTTGATACTAAATGTAAGACTTTAAGGACCCGCAGGGACCGTTTCAAAACACACACACACTTCTGAGCATCACATGCATGTTTTCGAGCGGCTCGTACCTTCTCGGACGCTGAAGGGCATGGTCACCACACCATAGGCGCTGGGAACGCCATACAGACAGCAGATGAAGTCTGACAGGTAATCCAACACACTCAAGTCGTGCTCCACCACAATGATGTATCTACACAGACGGAGCAATATGAGGTTTAGGGTTTGGTAAAAAGGAGTTAGTATGACTGTGCTTCCTCAACACTAAAGGATCAGTTCACTTCAGAATTAAAATTTCCTGATAGTTTACTCGCCCCCACGTCATCCAAGATGTTCATGTCTTTCTTTCTTCAGTCGAAAAGAGATTAAAGGGATAGTTCATCCAAAAATGATATTAAACCCATGATTTACTCACCCTCAAGCCGTTCGAGATGCATATGTCAATCTTTTTTCAGACGAACACATTTTCAGTTATTTTAGAAAATGTCTTGGATCTTTCAGTGGTTATAATGTGAAGCAATGGGGTCCACCTCCTTCAAGTCCCAAAATGTGCATGCATCCTTCACAAAAATAATCCATCCGGTAGCGGTCGACGCGCGTTCACGGAGATGGATGCTGGCGTATGATGTAGGACGTAGCGTAGGAAGCGTCATGACGTAGAACGAATGTGACAGCGCAGCCAGAGAGCAGAGCAAAACAAAACTCTACGTTCGTTCTACGTCACGACGCTTCCTACGCTACGTCCTACATCATACGCCAGCATCCATCTCCGTGAACGCGCGTCGACCGCTACCGGATGGATTATTTTTGTGAAGGATGCATGCACATTTTGGGACTTGAAGGAGGTGGACCCCATTGCTTCACATTATAACCACTGAAAGATCCAAGACATTTTCTAAAATAACTGAAAATGTGTTCGTCTGAAAAAAGATTGACATAAGGATCTCGAACGGCTTGAGGGTGAGTAAATCATGGGTTAATTATCATTTTTGGCCGAACTATCCCTTTAAGGTTTTTGAGGAAAACATTCTAGGATTTTTCTCCATATAGGGACTTCAATGGGGTCCAAATCTCAGTTTCAGTGCAGCTTCAAAGTCTCTACAGGATCCCAGAACTAATGCTTTAAAGGACTCTGAGACTCACCGGTCTGGAGAAATGAGGGAGCGGATCGTGATGGCAGCTCTCAGCCTCTGCTTCACATCGAGATAACTGGACGGCTCGTCGAACATGAAACTACAGGGAGAGAAACGTTAATACCTTGTTAACCAAAACTATTCAAATGTGTTTTCATTGACTGAAATAAAGCTGAAAAAATAGATATTTAATGAAAAACTTGAACTTAAAAATGCTGCCTTTGCAACTAACTGAAAGTATCAAAATTATAAATAAATAAAAATCCAATAAAACTGGCATAACAGCACAAAACAAAGTTACAAAAAAAGAAAGAAAATTTAATATATAAAAATAATATACAATTTAAAATAATAATATTACAACATGTATTTCCGCATTAAACTGGTCTCTTTAAGTGTATAGCACAGCAGTGTTATTTTAATATTTAGTTTTAGTTATTTATTTTTTATATTTTCAGTTTTCATTTTTGAGCAATTTTGTCATTTATTTATTTATTTTTCATTGCACTATTTAGGTTTGTTTTATTCATATTTCAGTTTTAGTTCATCTCCAGTTAGTAATTTTAGTGTTTCAACAAACTTATTTCAGTTAGTTTCCAATTTTCATTTAGTTTTTAATCTAACATTTATATTCTATATCATGTCTGCTTTATTTCAGTTAACAAAAATGTTTTTAAAGGGTTGGTTGATTATGATTTCACTTTTCTAACTTTAGTTAGTGTGTAATGTTGCTGTTTGAGCATAAACAACATCTGTAAAGTTACAACACTCAAAAGTTCAAAGCAAAGGGAGATATTTGCTTTTACAGAAATCGCTTTTCAAGGACTACAACAAACGGCTGGTAGAGACTACACCACATTCCTCCCGGGTTAGTGACATCACCAACCCTAACATTTACATAAACCCCGCCCCCTGAACACGATTTATAGACAGAATATGCTAATCAATGACTAGAAGATGGTTAGTTGATGAATTTTATGTAGCTGATGTGGAGTTAACTATTCAGAAATGTCCTGTTGCTTCTACATGTTGTCACTTCTTGAGTCTCTCCATCATTGTTCGACTCCGGTTTGAACATAAAAGGCTAAATGTTTTTAAAATGTTCAGGACGTGTCTGCGTGAGATAATCGGATCGAATATAAATTTGCATTAAAAGGGACACACACAAAAACAGCGCGTTTTTGCTCACCCTCAAAAAGGGACAATTTTAACATGCTATAAAACAATATCTGTGGGGTATTATGAGCTAAAACTTCACATACACACAGAGTACATCAGAGACTTATTTTACATCTTGTGAAAGGGCATTATACCTCCCCTTAAATGGCTTTAGTATGGAAAATAACCATGCAGCACAGAGGGACTCACATATCAGCTCTCTGAATGCACACGACTGCGCAGGCGAATCTCTGCAGCTCTCCTCCTGAAAGATCCTCCACATTACGTTCACGCAAGTGCAACAGATCTGACCAATCAGGGAACAGAACAATCAGTCACATGATGCAACAAAACTACTATAATATTCAGTCACATTTCTAAACATATAAATAATACCAAAGACTTTAGATGTACAACAGTGCACTCATATGAATGGGAGAAAATGCAAAGCGCAATATGGTGGAATAAGTCCGCCTTCTAAATAAAAGAGCCAATCGACGTTAGAAGCTCTGGTTGCTATAACAACAGTCAGTGTTTTGAGTCCCGTGCTTATGACTGAACATGTTTTACAGCTTTTATTTGTAATGATTTGAGTGTTTAGAAACAATTTATGAGACCGTTGTTGGTAATTTCATCAGTGATTTCAAATATGAAGCTTTGGAGAATTTGATGTTTCCTCAGGATCTGCACTCGCATGACTGAAAAGGCATTTCAAAGATGGCTGCCGAGTGAAATGTCTTGATTTAAAGGGACTTTGGTAATACTGCACAAAAAAGAAATGCATGTGTTTGTGTACATACCCAGCTGTTCACACACCAGCTCCTCTGTCTTTGTGTCATCTTTCCTGCTTAGGATGGCGCCTACTGACCCCTACAGGACAAACAGAGAATCACAACACAATCAAGTCAAACACTAAAATTACCTCATATTTACATCAGCTTCTAGGTATCAGCTGATATACACTCACCTACAGGATTATTAGGAACACCATACTAACACTGTGTTTGACCCCCTTTCGCCTTCAGAACTGCCTTAATTCTACGTGGCATTGATTCAACAAGGTGCTGAAAGCATTCTTTAGAAATTTTGGCCCATATTGATAGGATAGCATCTTGCAGTTGATGGAGATTTGTGGGATGCACATCCAGGGCACGAAGCTCCCGTTCCACCACATCCCAAAGATGCTCTATTGGGTTGAGATCTGGTGACTGTGGGGGCCATTTTAGTACAGTGAACTCATTGTCATGTTCAAGAAACCAATTTGAAATGATTCAAGCTTTGTGACATGGTGCATTATCCTGCTGGAAGTAGCCATCAGAGGATGGGTACATGGTGGTCATAAAGGGATGGACATGGTCAGAAACAATGCTCAGGTAGGCCGTGGCATTTAAACGATGCCCAATTGGCCCTAAGGGGCCTAAAGTGTGCCAAGAAAACATCCCCCACACCATTACACCACCACCACCAGCCTGCACAGTGGTAACAAGGCATGATGGATCCATGTTCTCATTGTTTACGGCAAATTCTGACTCTACCATCTGAATGTCTCAACAGAAATCGAGACTCATCAGACCAGGCAACATTTTTCCAGTCTTCAACTGTCCAATTTTGGTGAGCTCGTGCAAATTGTACCCTCTTTTTCCTATTTGTAGTGGAGATGAGTGGTACCCGGTGGGGTCTTCTGCTGTTGTAGCCCATCCGCCTCAAGGTTGTGCGTGTTGTGGCTTCACAAATGCTTTGCTGCATACCTCGGTTGTAACGAGTGGTTATTTCAGTCAAAGTTGCTCTTCTATCAGCTTGAATCAGTCGGCCCATTCTCCTCTGACCTCTAGCATCAACAAGGCATTTTCGCCCACAGGACTGCCGCATACTGGATGTTTTTCCCTTTTCACACCATTCTTTGTAAACCCTAGAAATGGTTGTGCGTGAAAATCCCAGTAACTGAGCAGATTGTGAAATACTCAGACCGGCCCGTCTGGCACCAACAACCATGCCACGCTCAAAATTGCTTAAATCACCTTTCTTTCCCATTCTGACATTCAGTTTGGAGTTCAGGAGATTGTCTTGACCAGGACCACACCCCTAAATGCATTGAAGCAACTGCCATGTGATTGGTTGATTAGATAATTATTGCATTAATGAGAAATTGAACAGGTGTTCCTAATAATCCTTTAGGTGAGTGTATATCCATTTTTAATGATATCGTTATCGATCCAATAAGAAATTTTGTCCGACAAGTTCGCTAGTGCATTTGCAGCCTTTTGTATTGTCCAATAATAAGTTGTAAAATTATGTTTATTTTGCGTATATATCTGATTTATCTAATATAGGATTCGCTTGGTTAAGAATGAATGCATCTGTTTTTTAATCAGGCTCTCAAAAAATTTACATAAAAATTTGGATTTTGATTTATCGGCTATCAAATTTAAAGAATTATCGGTTATCGGCCAAAATTTTCATATCGGCGCATCCCTATCAGCTTCTTTTCAAAGAAGAAAAAAAGAAGAAAATGACAAAAGCACAACAAAATAACTAAAAAAATTTAACTAAAATTAACAAGAAAACCAAAAATATTAAAATAAATGCCAATTCAAAATATGAATGAAACTATAACAGCCCTAAAATAAAAACTAAAATCAGACTGATACTGACCTTAACGGTTTTGGGGATCTGGTCAACGTACTGCGGCTTTACGATGGCCTTCAGGTCGTCTTCCAGGATCTTAGTGAAGTAGTTTTGCAACTCGGAGCCGCGGAAATATGCCAGGATCTCCTGCCAGTCAGGGGGAGCCTAAAACACACACACACACAAATTAAACAAACACATCTCAAACATGAAGAGACACATATGCACACAGACATGTGAACTAAGATCAGATCTGGATTGTGTTTGTGAGTGCGTTGAGAAACTCACATCAAATCTCCCCAGGTTTGGTTTCTGTTTTCCCGCCAGGATTTTAAGAGCAGTGGATTTCCCGATACCGTTAGTACCCACAAGCCCCAGCACCTCACCTGGACGAGGGGTGGGCAGCCTGACAAACATGAACACTCACATGTTAGGGCTGTCAAATAAAAAAATTAATTCCAAAAAGAAAGAAAAAAAAGAAAAAAAACCTGAGCGTCTGGTGTTTTTGACGAACAATATGTAGATGTAGTGAGTAGAAGTGGATTGTTTCCGAATGGCGGTTCGCTATTTTGTGTTCATGTAGTTCATTACGCTGTCGAATCGTGTTTTCTCAGGTCACTGATGCACGAACACAGTTTTATGCACTACTGTATCATAATTTTCCTTGTATGCATATTAAGGAAATTACATTTTATTTAAGAATATTTGTTTCAAAAGTTAATGCACTTTAAAAATTAAATGTCATTTCATTTCAATAAAAGATGCGTTGCTTGATATGGTTTGTATTCGCTCATTGCACTCGCTTGCGCCCTCTTGTGGGAATAGGAGACAATACAGTACTTTATGTAACTAAGAATTGCCTTTAGAATTCGAATATAATTCAAATTTTGCAAATATTTAATAAAGAAATTCGAATTGAGCTTTTCAGCCATTTTGACAGCCCTAACCCAGATTAAACACTCAACAAACTGAATCCTAATTAAGGTATGACTCAGACGATATGCATGTTTGTACCTGTGAAGCTTGAAGGAATTAGCACAGTATCTGTGTGTGGTTTCCTTCTCCAGGTTGCTTGGCAGGTTCACAATGGAAAGAGCACCAAACGGACATTTCTTAATGAAACAAAATAATTAAAATTAAATACATGATAACTCAGGGTTATGGAAATTAGTAAGGTATATGGTAATTTTTGAGCATTTGACAACGTTTAACCCTATAAAGCATATATACATACATTTCTGAGGCCTTTAAGTGATCAACATGATCAAAACCTTGCTGTAAAACCGGATGCACAAAATCACATGCCTTCTGTCGTCTGGTTGATAGTTTGGACTTTTTTTAGCAAGTAAAAGTCGTTCAGTATAACAGTATAAACGTCCACCTTCAGCTCATGTCTTTATGCAGCGAAATCTTATAAACATAAGCATCACTTTTATATTGTTGGTAATATTTCAAGATGAACACTTACTGGACTGAAGCAGCTCAGCTTTACTTGATTATCCAGACATCATTTTACATGCGAGTATCAAATATGACCAACAGGGTTTTGAGGAAGGGTTATTTGCGCATCTCTTAATCATTATTGTATGTTTTAAAACTATAGAGCTATGATCATAAAACTAAGCATTTAAATATCTTAAGACATAATAGATATGTGACGACATATTTATATGCATTTTATGCAAGTAGTCTGCTAAACTGTAACATATCTCATAAGAATAGCCAATTTGAATAAACTCTGCATTTCAGTAAAAAAAATTTGATTGCAGTCTTTTGTCGTTGTTTCCTTTGCTCATCAGTTCCACACAATCTTAAGATTTTATTTGTTTTATTCCATGTTTTATAGGCAACCTCAGTCATGCTCATTCAGATTAGCACAGTTGGTTTTAAATAAATCTTGTTTATTTTAGTTCAGGACATAGTCCAGGTGTTTGTAATCTGTACTTAGGTCAAGGTCAAGGTTTATTAAAGTCCCTTATGGGCAATTTGGATGCTGCACAAATAGACACAAACTGATACATACAGTACATCTTAAAAGTAATAATAATAATAATTGTCCATATGTCCTCAATGTCTACCTCAATGTCCTAAATCGCATGTGAGATTAGAATAAGTGTGTCCCAAAGCATAGTATGTTGAAAAGAGGATGCCAGAAGTGGATCTGTGCTCACTATAACAGCTAATATTACCCACAACCCATTGCGCTTTGGAGGAGGAACTACAAACACGAGTAAAAAGTGTTTTAAAAAAAACTACAAAACATGGCGGATATGCACGACTGACGGTGAGAGGTTTAGATAAAGGTTTGAGTGACTAATCAAAGATTAACCTAATAAAAAATATATTTATTTAATGTTATGCGTGTTATATTTAATTTGCAAAACAATTTGGACTTTTATAAAGATCCGTTTGGCCATTAACTTTTAAATGCATCATAATGCATTAACATGAGGAGAGTCTCCGCATGAAAGACTTCAGTTCAACGTGCAACTGCATCTCTCTTTGATTCGCTAGGAAATTAAATTAAATATGGAGGATTTTAAGTGTGACGAGATGATTGACAGGCCAGTTTACGTGACAGGATGAGACAGAGAGCAACCGTTAAAGACGCAATTGTATGACGTGATCGTATGTCCCAAAGCTTGTCTACTCTTCTGCTACACACTCAAAGGTATCTGCTTTTTCTTCACAAAAAGATTACATACTTTTAGGGCGTAGTATAAGCAGGTGAACTGAGACGTAGCAATAGCTATTCAAGATTAAGGCCTTCATTTTAAACCCTGTCTGGGAAACACCCCACGTATATGATCAGGCATGAAAACAGGTCAGGGGTAAAAAAGGTGAGAAGGATGCGGCATATGCTGCATTGGCATAGTATTAGGCTACCAGTGTTCCTCACAGGATTTTTGGATCACTGTGATGAGTGGACCTCTGGCACTCTAGGGGGGTTCGGGGGCATGGTCCCCCGTAAGAAAATTTTGTGCTTTTTAATGTTAAATTCATCAATCTGGTGCAAATTAAACAAAGAAAAATTCAAAACTCTTTTAGTTACAGTGTCTGTCTACATTACTACTACAATAATAGTTATAATATTAATCCCATGATAGTAATAGCCATATATTGTAAAACAAATGCACTGAAAAATAAAGGAAACTTTCATAATTAGTTTTGTACTAATTTCTATACTTGAAAGAGTATATTTCTATACTTCACATTAAAGATTTGATTGGGCTAGCCCAGTGTCAATCAAGAAAAGAACCAATGGGCCGCTGATCTACGTGTTTCATCGGGTGTCAGAGGAAAAAAAAACAATTTACTACTACTATTTATCACGCATTAAAAATGCCCCAAACCAGTCGTCTGATAATCTGAAACAAGGACTGTTGGGCCGTTGTCCTGCTTCACTTCACAGATGCTGAGTGAAAGGAGAATTATAGAATGAAAGGATACTCATTTATATGACGCTTTATTCATCAGGAGAACAGCTCGTTCAGCGCGTCATACGTCGTCCTTTCAGTTTAGGTTTTCAATCGATCAAGTTTTTTCACGTTCTCTCGATAAACCACCCCTTTCAATCCGATCGAAATTATTTGTAATAGAGCTGACACTGAGTTTTTAACGTGTTATGTTAAAGCCCTACTTGTTATTAATGTTTTTATGAAATATCTCTAGTGAATGCATCATATCACCGTATTATTTATCGCCATGCGAGCCACAAATTAAAGCTTGGCGAGCCACATGAGGCTCGCGAGCCGCGCAATGAATAACACTGCACTGTTCCTGCTCGCTCAGCGCTCACGGCGCCCGCGCCCGCTCGCGATATTATCTCGCCCACTTCTATGTCAAAATTAAAAATAATGACATTGGCAACATCGCTGTCTGTATCTGACAGGACAGTTAACATTGTAAGCTAACTTACCTCAGGCTTGCTTTCCGACATGCGGTACTTTGTTCGGCAGTGTGTCCAGTTGTCAGACTCGCGGTGTAAAAGACTTTGAAAACATTTCTGCCCTAACGTTACTCTGACTCGTATTGGCTGTCATGTTTCGGCATTAGGAATGATGATTGTTTTTTAAAGCTGCGAAGTTTATGGTAACTTTATAGGGGATAAATGCTGACCTCGACCCCCCCCCACCCCACATAAATATTTTCTCATCGGATCTGCACAAATCACGTAGGTGACCCTTTTAGGTTTTAAAACGGCGAATTTCGCCGAAAGGTGAGGAGTTTTCATGCCTGTATGATGCTTTACAGGGTTAAGCTATAGTGAAATGCTTGAGGGATGCGACTGGGTCGTTCAATACCTTGATACAGATTCCACATCCGATGCAGAGAGACTCTGAGATCCAGACGATTTTACTCTGAGGCGAGACCTCAATACACAGCTTCCCTGAGGAAACACACGAGCACTTCAGGACTTCAGATGAAGCAAACTCTGAATCAACATGCACCAATGCTACATTTTCTAAATGTCATATTCCATTTGTTAAACAAGTATTCATTACTTCAATGAGCTCATAGTTTCTGCATTAAAATATTACATTGCTTAAATTACTACATTTTAAGACAACTATGGCTGCGTTTACACTTGGCATTAACATGCGACCCGTATCCGGATGTTGTCCACATTCCAGGTTCAGAGGTAGTCGATCAGGGCTCCAGACTAACTTTTTTTATTAGGAGCGCTGTAGCCCCTGACTTAAAATTTTAGGAGCGCAAGCAGAAAATTTAGGGGCACACCTTAAATGACCTTGCAATGCAATTATTCATATTTCCCCCCCACATAACTGTATTACTGACAAATGCTTTGATAATAAATAGATTTAACGTACAGAAATTACAATGTGCAGTTTTATTTTAAGTTCGCAGGGCTCCAGACTAACATTTGAGGACAGAAGCACTAAGTTCTACAGAAAGTATTTGGTAGCACTGTGGGATGATAAAGCATTGAGCTTAATTTGAGGCGTATAGATAAAGTTAACTTTAATTATTACCATTCATAATGTCTTAATATTAATTCAAAAGCAAAATGAGTGACAAAATAGCTATTAGGGAGTGAAAATAGCCAATAAGCGTCCTCTATGTTTACTATGGTAATTTAATCTTTTTTTTTTTTGTATTTTGAGATTTCCTACTTCTTGAAACTTTTAGTTTTATAAATAGGGACAATCTTTAAAGGATGAACAAAAAATGATTTGGTCAACACATTAAAAATAACATTTAAATATGATATTATAGTTTTCAAGTGCTGGAAAAAGATATGTGTAGGCTACTGTTATAACCATAGTTACAGTTAGTGTTACTACATTAAATCCATGGTGAATGTTGCTGATCTGTGGACCTAAAGCCTTCTATAACTTGTTCGTTCATGGCACGATGTTTCTCCTGGTTTCCACGTCAGTGCTGTTTGATCTGATATAGTTTATAACAGAGAATTCTGCGTCGAATCTGAATGTTTCTCACTGGATCTCGCAGCAATGTTATTAATTCTGTCCCGAACTCAATGGATTTCTTCACTGGATCTCAACGATGTAACGGTTTTGCGTGATCGAGATCCGCCCGCGACTGGCGAGAGAAGCTCTGCGCTGTCTATTATTGGTTCGAACTATTAAACGGTCTGTGAAGCAAAAATGAGTAGCGCAGTTTTTTCCGCTTTCATTTTGTTTTCATTTATTAACATGTCACTCTATGCTTGAGGCTGAGATTGTGTCTAACTAGCGTATTGTGTTTAAACTGCGAAGTGCCTGCACTGTCTGCAAACTTCGTGTTCCCCGCAGTTCTGGGGAAGCGACTGCAACATTCGCAGTTCATTAAGTTCGTCTCATTACAGTACCTCAACCAGTTGAATTCTCTCAGCCAGTCTTCCTGAAAATGGTGGGTTCGGGACTTTATCACCTCACAAACCTCTGACTCTGAATCATCATCCGACTGTGTCTGTGACATTGATATTTGTCTCAGTTGTCTGTTTCCTTCCAACAGACGTTTACGCGCAGTCGCGCGCTCGATTATCTCTAGGACCCTCCCCCATTAGCCAGTTACAGTGGCCATTCCCTATTCTTCTCACACTCGTCATCATTGGCCTGCTACACATTCCGGATTCATTGACGCGCCCCTTCCACGTTTAACATAAAAAAATTACTGGTCGCACATGTGCGACTGGATGTAAAATTCAGTCGCACACTCTCAAATTTTGGTCGCAAAATGCGACCATTTGGTCGCAGTCTGGAGCCCTGTCGAGGACGCTTTGTTATCGGATCTTTGAAATCGGATTTTATTTTTGATAAGTACAGAAGTGGTGAAGGTGAATAATAACTCTTAACTTGTTGATAATGGTTTTTGTTTATGCTTCTTTATCTTTATCTTAATGTTAAGATAAAGCATTATTTAATTTAGTAGTTTTTTCTGTATTATCTTAAACATCATGTTGGATTATCTTGTTCGATTGTGATTTGGTTTGGGTAGGTACTGGGGGTAGGTCCTGATAAGCCTATCCCTTTTCAAACAGTTTGATTATTATGCTAAAAAAAAAATATATATACAGTACCAGTCAAAAGTTTGGAAACACTACTATTTTTAATGCTTTTGCAAGAAGTCTCTTATGCTCATCAAGCCTGCAGTTAAAAACAAAAAACAAACAAAAAAAAACAGTAATATTATGAAATATTATTACAATTTAAAATAATGGTTCTCTTTTTTAATATACTTTAAAATGTAATTTATTTTTGTGATGCAAAGCTGAATTTTCATCAGCAAGTACTCCAGTCTTTGGTGTCTTATGATCCTTCAGAAATCATTCTAATATGATGATTTGATACTCAGTTATTATCAATGATGGAAACAGTTGTGCTGTTTAATATATTTTTTTGGAATACTTTTTTCAGGATTCATTGATGAGTAAAACGTTAACAGCATTTATTCATAAAAACAGCATTTATTCAAAATAAAAACATTTCTAACAATATAAATCGTTACCATCACCTTTTATCAATTTAACGCATTCTTGTTGAATTAAAGTACTAATTTCTTTAAAAAAAAAATAGTTATTGTTCCCAAACTTTTGAACGGTAGTGTATATTGTTACAAAAGAAAAAAAAGTATCTCAGGTTATAAAAAAATATTAAGCAGCACAACTGTTTCCAACATTGATCATAAATCATCATATTAGAATGATTTCTGAAGGATCATAAGACACCAAAGACTGGAGTACTTGCTGATGAAAATTCAGCTTTGCATCACAAAAATAAATTACATTTTAAAGTATATTAAAAAAGAGAACCATTATTTTAAATTGTAATAATATTTCATAATATTACTGTTTTTTTTTGTTTTTAACTGCAGGCTTGATGAGCATAAGAGACTTCTTTCAAAAGCATTAAAAATAGTAGTGTTTCCAAACTTTTGACTGGTACTGTATATATTTTTTTGTTTTATTTTATTGATGGAAATTTTATGTGTTGCTGTCTTTTGTTTATTTTTATTTTTAATTGTTCGAAATAAATATTTCATTCATTCATCTCAGTGTAATGTAAACGCAATCCAGCCGTCGTGTCTGCATTCACAGGTGGACGTCACACAACCCCCCCCACTGTCATTAATACAGGGATTAAAGTGAAAAAAATTCTTCTGACTGAAATTTTTTTTTTAGGCCAAGTCATATTCCTTTAACTTTTTAAATAGTCGAGACCAATAGCGTTTTAAGGGGAGACGTTTTAAACCGCTTTAATATTGCCAGTAGGCGTATTTTAAAAGCTATATTTTAATCTATGAAAACCAGGCATGGAACATACTAATATAATTAATAATTTGCATATATATATATATATATATGCAAATTATAACACGTTTCGTTTACACAAAATTTGTTAACACACAAGTAAGTTACTTTTCCCCTTTACTTAACATAAATTGTAAGAATATGACTAATAGTAAAGACTAGTACTAATAAATACAGTGCTATGCATAAGTTTAGACACCCATGCTAAAGTTGACTAAAAAGAGGAATAAAAAATCATCTTTTGGAAATTGAACTTAAAGGTATAGCGGAGGATCTTTCCGAATTTTAGATAAGTCCCGCCCTCTCCACTTTTTGAAAAGTTTGATTGATTCACCAGAATGATTGACAATTAGGAGGACCAATAGTATAGGGTATCCACCCGGAAGTAAAAAGATCCTCCGCTATACCTTTAATGCCTTAATTTAAAAAATTAGGAAAAATCCAACCTTTCAGGACACCAATTTTCTTTGTGAATGAATAATGTATCGTAAATAAATAAATGTTCTTCCTTAAAATACAGGGTGCATAAGTTTGGACACCCCTATGTTAAATTCCCATAGAGGCAGGCAGATTTTTATTTTTAAGTATTTATTTTTTAGGATACTATGAATCCTGATAAAGTTCCCTTGGCCTTTGGAATTAAAATAGCCCCACATCATCACATAGCATTCACCATACCTAGAGATACTTTCCATAAGATCATCTCTCAATGCAAATCAAACTAGCTTTTAGGCTAACTGAAATAAAACCATGCCAATCTCTAGGTATGGTGAAGGCTATGTGATGATGTGGGGCTATTTTAATTCCAAAGACCAAGTGAACTTTATCAGGATGCATAGTATCCTGGATCCATGAAGTAACTGGCCTTTAAAAATAAAAATCTGCCTGCCTCTATGCAGGCGCGCTGGAAGCTGTTTCATGGAGGGGGGGCTGGGGGCTGGGTTGGAAAATATGTGACGTCATTATGTTGTGGCCAACGACAAGACATGAAATTTCTCTGTACTGTATGTGTTGTAGCCATTAAAGAAAACATTTAGTTTCATATTTATGTTTAAATATTATAGGCTAATGTTATTTTTTAATTTAATCGATGTTGATTATGAAAGTGAGCATATGCATCATGAGATACATCATGAGATGCAATATGACTGGAGACATGGAGTGGGTAAGACATGATTTTTACCACTTCATTGAGTTTTGTTTTGTAGAAAGACAATTTTTAGAAGATTTTCGTTTTGTATAAATTGTATCTTAATTTTGATCAATGTTTTATTAACCAATTGCCTGTAGCCTATTTAATAAATAAGACGCAAATATATAGCAGACAATGTAATAAGGCACCGGCATGATCACTTGCATTGCACGTGAACTGGAGGGCGCCGAAACTCAGCTTGTGCATCACAGATTCGAGAAATATGCTATAGGCCATCTATTATAGAAAGCTTGAAAAGTCTACTTTTAAACGAAACTATTCAAAACGAAAAGAAATGGGCTACTCTCTGATTATATCATATGAAATGTGTAGGCTATTTCACATGCATTTCTCTCTGGCGTTCATGGCGAGTCCACATCGCCAACTCCATCTTTGCAGCGACACAGAAAACACCAGTTTATTAATAAACAATTAAATGTCTCCTTGCTATTTTGGACACATTCATACTTTTGCCGGTTCTTTGTGGCAAGCTTAATGCGTGCGGCCGTGCGCCTGAGTGCGGCTTTTATGTACACGCTCATTATCCTGTATATAGCCTATTTAAGTAATACAATTAATATAAAGATATAAGATATTTGTCCACTGATGGCTTAAATGAACAACTACTAAAAAAACTTTAGTCGGAGGCAGCCCTTATTCCACATATTTTGGTACCAGCAGGCTATTCTGGGTTGAGCGAGCGACCCTGAGCGGAATGAGCGAGGGAGCGGAATATTCAGAAATGCGCTCTCCGCTCACGAGCTCTGATCGGAACAAAGCATGACAAATTCAAACTTTATTTCATTTTCTCCGTAGCTTGAACACTCACTTAATTATAAGAGAGTTAGTTAACGCTGTCCATTTATTTATTTTTATTTCACGTTTTTAAAGTACAATATTATATTAGTCCACTGTCCACAGCCCCCCACTTGGGGGTGCTGATGCTATGACGAGGGGGCTGCAGCCCCCGCAGCACCCCCCTTCCCGCGAATTTAACATAGGGGTGTCCAAACTTATGCACCCTGTATTTTAAGGAAGAACATTTATTTATTTACGATACATTATTTATTCACAAAGAAAATTGGTGTCCTTTAAGGTTGGATTTTTCCTAATTTTTCAAATTAAGGCATTAAGTTCAGTTTCCAAAAGATGATTTTTTATTCCTCTTTTTAGTCAACTTTAGTATGGGTGTCTAAACTTATGCATAGCACTGTAAACATTAGGCCTAGGCTAAAGCTATTAAATAGCAGTCCCAAACTAGTTTTTGTTAATACAATGTTGGTATGAGCCACTACAGTCATTTAAAAATATAAAAAATAACACAAAGAAAAATAGTGGCATTTTGGGGTTATATGGAAACGACAGTTACTATGGTGAATACACAATATTAACAATAACTGTTAATGAAACATGGAAACTGGTGAATAGAATGAGAATAATACCTGCATTACTTTTATTTCGTGTAATTTACAACGTAACGGCGTTGCATGCTCGTAGTTTCTTTTGCACTTGATCAGTGAAGCAATACAGCGCGCGCCGCTGAATTTGCGCGTGCAATTGAGTGTGCGCTACGAGAACAGGATAACGGCTGACAGGACAAGAAAGTCCGTTTTTCTGAGGTGAAAAACTTTATTTCAGCGTACACTTATGTCACTGCCTGCCTGGTAGTTCCTATTGTGCTGGGTTTTCTGAAGTAGTCATGATTCGCCTCTCATAACATAACATGCTCTAAACACGCACGCAGTGTGGAAAAGGAGGAGCGGAGGCGCGGGGAGCAAGGATCACAGCGCAAATTTGAACTATATCGATGTGATATGGTCTAATTCCATATCGCATTTAAAAAATATATCGATATATTTTTTTATATCGATATCGCCCAGCCCTACCTGCATTATAAGTGTGTTACTGAAATATAGTTCTACCTCAGCGCTCAGCTGTAGCCTGACATGCACTTTCCGTGAGCGGTAATTGAAAACCCGGAGTGGACTATGAGCGAAGTGATTACAGAGTGCTTAGAGTGGAGAGAGGAACGTGCTTTTGCTCCACTCCAGGCTTTGATCACATCCCCCTCAGCAGGGTGAATACACCTCGTCTTTCCTTAATTTAAGACCTATTCAAACTAAAATTAAGATATTTATTACACTATTTGAGAAATGAAAGCCTATTTACGGCCTTAAAATTATGAAAAGTGAATTTAAGACTTTAAGGACAGACTGGAACCCGCAATGACGGAAATCCGTCATAGACTTGCTGCAATTAACGGAAATCCGTCGTAGCGACGGAGAACTTTAATCCCTGTTAATATACGAGCGGGGCACAACCTAACGCTTTTTGTCTTTCTCCGTTTCTGTAAACCTACTTAGGGTTCAGAGTATTTATTTTTTCCCAGATTTTCCCCACCACAGCTGGCAACGTTCTCAGACCCATGCGTTTCTCTGTACCGTTTCCATTACGCCATCTATCCACATCATTAGCACTTGCAGCCTCTTCATCCTCATTTGGTGAGATTTGTAAAATTCCCCCGACTGAAAAATGTTTTTAAAAGAAAACCCCCCACTTCAGGTCGACTTTGCACCAGAGCCATCCTTTATTTGTCTTCTTTTTTTTCCCTTGGGAATGCGAGATCCGATCTGTAATCCAGATACAGAAGCCACTTGATGTGGACAGGCGTAAACGCACCGTGTCCTGATTGGCTTATGATCTGATCGGATCACGGTGATCGCATGTTAATGCCAAGTGTAAACGCAGCCTCAGATTTGTACATGTACATTTCTGAAATGCATGACTTAAGACAGTTAGAATGATAACAAATCACTCTAAATTGTAATGCATTTTCCGTAAAGCTGCTTTGAAATGATGTGTATTGTGAAAAGCGCTATACAAATACATGTGACTTGAATTACACTTGAAGTACACATCAATAACGCACAAAGCCTGAAGTCAAGCGAATTGAGCGTGCGATTCTTACCCATGCGCACCACCGGACAGCTCTTCTTGCACTCCTGACGGCATTTCTTGGGCTTACACTTGTCGTGGTTTACAATAGCGATTCTGGTGTTCTTGTCGGCCATTTGGCTGGTTTGATGTTGCACACCGGCGACGCAGATCTACAGGAAAACAGGAGGCCTAGACCTCACTAGAAAGAGAGAGAGAGAGAGAGAGAGAGAGAGAGAGAGAGAGAGAGAGAGAGAGAGAGAGAGAGAGAGAGATGTTTATCCTATAGGCCTATACATGCATTTTGTTGTCCTATTAAAATCTCTATTATACATTCCAAAGAAACACTGTTTATAGAGGGTATGGTAAAATCATACCCTATATATATTGTATTGTTATATATTGTATTGACAACTCATCAAGTAAATATTTATCATCGTATATTCTGCATAATTAGATGTTTTTAAATATAAACTGACAAAAAACTATACAAGTTTTAGGGCTGGATACTATTTTTAACATTGATATGAGTGATCACCCAGATTTAGATCTATATTGCATTTATATAAAGCGTTCACAGGCAAATTTGCTTTATGTATTTCCCGGTGTCGAAGTCAGGCTCATATAAATGTCAGGAAATATCAGCATGTCAATATCCACGGATCACTGGATCTTTGGTAAGTTGTAAGGAACGCTATATCGAGTTCAACCTTTAGTTTACACTGATAATCATTTGTTTTACTCGCAGTTTCCCGTATTAAACCCAGTCACTGCAGCTCTAAGTATTTCCAAATTCACAGCACTCATAAAAGTTCCCGCATGACCTACTACTTCCAGTGAGATTCTGAAGTGTGCATGCGATGGACACTTTACTGTCCCATGATGCCACGGGACAGGATTTATCAGTGGCAGTGAAGCGATGCAACTGACGCTGGGAGATCATGTGATAATGACAACATGGCAAATGTAGTACATCTGGATTACACTGACTTATACTATATACAATGTACATTATTAGCGGTTGCAGAGCAATTACTTGTTCACAATAAGTACCTACTCAAGAGAGTATGCAATTTCAGACGCATACAGAGATTAACGCCAACATAACACACTTCACGAGGGAGTAATTAGGGCTGCACAATATCAAAATGATATCAGTATCATGCAGCCCTACTAATAATGCAACTGAACACAATCTAATTACGAATTAACAGAGGACTTTAAAGGGGTAGTTCACCCAAAAATGTAAATTCTGCCATTAATTACTCGTCCTCACGTCGTTCCAAACCCGTCAGACCTTCATTCTATTTCGGAACACATATTAAGATATTAATGGCGCACAATACGATTTTTGGCGCACAAAAGTATTCTCGTCGCTTCATAAAATACAGGTTGAACCACTGTAGTCACATGGACTATTTTAACGATGTCTTTCCTACCTTTCTGGACATTCAAGTGTTCATTAAATAGCGATCAATGGAAATATATGAATCTGAGCCATCAGAGTTCATCAAAAATATCTTAATTTGTGTTCCAAAGATGAACGAAGATCTTACGGGTTTGGAACGACATGAGGTTGAGGAATTAATGACAGAATATTCACTTTTGGGTGAACAATCCCTTTAAGAAACCACCTTGCCACCCTCACAGTGGCCATTGAAACCAGTTTATCACTTGTTAACACACATGAACTCATGCAAACGATCAGATATAACGGACACCAGCTGTTACACTCCCAACAAAATGCTTTCCTGATGGCAGCCGTGCAAAACAAGATAAGTCTGGCGAGCAAAACCTGGTCTGATGTGTGATGTGGTGGTTTCATGAGTCAGAGACAGATAGATAGATAGACAGCTCACATTCAGGATGAATGAAGTTGCTGAGTTGCCATCTTTACAGTGCAGCGCTGGCATCACGTGACAGCTCGTTTAAACATGCATAGACTGCACTGTCATCCTATTGAACACATATATTAGTCAATTGATAATTAATAATGAGTCAGTTATCAGATGCAGTGACTCATTCTGCACTTATGCTGGAGTAACCTGAGGTTTATCGTCTTGAACAAGGACACTCTTGTCATAGTTTATGCACCTCTTGATGGGACTCGAACCTACAATCTTTACATTACCAGACCAGATCACTGATTAATGGTTAGTACACCACAGCACCCTTTGAATCCGAACCGATTGGACTAGTACACTCCATAACCGATGTTTATACATTATACACAAAAACATTACATTCAGATCTACGTTTAAAACGGCTATAAACAGTCAGAAATAGCCAGATTCGGTTATATTGAGCACGTGCGCGCGCTCGTCGTGACTCTCTCTCACACACTAGTGGGAATAACGAAAGATGACGCAAGACTTTACCTCACAGAATTCCATGCTTTATTTTACCCCCCAAAACACTACATTATGTGTCATGGTCTTTCTAAAACGTCTGCTTAGTTGTTTTCCACTTTGTTCAGAATGACTTTCATTAAATATTCGTTGAAAACGTGGATATTTTAATGAAAGAAGAAAAGGCCTCGCGCATAGGGCGGCATGCGCACACAGCTGGTGCGTTTTTGTCTTTCAAACTACCTATACATCTCCATTTAATTATTACAAAATGTCAATAAAACGCTGCTCACCTCCCGCTGATGGGAACAACGCAGTATAACGCGTTAATAAGCGTTGAGTTTCTTCGTACTGTGTGAAGAGACGACCAGCGCGTGCTGCTACGGCGCGCACGAGACAACACCGGTAGCAAAGATGGCGCGAGAGCGCGCGACGCTAAAGGGACGCGACGCGATCCAAGAACCGTGACGTGATCAGAGTGCGCCAATGCCGGGCAAATGCGAACAGTGCATAGATGTTTACGATTATATTTTACATTTTTTAAGAACGTACGTTAGTTGTGGAAACAGATGTAAGAAGACACAGCTGTGGGAGTGTTTTTGAGTGCCGGTGAGTAACTGTTGCTTTGTTTTGTTGTGTTACATCAATTCAAGGTAGATATTTTTGATTAAACAACCGTGTGTTGTAAAATTCTAATATCTTTTTTACTTTGTAAACGTGTTTATTACGTATATTTTGTCATGGCACTATGATAAATATATCATACAGTTGAATATTACATATTATTATAATATGCTATGTAGTTAAAATAATGTTCTGGAACACACACACACGCACATATGTATATGTAAGAATTTTTTTTTAAAATTATCTTAAAAATACCATTGTATTGGCATCGTTTTAGTTTTTTGGACATGGAGAATTTTTATTCTTTTTTTTAAAGTGAAAACTACAAATTAATGTCAATATTAGTAATAAAATGTGTACGTAAAGCAATTGTACTTTGGATTGTTTAGGGTTATTGTTAGGTTGGGGTTACTGCACATTGCATTATCTTTATTTAATAAATGTTTTTATGCTGTCTGGGTGCTTTTTAATTCCATCCCATCTGTCTGTCCTCATTTTCTTTCCTCAGTAACCATGGCAACCGCCACCAAAACCCCCCCAGGTGCCGACCCGAAGCAGCTGGAGCGCACCGGGACCGTCCGAGAGATCGGGTCACAAGCCGTGTGGTCGCTGTCCTCGTGCAAGCCAGGTGTGTGTGTGTGTGTGTGTGTCTTTTTTAGTCTCTGTTTTTGATCATTGCACACCTGTGTTCAGTTTTTCATTGTGTCATTCTCTTTCTGTGTGAAGGCTTTGGAGTCGACCAGTTGAGGGATGATAATCTGGAGACGTACTGGCAGTCCGATGGCTCTCAGCCACATCTGGTGAACATTCAGTTCAGGTAGAGCCACGATGAGTCTCAGACAGCCACTGTATGACTGATCCACAGCATCGGGGGTCGATTCATCTGCCATTATTCAGACGTTATGAGACTATTGTTTACAGCTAATAAATGTGTTTGTGTGATTGACTGGTTGACAAAATCAGTTACGAAACACACACATCTAAATAATTACACAATGTGGGAATTAATTCATTTTATTAATCACAAATTAATTGCACATCAAATTTGGCTGAGAAATGTTTCCCAAAATATCACTTAAAGTCCTTATTGTGTTAAATAAGAAAAGCATCTCTAGACATTACAAAAAGTAGCTTTAGAAATAAATATTTAATTTGATTCAATATAGAATTTATTGCACAAACTTATCAGCCACGAGGGGGATTTAATGATGACAGAATTAAAAAATTTGTGTGAACTATATCTTTAATGGGTTTTTTATTAATATGAACATTTTTTAATGGAGTGATACTCTAAATAAGAAACTAAAACTGCCAGTAGGTGGCGGTAAATGTCTAAAGTCATTGAGTCATTAATTCATTAATTCGTTCAATTAATTCAGGAAGATAAAAACTTATAAAGGAGCATTTTTGCCCTGATATTCTTTTTTTTAGGGTCTTTCTAACTCCATTTATAGGCTCCATCATGCAGTGAGTTGTTGCTCAGCTTCATGTTCGTCAGCAATCAACACACACACACACACACACACATATATATATATATATATATATATATATATATATATATATATATATATATATATATATATATATAAACATTATTATCCAGCCATTAATTTTAAAGGGCTGGAAAAGTGAAAAATTAATTATTATGGATCAAAGAAAAATTATGTAGGTTTATTTTGTAAATATATTTCTAGTTAAGCTCCTAAATATGTAGCTGATTACTTGGTTTGTGTCTGTGAGCACAATATGAATGAAATAAGTTTTAAAAATCCTTATCCAGTAATAATATAACTGTAAAGGTTATGGAAATGCACTCATCAAAAGATGTGGGAAAGTACTGTAATCATTAAATCTCTAAATTTTGTTGTTTATCAAATAAAAGCATTATGTCTAGCCACACAGAAAAAAATCAAACAATCTTTACATTTTTAGTAACTTAAGGTCTCTGCTCAAATTATGTCTCATATTGGATTGACATTTCAATGCTTTGCTGATTTGTTCATTAAAGATAATTTAAAGCAAGTCTGTATTGAAAACAGTGAGACACTTTTCTGACCCAAGATCAGTGAATACTGTGTGATGTTTAGAAAACAGTAAACTGGAATGTTTTAAAATATGCACTCATGTTTTATGACGAATATCATAATATATATTTGTGTTTGTGACTGCTTAAATGTTCTAGACACTGAAAGGCTGTGATTGTGTCATGTTAGGAGGAAGACCACCGTGAAGATGCTGTGCATTTACGCCGATTATAAATCTGATGAAAGCTACACTCCCAGCAAGATCTCGGTCAGAGTGGGAAACAACTTCCACAACCTGCAGGAGATCCGGGTAAGAGACGCTGATCACGGACAGAACCGACTCCAGCTGAATAACCACACTGTTGTTTTCTTCAATAGTTGGTTCCGGAAGTAAAAACTACATTCATTTCTCCACAGGGAAATCGATTTTTAACGATAATTTATAGACTTTAAAAGACAGCCTTACTGTGAGCCTCGAGGTTGTTAATCAATAGAATTTTGTTGTCTATGGAAGCGTGTTTCCGCCACAGAATAAAACATTTTAAAAGATATTTGTGACTTTTTTTTCTCACAATTGCGAGTTTATATCACTCAATTCTGACTTTATTTCTCACAATCGCAAGATTTAAAGTCAGAATTGCATGATATAAACATGCAATTGTGAGAAAGTCGCAATTACCCTTTTTTATTTTTTATTCTGTGGCGGAAACAAGCTTCCATAGACTGCATTATTTCAATTTAGTTTTAAAAATAATCTTATTTAAAAGCAGAATTCACTGTAAAATTCAGCTGTTAAACTGTGGAAAAACTACATTACCCATAATGCTGTACAGAAAATTCTACCAATCGAAAAGACAAAACAAGCAGAACATGCCACTCTAAGGAAGCATTGTGAATTCTCTACGCTCTCAAAAAACATATTTGAATATGACAGCTTAAAATATAGTGTTTTATATACATAATCAACATGTTTTTAATGAGTAGGTTTATATTTCTCCATCATTATGCTGTTCGCAATGCTTTGTGGGATTGTAGTTCTTTCCCTCACTACAGCACTTGAGTTCACAGTCTTGTACCTTTGTATTTTTGTCAGATTTTCAAAAACTTTTTCACTTCAAATCAAAGTTTGTAATGTTATGATTCTCCTCAAGGCTGGTTGGCTTGGTTCATGGATTATAATGCATTAACAAATACTTTTTTTTAAATACCTATGGGAGAAATGAATGGGAAAAATACTTCCGAAACCAACGGCGCTGAAAAGGTAGGCGAGCGCTAATGCACTCTATAGATGAACTTCACACAGTTACACAGATGATTTCCTGCTGAAATTAAATTAGTCTCATATTTAAGTAAGTTTGCATCATTGATTAAATTTTTCTGTTTATCACTGTGAAGCTGCTGTGAAAAGTGTATTGTAAAGCACTATAAAAATAAAGGTGACTTGATGTTATAGCCTTAATCTATAAGCTCAAATACTTGATTGTGATTGGTCGTTTGTGGCATTCTATGGTACATTATTTGTATGTAATGATGTTAAAGGGGGGGTGAAATGCTCATTTTCACTCAATCTCCTGTTAATCTTGAGTACCTATAGAGTAGTATTGCATCCTTCATATCTCCAAAAAGTCTTTAGTTTTATTATATTTATAAAAGAAAGATAGGCTGTACCGAGTCTTTCCGGAAAAAAACGAGCAGCTGGAGGCGGGCCGTGTGGGCGAAGCTAAAGCTGTGCTAACGCGCCGATAGCTAACAACACACAGAGACATTTGAAGCAGTTTTACTCACCGCCTGCGACCGTGAACCTTTATCATTGTGACTGCTCGATCCTTAAGCATTAGACGATCTGCAAATCCGTCGATCTGGGCTTTGTTTATAAAACAATCATCGTCGAAATGCAGGGAACAAACAGTCTTACACAGCTCCGTTGATGATGCTCTGAAAAAACAAACTCCATTCACTGGTCCCTTAGCGCTGGGTTCTTTGGGAATCTGTGCAGGGTTGTCTTGCCCTGGCAACCAAAAACCCACTTCTTTGGTGACATTGACTTCCCTAAAGCCGGGCAGAGCGCTTTGATGGCGAACTGCTTTCGCTCTCTTCTCTCTCTGGTCTACGGATGCGCGCGCGTCAGCGCTCTTCCGGGAGAAGTGCCCTTAGGACCCACATAAGGAAATTCCGCCCCAGCTGACGTCACACAGACCCATACTTGAAAAAAACTTTCCGAAACTTGTGACAAAGCGGAAGGACAATTTTTGGCACAGAAATACTCCTTCAAACGTACAATTTAATTTTTGAAACTTTGTCCATGTTTAGCATGGGAATCCAACTCTTTAACAGTGTAAAAAACTCAGTATGCATGAAATAGCATTTCACCCCCCCTTTAAACGGTATAATTTACTTTTTTTCTCTCTCAGGCAAGTGAGAATCACTCTGTGGTCTCGTTGTTTTTGCATAATAAACTTATTCATAACTTGAATCAATCTTTCGTGTTCATTTATGTATTTATTGGCTAAAAACCATGTCTAAACAATCAGAATAATGTGCATGTTCTCTAAATAAACCCTTGGATTGTAACACAAGCGTGTGTGTGTGTGTGTGTGTGTGTGTGAGCAGCAGCTGGAGATGGTGGAGCCCAGCGGTTGGATTCACATCCCTCTGTTGGATCTGGTGAACAATCCCATCAGAACCTTCATGATCCAGATCGCCGTGTTGGCAAACCACCAGAACGGACGAGACACACACATGCGGCAGATCAAAGTCTACACACCCGTGGAGGAGAGCTCCATCGGCAAGTTCCCACGATGCACCACTGTAGACTTCATGATGTACCGCACCATCAGGTGACCGAGGTGCCTTCCCATAAGACTCTGTTCTAGATTTAAATGTTTTCAGGTGTTTTAAAATGTGCCGAGGTGTGTTTTGTAAAGAGAAGAGTTCAAAGTTCAGTTTATGTACATGCAAATCTACGGGAAATAAATGTTTGTTTGAAATAATGAAAGCAGCCTGTAGTTCTTGATGCTCTTTTACAGCAGGATGAATTGGAGAGATACACCGCTCTCATGTTTAGCTTGTTTTATTAAACTGTGAAACACATGGATTGCTCACTAAATCTCTGCATGCTTCCGTGTGACTGGTTGGCTTTTACTCAACTTTGCATGACATGCATGGGTTTTTATCGGTCGCTGTGTTTAAGTGGTAACCCTATACAATAAGGTTTCATTTGTTAACATTACTTAATTAGTTGACATGATCTAACAATGAACAATATCTCTACGGCACTTATTAATCTTAATGTTAATCTCAACATTTGCTCCTAGATTTTTAAGATCAAGAGTTGTATCTGTTAACATTAGTTAATGCACTGTGAACTAACATGAATTAACAACGATTAATAAATGCTGTAAGAACATATTGCTCCTTGTTATTTCATGTTAGTTAATGCATTAACTAATGTTAACAAATAAAACGCTATTGTAAAGTGTTACTGTTTAAGTTTGTGAGCTTAATACAGTACAGACATAAACATTTGTATTTAAACGTTCAAACATGCACTCTTAGCATTCGGCCTAATCAATAAATATACACAGTAAATTCCCCAGTGTTAAATCAACACTGCTCAGAGCGCATATGGTCCCACTCTACATGGTGTTAAAGTAACACTGAAGCAGTGTTAAAGTTAATGAGACAATTAAGTGATCAATTGAGTGATGATTGAGCATTAGTGATGAACACCTGTTGTTGTTAACAAGCAGAATCACTGAAGGAAAGAGAAACAGTAGAACTACAACTGACTTCAGCCACAGCCTTAAATTGAATCAGATGAAGATAAAAAGACATTAAATCTACACATTGTGTAGTAAATGCCGCTCCATCTGAAAGCAGGTGATGGCGATTTACTACTAATCAAGGAACCGGCTTTACTGACGAGAGGCGCATATCAATGTCATGCGATATATCGCCCAGCCCTAATAGACATATGACAGAAATAAAGTCAGTCAGGGCCGGGTTTCCCGATAACGATGTATCTTAGCTCTTAAGAGCGCTTTCTACGTGCAAAGTTACGAACGCTCGCAGCAATTCCACGAGGGTTTCCCAAAAATGCACTTAACGAGAACGCGCTCTACGTGCTACTTAAGAGTCGCTGTCCATTCGTGAAGTGCTGAAACATAAACTTATATCGTGTTCTGAACGTTTAACCTAATAATTGTCATCTGTTGTGGATTAGCAATCAAGACGTATATATAAAGCACCTACAGGCGGAGGCACTGACAAAATGGCTGAAAAAAAAAAAAAACACATGAAAAGATACCTTTCAAAAAGATGAAATTAATGTCCTTTTAGAGGAGATAGAGCGAAACAAAGATGCAATTTTTAACAGATTTAAAGGATTTGTTCATTCATTTAATTTTGATTAAAATTATTAGATTAAATTATTTCTGTTTTTTTGTTTTGTTTTCTGACCTTTTTAATTATTTAATTTATACATTAATTTAACCAACAACAAAAAAGAGTAATAAAGTGTACAATAAAGTACAATCAAAACCTTATATTATAATCACATACATTTGAATAAAGTTAAAGGTGTAATCTGCCGGTTGTCCTGCAGGTGTCCTCATAAATCTTCTTACGATGCACTTGGGGATGTACGATTACTCCAGAGCACTTGTAGATCTACGAAGATTTTCAAGTGCTACTTAAGCTACGATGCTTTTGGGAAAGAGACCGTAATATTAAGATCAGTCGTACGATCGTTTTTACGATCAACTTAGGCTTACGATGCTTTTGGGAAACGCAGCCCAGGTTAGTAATAAGTGAGGCTGGTAATTCTGTTTGTGGAGTTGTTTAATCCTCCTCTGCTGAGATCTTCACAGATTTAATGTATTTTTTATCTTCATCTGATTCAATTTAAGGCTGTGGCTGAAGTCAGTTGTAGTTCTACTGTTTCTCTTTCCTTCAGTGATTCTGCTTGTTAACAACAACAGGTGTTCACAGTGGCGGATTTAGCAAATTGGAGGCCCAAGGCGAAAGTATGTATGGGGCCCCCCCATTCGATCTTTAAAAGAGAACGAAAAATTTTTTTACAGACTGAATGGTGGATAGGCAGGTAAAGCTAATTTACAGGGAAGTAAAGGTTGGAGAGAAAAAAAAAAAAAACTTTCCCTTTAAATCCTGCATACATTTTCTTTAATCCAAAAAGCAGAGAACACACAAAGTGTTACAATGTTTACATGGTACAATTTCTGGTAAGCTACGGGGTTTTTTTTATTGCTTGACACAAATTTCACGATTTCAATTCAATTCTTGTGATTTGATTCAATGTTGACTCATTTGGATAAATATTAGGTACGCAAGATAGGCGTTAATTTTTCCAAAGAAAAAAAACCTCACATAATGCTGTAAACATATATTAAACTCAAATTAAACATAATGTGTGTTTATTATAATAACAATTTTAATAATATAAGTAAAAAAATATACTAAATATGTAATATATTACACATATTTAGCAAAATAATCTCTTTTTTCTAGCCAACTAACATGCTATAACATATATTACGGCTTTCCTGAGGTAACGTAACGTTAAGTGACATAATTGTTCTCCAGCTGTTTTATTGACGTCTTTCCAAGGTTGAAAAACACTGATTGATCGATATATATAAGGAATATACATTTCGGTAAGTTGTACTATATCTTTCAACATTGTTCATTCGTGTTTATTCACTATTAGCTAGTAGAGAGGATCGATTCGGTTCACCTGCTGCTAGTGATCTGTCACGTCACATTTACAAGCGCCAAAACGGTATTTATAGTAAGGGGGTAACGTAAGAGGGGCGAACTTGGGAGAGGTGATGTTGCATTTTGCTCCAAGCAAATCCACGTATATCCATGTGAGTGTGTTAACATTATTCTCACCTAGCGCCACTTCAAAGCTAACGTTAAGTTAGATGCTGCTGCTGTAGAGGCATGTTCAACGCTTTGGACGTTGTTGTTCCTGTCTGTATCCCCAACAGTAGCCGTAAAAAAAATGGTCATCTTTGGCAGCGTTGCCAAATACTTATCTGCGTCTTTTCGCTTTTTTCTTTTATTTGAGCCGCTTGGGTAACTTCGTTTCATTTTCGCGTTTAGACTCGTCTTGTTTCGTCTCTGTTTGTGTACGTCCCAGTCCTCCTGTCACTGCGTGTTTATCTTTCGCGCCGCGCACCGTAACGGACTAGTCCATTTCATTGTGAAAGTCGGGGGGTGTAGAGCATATAACCATGAAGGCATGAACTGGACATTTTAACTACTACTTCAACGTTTCAACGTATTTCTTAAGAATATTAATACAATTTACCATGCTTTTGAAGCGTTCATGATGATAAGATGCTTTTTTTTTTTTTGAGGTTGGTTGGGGGCCCCCCTACTACGACTGCTGTTAGGGGGCCCCAAGCAGCCGCCTACCTATGCCTCTATGTTAAGACCGCCACTGGGTGTTCATCACTAATGCTCAATCATCACTCAATTGATCACTTAATTGTCTCATTAACTTTAACACTGCTTCAGTGTTACTTTAACACCATGTAGAGTGGGACCATATGCGCTCTGAGCAGTGTTGATTTAACACTGGGGAATTTACTGTGGAGGGCCACAACCCTGCAGAGTTTAGCTTCAACCCTAATTAAACACACCTGATCCAGCTAATCAAGGTCTTCAGGATTACTAAAAACTTCCAGGCAGGTGTTTTTGGAGCTGGTTGGAGATAAACTCTGCAGGACAGTGGCCCTCCAGGACTGGAGTTTGACACATGTGGTGTAGATGCAATTATCAGGGCCAAACACAAAAAGGAACAATATGACAGGGAAGCATGGTTGGGAGCTTGAGAAAAACTGCAGCAATAAGTAATTAAATATGTTTTAGATTATTTTATTCAAATTCTATCACTTTTGATCAATAGGTGGCGCTGTTATACAATATAGTGTGGTCAATGTGAGGTAACAATGACATAAATGTTTGGTTATTTAATTTATTGAAGACTGTAAACTTTGTTACATATTATGTTGTTATATTATAATGACATCATATTCTGTGCAGGCAATTGACTTACTTCACTGTAAATAGAATGTGAAATGTGAGTTAAGAGTTAAAAAGAAAAACTTAGAAAAATAATTGTTTTAGAAGGACAGAAGAATCACCCAATCACTGATTGTTCTGCAGTGACTGACTGCCAATAGCAGCAGCGCATTCAGGTCGCGCCCGCGCCTCTGTCAGTGTCAGCGACGTGATCATCAGACAAGAGAGCTGAGCGAGTCAGACGAAGTGATCTCCAGAAACTCTCCGCATTAAACGATTGATTTACAGAGAAAAGTGACTAAATATGAAGAAAGGATTGGATTTTTGAGTGGACGCGATGCTTGGAGAAGCAGTCGTCGGAGTGAGAAGAGGACGAAGCAGAGAATTAGAAAGAGGCTGATGCAGATCCATGGAGCATCAAAGCGCTGCTTATGCACTTCCTTATTTAAACGCACATTATTTTCTTGACTTGGTGAGTCATATTTCAATTATCAACTTGATGTAATGCAAGTGAAGTGTTGCAAACTCGGCAGCGAACTGATATGAATGTGATATTAGTGTGTTTATTACTGCGTGCAAAGCGCGCAAGTCAGAGCTAATTTGCACGTAGGCTAAAAGAGCTAATTTGCACGTAGGCTCGTCCCTCGTTTAGGCAACGAAATATGTTATAAAACACCATACTAACTCTTTTCGTTTTCATTTAAAGAAATCTTAAACATTATAGCCACACACATGTGGTTCAGGCAACGCATATTGATTGTATTCACTATATATGTATGTATTCATTATATTCACTGCATATAACGTTTGCCTATTTATAACAAAACGAAATATAAAACACAAACCTGCCTCTTTTTGTTTAAATATAATATAAAAATATTAAACATTTTAATATGGTTCAGGCAATATGTGCTAAACAGATGTTGCAGTAAACAACATTACAGATCATCTTTGTTGTATTAAAATTTAAAGGGTAACTAAACCCTAAACCAACTTTTTTTAGTTAATGATCTGTAAGAATGAGGCTTTATTAGTGCTGTTCATTGATTCGAGTAACTTTTTTTAACATTAAGTGTTTTAATTTTACAATATATGGTGTAAAAACGTCTGAGTGCTGCCCTCTTAAGGTTGAACGGTGGCTATTGCAGTTGAATTTTCCTATTGGATGTTGCGGTGGCAAGTGACGTAAGCGGTGGCAGGTGACGTAAGCAGGTTCTAGCTCACCACGCCCTTGGTATGAGCTAGCGTAGATTTATCTGTATTGTACAGTGGTCAGGAGGGTACGTAGGTGTGGTGTTGCTGGTTGCAACAGCACTGCTGGACTGCATAGCTTTCCAGCAGACTTGGAAATTAGGCGCCAGTGTTTGCATGCACTTGGCCTGGAAGACCGTGAGTGTGAAACCTGCATTTTACGCGGGATTGCTTCTCCAAAGCAATAGAGGTGGAAATGGGCTTCTCCACACAGCTCGCGCTGAAAAGCGACGCAGTGCCAAACGCCACTCCTCCTGCATGGACTCCACCACCGCAGCGGCGTCTTGATGTGAGTGATCATATATATTTTAATCACAATTTATGGTTAGGCTAAAGTTAATCCTCTGAGGTCGACAAACGCGGCAGCGCATTTTGCTGGATTTTTTCACATAGCGGCAAAATATGAATATGCCTATAGAGAGCGCGCGCTATTGACATCAACTCGATAAAACCAGACAATGACGGGCTCTGATAAAACTCATCAGATGCATGTACTTTACGTCGTCTTGCGACCCTGTGAGCAAACTCTCCATTTTAGAGTCTGACAGCAGGTCCCCCCCCCCGATCACGGTTCATCCCCTCTATCTCCACTGGGGTCTGCCCACTTTTCTAGCATTTTTCAAATATTGACAGTGGGTGGAGTCAGGCTCTGACCAGGGGTTTAGTTACCCTTTAATAAATTAATGGGTAAATTCCTCTGTAAAATAAGTATTTGGTCACCTACAAACAAGCAAGATTTCTGGCTCTCACAGACCTGTAACTTCTTCTTTAAGAGGCTCCTCTGTCCTCCACTTGTTACCTGTATTAATGGCACCCTCTTTGAACTCGTTATCAGTATAAAAGACACCTGTACACAACCTCAAACAGTCACACTCCAAACTCCTGGAAAGCTGTCGAAGGACACCAGAAACAAAATTGTAGACCTGCACCAGGCTGGGAAGACTGAATCTGCAATAGGTAAGCAGCTTGGTGTGAGGAAATCAACTGTGGGAGCAATTATTAGAAAATGGAAGACATACAAGACCTCTGATAATCTCCCTCGATCTGGGGCTCCACGCAAGATCTCACCCTGTGGGGTCAAAATGATCACAAGAACGGTGAGCAAAAATCCCAGAACCACACAGGGGGACCTAGTGAATGACCTGCAGAGAGCTGGGACCAAAGTAACAAGGCTACCATCAGTAGTACACTACACTGCCAGGGAGTCAAATCCTGCAGTGCCAGACGTGTCCCCCTGCTTAAGCCAGTACATGTCCAGGCCCGTCCGAAGTTTGCTAGAGAGCATTTGGATGATCCAGAAGAGGATTGGGAGAATGTCATATGGTCAGATGAAACCAAAATAGAACTTTTTGGTAAAAGCTCAACTCGTCGTGTTTGGAGGAGAAAGAATGCTGAGTTGCATCCAAAGAACACCATACCCTACTGTGAAGCATGGGGGTGGAAACATCATGCTTTGGGGCTGTTTTTCTGCAAAGGGACCAGGACGACTGATCCGTGTAAAGGAAAGAATGAATGGGGCCTTGTACCATGAGATTTTGTGTGAAAACCTCCTTCCATCAGCAAGGGCATTAAAGATGAAACGTGGCTGGGTCTTTCAGCATGACAATGATCCCAAACACACCGCCCGGGCAACGAAGGAGTGGCTTCGTAAGAAGCATTTCAAGGTTTTCAAACATTTCTATCTCAACCCCATAGAAAATCTTTGGAGGGAGTCCTCTAGAGCAGTGATGAAAACAGATCTGCATGGAGGAATGGGCCAAAATACCAGCAACAGTGTGTGAAAACCTTGTGAAGACTTACAGAAAACGTTTGACCTCTGTCATTGCCAAAGGGTATACAACAAAGTATTGAGATGAACTTTTGTTATTGACCAAATACTTATTTTCCACCATAATTTGCAAATAAATTCTTTAAAAATCAGACAATGTGATTTTTCTGGATTTTTTTTTCCTCATTTTGTCTCTCATAGTTGAAGTGTACCTATGATGAAAATTACTGGCCTCTCTCATCTTTTTAAGTGGGAGAACTTGCACAACTGGTGGCTGACTAAATACTTTTTTGCCCCACTGTATATTTCTGAGTCTATATTTTCTAATCAACACAATTATTTGTCTGCTTTTAACTTTTATTAATACTTTGCTTTTGCTTTTCAAATCTACTTTGACATTTTATGATTTAATATTATGTTGTGAAATTCTACATAATATACAAAATTTCCGAACATGGTGCATGTTATTTTGTAAAGAAATCTCTGAAGCCATTTCTCTCTCCTCTCCAGCTGTGAACACTGGTTTGCTTGTGAAATATTGTGATTTTTGGTTTATTTTGTAATAACTGCAGCATCTGAATAAAGACAAGTGTTCAATTCTATAACTGATATTGTGTATTAACTAAACCGCTTTATAATTATGCAAATACACATGGATCTTTATGTTGACTTACAGCTGTTATGAATGAAAATACTGAATCAATATCTAGTACATATTCTTCAAGAGAAGCAAGAGCATTAGAAGGCTTCACAATGACAATGTTTTTGACTTTGGTTTGAGCACAATATCAGTGAATCCGTGCACCTGAGTGAGCTGACGGCAGTCCATCGATGCCAGGAGCTTCTGAGAGCCGGAGACGGTGGGAACAAACTTCTCCATCAGTGTAACTTGGGGTGGGTTGTATATGACCAAAATTTTGTTTCATGGTATGACTCATTTTATTTCACGGTAACAATATATTTCACGATATAGTTATTTATATATGTAGTTATTCTCGAAAAATTAACAAAAAGGGTTTTGTATAATAAATAAACCCAAATACTTTAGAAATGAAAAGTACTTCACCTTGTTTGATTTTTCTTTTATTTGGTAAATTATTTCATTGGTAAACTCTTTTGATAGATAAATATAGTAAACAAAACAAACTCATCAACTTTAGATAAACTTCCCCCAACTGATTGATATTAAATACAACTCATAGGTGCAATTAAACTTTAAATAAAGTGTTGCTGAATAATTTTTAAATCTCATGTTATTGCTTTACTTCATCAATCAATTTATAATATCTAAATATTTTATATTGAACTACTCGATTCATAATAAATTGGTTACTTTTAATTTTGTATGATATTAGTAGGCTAGTTATGTTTATGTGTTCCCCGGTACACTTTTGCCATGTCTGGATCACAACATATGGGCACCTAGCCTAGCACAGGTTCCACTACTGGATACGAGTGTCAGGCCTGGTGTCGGACGCTCCGCCACGTCTGACTGCCGAAGTGAGTGGAGGAACTCCAACAGGGTTTGCCAGCTGGGGAACTCAACTGAGGAGCAGAATAAGCGCATGTATCTGGTCTTTAGGATGGGAGCAAGGTGTTTACTGGCTACTTGAGGTAAGTAGACACGGGCTTAACACAGAAGTTATAGAACCTCATCCATATACAGTATCTGTGCCATCGTCCAGGAGAAAGCACGATGGAGCACAAATCCATTTTGAAATAAGTTGTTTTTCAAATAAAGTTTTCCGAGTGATATCAGATTGTGTGTGTGCACATGTGTTTTTATTGTGCTTACCCTTTAACTACATGAAACAAGAGGGTAAGAAGCACCACTTTAATTTACAGCCCGCAATGTCATACTTACCCTGTAACTACATGACACAAGAGAGTAAGAAGCACCACTTTAATTTACAGCCCGCAATGTCATACTTGCCCTGTAACTACATGAAACGAGGGTAAGAAGCACCACTTTAATTTACAGCCCGCAATGTCATACTTACCCTGTAACTACATGGAACAAGAGGGTAAGAAGCACCACTTTAATTTACAGCCCGCAATGTCATACTTACCCTGTAACTACATCGAACAAGAGTAGGATTTTCCCAGCATTTAAAAAAAAAAAAGTTGCAGTAGTTTTACTTGCCTTGAAACTTAATCAGTGCACCTTTGCAATAATAACAAATTAGCCTACTTTATAAATGCACTGATATGTACCCCGTAATTTAAAAAAAGCCTTTATGTATTTTTATACTATTATTACAAAAAGGTGCAGTGTATGTACTCGCTAAATTGCTCCCAAAGATTCTAAAATACTTAGTCTAAATAATTTGCCTAAATAATTTGTTATTATCCTGATTGTAACCCCTTTATTCCCAAAACTTTACATATTGTTCCCCTATACTTACATGTATGCACTTTATAGGTACACAGTAATTACCGAAAGTTACACTGTAATTTCATTTTAATTACGCTGTATTTTCCTGGTTGTTACACCTTTATTCCCGAGACTTTACATATTGTTCCCCTATACTTACACGTAAGTACTGTCAGGATTCCATCTCCACCACCACGCTCATCTTCACCTCCGCCCACTCATTCCCTCTCTCCGCCCTCTCATCAAGTCACCCGTTCACTATCCCCTGATTACTGATCACCGTCACCTGTGTCCCATCACCAGCACTCCCCATATAAACCACAGTCACCCTTCACTCAGTGTCTGGTCTCGTCGTAACATGACCCACAGACTCCCTTTCACTTACCTGGATACTTACCTGCTACGCTTCCTCTCCGTTCCGTCCTGCCTGCCATCCTCTTCAGCCTGCTACCCGAAATCATCTACAAGAGAAAGAGAAAGAAAGACATTACCAACCAGCTAAGCATTCACTGTTATTCTGTGTTGCTTTTACTCACCTTCTGTCTGCATCTCCGCACTATCTGCAATAAAAGCATTAACCTTACCATCTTGTCTGCATCCTCTGTGATCCCTGACAGAAGACCAGACCCAACATGCAGAAAGCGGAGTCTTCTGAGGACTTGTACACGGATTTCCCAGCGGAATCCGTTACTTCCATTCCATCCATGTCAACACGTCCACTTCCGCTTTCACCCGCTGCTTCGTTCACTGCCTCAGCGAGTCCCATGGCCCGGCCAGCGACCTACTCCGGCGAGGCGGAGAACTGCAGTGGGTTTCTTCTCCAAACATCGCTCTATTTTACCATGAACGAACATCTGTTTCGCAACGATGCTGCCCGAGTCGCCTTCATGATTTCTCTCCTCTCTGGCCCAGCACTTCAGTGGGCTCAGTCCTTGTGGAATTCTGAATCTACAGTGGTAAAATCCATAACTGAATTCACGCTGCATTTCAAGGAGGTTTTTGGTCAAACTGTTTCTGATCTGTCTGTTCACGATCAACTGTATAATCTCCGTCAAGGAAATTCATCAGTGAGTTCTTTTGCCTTACAGTTCAGAACTCTAGCCGCATCCAGTGGCTGGAACGAAACTGCTCTGATCACCGCATTTCGACATGGCCTTAACCCTAACATCCGCCATCTGCTGGTCGTGTATGAGGACAGCATGGGTCTAGAGAATCTAATTCAGAAATCCATCCGCATCTCCCAACGTCTCTCAGCTTGTGATCAGTCAGTACCCACTGTAAGTTCTCCGCCCACGGTCACTTCCAACACTCCTCTAGCACCAATTCCTATGGAAGTCGACTCCACTCATCTATCACCCGCTGAACGCCAGCGTAGAATTCAGCACCACCTCTGCCTTTACTGTGGATCGGATAAGCACTTCCTCAGTACCTGTCCCGTTCGCCCACCGCGTCCGGCGGTAAGTTCAATTCAGCTAACCCCTAAAATTGAGTCATTAAACCGTACCAGAGTACATATCTTGACGTCTTCTGTGTGTCTCCCAGCGCAAGCTCTCATCGACTCCGGGTCAGTGGGGAACTTTATATCCACCCAGTGTCTCGAGAAGCTGAATATCCACCGTCGTTGCTTTGCCCAAGATCTTCCCATACAAACCATTCAAGGCAAGCCACTGGGACGAGGTCGTGTTCGTCACTTTACTCCCACGTTAATTTTTCGTATCGGCTGTTTGCATTCTGAGGAGATATCGTTTATGGTGCTGGAGGAGTCCACCGCAGATATCATCCTGGGACGCCCATGGTTAGTGCAACATCAGCCAACACTCCACTGGGAATCCGGAGAGGTTCTTCGTTGGGGTGAAGATTGTCACGTATTCTGTCTTAGTTCTATCAAGAAAACTCGACCTTCAGCTCGTTCCAAGTCATCTATGGGTGAGATCAGCTTCCCTGTCTGTTCTACCTCGGTAGAAAGCCCAGAGACTCAGGTTCAAGTCGAGATCCCAGTGGAGTACCGGGAGTTCCAGGATGTCTTCAGTAAGGTCCTGGCAACGAAGTTACCACCTTACCGGCCATGGGACTGCGCTATCGACTTGCTACCCGGAGCCATCCTTCCCAAGGGCCGCATTTACCCTCTGTCCATCCCGGAACAGAAGACCATGGAGGAGTACGTTAAGGAAGCCATGGAGCAGCAGTTCATTCGACCATCTACCTCCCCTGCCGCTTCGAGTTTCTTCTTCGTGGCCAAGAAGGACGGAGGCTTGCGGCCGTGCATCGTTTATCGTCAGCTGAACTCACAGACCATAAAATTCCGTTATCCCCTTCCTCTGGTCCCAGCCGCCCTGGAACAGCTTCGTGGTGCCTGCATCTTCTCAAAACTGGATCTCCGTAGTGCTTACAACTTGATTCGAATTCGACGAGGGGACGAGTGGAAGACCGCCTTCGTGACCCCCTCAGGCCACTACGAATACCGGGTTATGCCCTTCGGATTGTCCAACGCTCCTGCAGTATTCCAGGGCTACATGAATGAGATCCTACGTGAGTTCCTCAACCTATTCGTAGTGGTTTACATTGACGACATACTCATCTACTCATCTTCCATGTCAGAGCACCGTCATCATGTCATCCAAGTCCTGGAGAAACTAAGAGAGCACCGATTATACTTGAAGTTGGAGAAATGCGAGTTCCATATCTCTACCGTACAATTCCTGGGTTACATCATCAATCAACACGGCATCCAAATGGACCAGAGGAAGGTGGAAACCGTTCAGAACTGGCCACAACCCTCCTTAGTAAAGGATCTTCAAAGATTCCTGGGCTTCGCAAACTTCTATAGACGATTCATCCAAAACTACAGTCAGATCAGTGCTCCTCTCACATCTGCTCTCAAGGGCCGGCCCAAGTCTCTGTCCTTATCCCCCAGCGCCATTCAAGCCTTCCAGCATCTGAAAGAAGCCTTCACCACAGCTCCTATCCTCGTCCATCCAGATCCGGATCTTCCATTTGTGGTGGAGGTGGACGCCTCTTCCACAGGAGTAGGAGCTGTCCTTTCTCAGCGGCAGGGTGAGTCACGTAAACTCCTTCCATGTGCCTTCTTCTCCAAGAAGCTGTCCCCGGCGGAGCGGAATTATGACATCGGCAACCGGGAACTGCTTGCCATCCAACTGGCCCTGGAGGAGTGGAGACACTGGCTGGAGGGAGCTAACCATCAGTTCGAGGTAATTACGGACCATCGCAACCTCGAATACCTCAGAAAAGCCAAAAGACTGAACCCTCGTCAGGCCCGCTGGGCTCTCTTCTTTACCCGGTTTGATTTTGTAGTGTCGTACGACCTGGAAGTAAGAACTGTAAGGCGGACGCACTCTCCCGGCTTCATCACGCATCTCAAGCCGACCCTCATCCTGAACCTATCCTCCCTCCAGCCATGATCCTCAGTCCCATCCTCTGGGACATCGACCAACAGATCACCCAGGAAGTAGCACACCAACCCGCTCCACCGGGAGTCCAGAAGGGCGCATCTACGTACCTCCACATCTTCGGACACCCCTTCTGGACTCAGCTCACACCGTTCCGGGCTCTGGACATCCGGGTAGCAAGCGTACCCTCTCGCTCCTTAGTCAACGGTACTGGTGGCCGTCCATCTCCCAGGATGTATCCCGATTCGTCTGCGGATGCTCAGTCTGTGCCATAACCAACACCCCGAGGAGGCTCCCAGAGGGCAAGCTAGTGCCGCTACCTCTTCCTCAGCGACCATGGTCCCATATAAGTATAGATTTCATGACTGATCTACCCATTTCAGAGGGCTTCACCTGCGTATTCGTCATTGTGGACCGGTTCTCCAAGGGCTGTAAACTAATTCCTCTACCTGGTCTTCCCACAGCCTTTGAAGCCGCAGAAGCTCTCTTCAATCATGTCTTCAGGAATTTCGGCATCCCTGAGGACATCGTCTCGGACAGGGGACCCCAGTTCATCTCCCGGGTATGACACGCCTTCTTTAAGCTCCTCGGGGTCACTGTCAGTCTCTCTTCTGGTTACCACCCTCAGACGAACGGTCAGACTGAGCGGAAGATCCAGGAGATTGGACGATACCTGCGTACATACTGCCATCAGTACCAGGACAGCTGGAGCCGCTACCTCCCCTGGGCGGAGTACGCTCAGAACTCACTTCGGCAGAACACCACCGGGCTCACCCCCTTCCAATGTATCCTCGGATATCAGCCTCCACTCTTTCCCTGGTCGGGTGAGCCCTCGGAGGTTCCAGCTGTCGACTTCTGGTTCCATCAGAGCGAGAGGGTATGGGACTCAGCTCACGTGCACCTCCAACAGGCAGTTCGGAGGCACAAGGATCATGCGGACCGTCGTCGACTTGATGCACCTCAGTATCGGCCAGGACAGAAGGTATGGCTTTCAACTCGAGACATCCGCCTCCGACTGCCTTGCCGTAAGCTGAGTCCTCGATTCATCGGACCTTTCACCATCCAGAGGCAGTTGAACAAAGTCACTTACAGGCTCAACCTTCCTCCCCAGTATCTGATTTCCCCTTCATTCCATGTGTCCCTGCTCAAACCCTTCACTGACCCTGTCATTCCTGTTCCCACAGATGGCTCTTCCTCGGACGTACCTCCTCCTCCCGTTCCTGTAGAAGAGGAACGAGTCTACCGTGTCCACACCATCCTGGACTCTCGGCGGCGAGGTCCCCGCCTGGAATACCTGGTGGACTGGGAAGACTACGGGCCAGAGGAACGTTCTTGGGTTCTTCGCGATGACATCCTGGATCCAGCCCTGTTATCCCAGTTCCACGAAGACCATCCTGACCGTCCAGCACCCAGAGGTCGGGGTCGACCTCGCCGCCGGCAGCGCTCTTCTCAGGCGTCAGGAGCCGCCTCGGGAGGGGGGGGTACTGTCAGGATTCCATTTCCACCACCACGCTCATCTTCACCTCCGCCCACTCATTCCCTCTCTCCGCCCTCTCATCAAGTCACCCGTTCACTATCCTCTGATTACTGATCACCGTCACCTGTGTCCCATCACCAGCACTCCCCATATAAACCACAGTCACCCTTCACTCAGTGTCTGGTCTCGTCGTAACATGACCCACAGACTCCCTTTCACTTACCTGGATACTTACCTGCTACGCTTCCTCTCCGTTCCGTCCTGCCTGCCATCCTCTTCAGCCTGCTACCCGAAATCATCTACAAGAGAAAGAGAAAGAAAGACATTACCAACCAGCTAAGCATTCACTGTTATTCTGTGTTGCTTTTACTCACCTTCTGTCTGCATCTCCGCACTATCTGCAATAAAAGCATTAACCTTACCATCTTGTCTGCATCCTCTGTGATCCCTGACAAGTACTTTATAGGTACACTTTAATTACCGAAAGTTACACTGTACTTTCATTTTAATTACGCAGTACTTTCCGGGCTGTAATCTAAAGCGTTACCAATAACCCTACAATACAAACACAATTTACATGTACCTATGAAGGTTTCACTTACCTGGGAATTAAAATAAATCCTGACATAAAGAAAATTGTATCTATTAATCATGATCCCTTAGTAAAAAAGGTATTGGACTCCTTATAAAGATGGGGTGGGATGCCAATTTCTATGATAGGTCGCATTAATATTATTAAAATGTCCATTCTCCCAATAATTCTTATATCTTTTCCAGTCCATCCCCTTACGCATTCCAGCATCCTCCTTTCCTCCTTGAATAAAACCTTTACCAAATTTATATGGAATAGTAAACGCCCCAGGCTGCGGCTCTCCCTTCTATATCTGCCCTATGACCGAGGGGGGCTTAGATTGCCTAATGTCAAGTTGTACTATTGGGCAGCTCAGCTTTGTGCTGCTACTTATTATTTTTCTACCACTGATACACCATCTTGGATATACATTGAGAACAATACATTGAAGCTACCTTTGACATCTTATCTTTATGCAGCCAAAATTAAACAATTATTAAAAGACACGAAAAATCCTTTTCTCAAAAACACAATATCAGTCTGGCACCAATCTCATTCTGCCTTGTCGGAGGTATCTAGGCTCTTGATATTCTAAAAGTTTCTTGCACTGTTACTCACTCAGCAGGGATGAAGTACCAACTCTTATGATTAAGGGTGGAGCTATATGACATCACTGCTGAGTGAGCTGACAGCAGTCCATCGATGCCAGGAGCTTCTGAGAGCCGGAGATGGTGGGAACAAACTTCTCCATCTGTGTAACCATCGCAAGCTTCTCCACATCACTGACAGACACAAAGACAATATCAACTCTCTGGAAGCTTCACTCTTTAAATATCATATTTAATGCAGTACAATTTGTGTTTTTAAGCATATCTAAAGTGCATGAACACGTCACAGCTGAAATTAAACTGCAGTTAAACACTGAAAGTCTTACCCATACTGGATCTTTCTGACACTGCATTCCCAATCCCTCTATATGGAACAAAACTTTATTCAACACTTGTGACAGCGGGTTCTGGAACGTAATCTTGATAGAGAGAACAAATTAAGTTTCTCACTTAAGCATCATATGACTTCATATAGTGCACTACTATTATGACACTTTATAGATGCAACCAAAATGCAACAACATGTAAACATGTTTTGTGCTCGTATACATCACAAATAAAGACTAGAGTTTCATTGGCTTACAGTGATAATGAGGTCTGGTGTGCGCAGTCTGAAGTTGAACTGTGTGGCCAGAATCTGTTTGGTCTGATTGACCCGTCCGGTGACCATGAGCATCAGAGCGCCCTGATCCACCAGATCATTCATGTACTCCTTATACAGCAGAGTCCAGGGAATAGTCTTGGCTGAAGGGAGACAAGGGAACATGGCATTAATGACAACAATAAAACAACTGTGTGTCACTGTAGTTTTGTGTGTGTTTGAGTGAGTGTTTGTTTTCTACTCTACTTTTTTAGAGTGTAACCTCTTCCTTGCTGTCCATTTTTAACTGCATTGTGGATGCATTTTATTTGGCAAAAACTTGCTTTGTGTGACAGTCACATCAGTTCATATACAGTATGTGTATGTGTGTGTGGTGTGTGTGTGTGTGGGGGGGGTTGTTGTGTATATTTTGCACTCTTGATATTTTAGAGTGTCACCCCTTCATTGCTGTTATTTGTAGATTGTACACACACAAAATTCTCTGTATTCAGAAAACATTGACTCGAACCCTATCCGAAACGTGTGAATTTTCAGGACCCGTTCGGCTCGGGTCGGGTACCAGACCTCTACCCCAGCCCATCTTTCTGACTCATTCAGACCATCAGACTCTGCTACACGATTCAGTTCGCCCGGCATCCCCACAAGTTCAGGGGCATCCAGTTCACCTCATGCTGGCCAGTGTTGCTCCTGTCTTACAGGCGGAGATTGCAGTCCAACTGGCGAAGGACGTGATCGAGGCGGTCCCTCCAGCCGATATGAAGTCAGGCTTCTACAGCCCTTGCTTCATAGTACCCAAGAAAGGCAGTGGGTTATGGCCAATATTGGACCTTAAGTTTTAAAACGTACTGGTCCGTACGCAACGACTCTAATAGTGCCCTATAGGGGATGGGGGGGGGGGGGATTTCGGACAACAAAACAGCAAACAAACCGCAAAAACTCAGTCAAACTCATATATGAATATCAAATTCAGTAGATTTGCAGTAGACCACACTGTTTAAAAATGTAATAACACAATTTACCCAGTAAAGTTCTATCCATGTAAACTCGTGTTAAAGCTATAATTGTCATTTTATATCAATGCACATTAAAGGAACCGTATGTAAGATTGTGGCCAAAACTGGTACTGCAATCACTTTCAAATTACTGTAGAGCGGTGTATCCCCTCCACCTCCCCCCTGACTCGAGGTTGCCAGTTATGCTGCAGGATCCAGCAGGAACATAGGCTGCTACAGTGTGTTTATAAGCGATCGGTGTGTGTTTATGATGTAAAATGGCAAGTGACGAATCACAGTAAGTTGAGCGTCTCAGCATAATGACAGAGAAACGGGCTCTGATAATGCATTGCTAATGTTAGCAATGACGACTCGCCGTTTTTATTTCCCAAACAATTCCTTACCTTTTCAATTCGATGACACACCTCCTCCATATGTGCTAATGTAACGTTACTTTGCACGAACATAACTTTGTTCGACTGTCATGAATATTTGAAATGTCCATTTACATTAAGTACAAGTTAGCCAAACATAGATGGATCTTACCTGTCCAGGAGAAAATTAGCAACGTTGGCGTCTGTCTTCAAATTCTTCTCCGTTTTCAGCCGTCTCCATCTTTCAAAGGCATCTCCTATACAAATCCTTGATTTATTTCTGACTTTATCACGACGTATTTCGGATTCATAATGAGGTCTTTTAGGTTTCGTAACGTTAGACATTTTTTATCCAACACGTTTGTTTTTCTCTTCTCCATTGGGTCACCTGATGGAGTTTTTCGGTTCCTTGCCACTGTTGCCTTTGGCTTGCTCAGTTGGGGATATTTGGGGATATTTAATTTAATTAATCAATCAACAATACTATTGATCAGCATTACCAAACGTGGACGTTTTCCACTAGAAACAAACATTGATATATTGTTTTAATTTAATTTAATACTGTGAAGCTGCTTTGATACAATCTATGTTGTGAAAAGCGCTATATAAATAAACTTGACTTGACTTGACTTGAAGAGCATTTGTCGGTAATGCCACTTTACAGTAATGAAATAAATACTGTAAAGAAAACCATGTTGATTTTGGATATAATGTTTAGCATTATAAGAAGAGCAAGTGACTTTAAAAGAAACTCTTGAGTGATTTGAAACCATCTTTCATGTAACATGTACTGACAAAGCAGACAAATGTCATGAAAAGATAAAACAACATTAAAGAAACTTTAATAATCTGATAGCTATAAGAATAACTGCCATGCATGTAAACTTATGAAATATTAGACTTTGTGCACACAATTTTTTCATGACTTTTTTGCTTCTTTTCAAATGTCTTTATAAATTTGTATTGTTTTACCTTTGTACAAGAACCAGGAAATCACGGATTTCACTGTGATTCAGGTTTAAGGTGTGTCATTTCTATCAAGCTGCAATTGTGTAAACTGTAACTTTATATTGTAAAAGTTTCTTGCACCGTTTACACACTCAGCTGGGATGAATGAGGAACTGGTCCATATTTATGATTATGGGTTGAGCTATATGACATCACTGCAGATGAGTAAAGACTCAAGTAAAAGTGAAACTGTACAGATGAACTGGAAGCTTCTTCAAAGAACATTTCTTTTCAGAAACTCTGAAATTAACAACCAGATCTGATATTCACTCACAGGTAAGTGATGGAAATATAAGAGCTAGTTCAGTAGTTTGGTAGCATTTGGAAGCAGCATCAGATTGTTGGTAAAAGTACTGTAATTTTTTGGCTGAAATCAAAAATCAAAAGTCAAAGTCACACTTTAGAGACTTTAGAACCAGGAAGTACTTAGACTGGCGACAAAATTAACGAAAGAAAAATGGGTAGTTGGAACGACCCTCTTCCTCACTGCCAAAAGCATTTTCCTGAGGTGATATATAACTAATGTTGTGAAATAATTTCTTAATTATAGTATTAACACTACTGCACCAAGATCGTCTCATCTGAGCTGCCTCATTGGTCTGTAATCACTCATCAATGTCAAAATATTTGAGATGACCAATCAAATCAAAGTAGGCGGACTTAATGTTCACAGAACCTAATGAGTGTGAAGTCCACTGTAACTCGACGCTTCAGTAAACGCCATAAAGTGCGCAATAAGACGTAAGTAGCAAAACTAAACACTTCATATCTGGCAGCTGTTTAAGGATAGAAATGTTAAACGACCGTCAAAAATAATCAGGCAAACTAATAAACTGTCTAATTTCTCCATTTTGAATTGAAAATAGGCCTATATAATTCACCCGATTCATGTTCAGGGCTGTTATAATTAGCAACTGTTAATGTGAGGGGACAAGAAACATTAACAAAGCCGTTTTCATCATACTAGGCATACGATTAATAGCCTAACGAATGTTTACATATTGTGAATGAATACCAAGCATTCGTAGCCTTCAGTAAATTAACTTGTCTAAGAAAATGATTAATAAAATAGGCTAAATATCAGTAATCAAAAAAAGTGATCAGAAATCATAAAGACTATCAGTCAAAGCGCAGCTTTAGGACGGGAATAAACAGGGCAAGATCAGGAGACTGAGAGAAAAAGAAAGAGTGATAGAGATGAGGAGAGAGAAGGTATTGACAAATAATCTAATGCCCACTGACATGTTTTAAAGCTATTTTTGGCCTTCAAATGTCTTGAAATGAGCATATGTAGATCAGAGAAATTAAAACTTTCTCAGGGGTGCATTTCTACCAACACCCCTACCTAGCTTGTGTGTGTGTGTGCGGATAGCAGTTTAGCCCAGATACATTTTAACCTTTACCCTTTAAAACTTAGTTTGCTGACAAATTATAAGTTAGTGATCCTACAAATGTTAATTTAAATTGAGTGAATACCTTAAAAATTCTAAACAAAAACACTTTAAAAAAAAGCTTATTGGGTCTGGCATGTGTATTTGAGGGAAAGTTTTGGTTATTCATGACAAATAATATACAAGTGTATTTCAGATAATGAAACTAATGGAAATAGTGGACTCCACACAGTGTTTGAACTGGTAAGCAATTGGACAACATTGTAGTAAATATTTACGGTGCAACAAAAAGTTTGCTCATTAAGATACCAGCAGACAAGCTAAAATAGCACAAATTAATTAGTGCATAAAGTGTCACCAAAATTAAGTATTTGAACCTCATGATTAAATACAAAATGAGGGTGAAAACTGCAAAAAGGTCCACTTTTTGGAAAAAATACCTTCCTCTAGGCTGACTACGGGCCTTAGATTCTTCTTCTGCAGCCCAGTAGACCTAACCACAGACATCTGAAGCATAAAGTCCTCGATATACTCACAGTGAAGCTCTTTTTAGTTCGAAATACATGACCAGCGATAGACTGTTAGCGAACATTCAACGCCATCCACACTGCTGAGAGTGACAGTTAGACGAATATGTAAATATGTGCCGTGCGCTCGCCTCTCAATAACAAGATAAATACACCACAAAATTTAGAAAAGTTTTTTTAGTTTATGCTTTATGCTTTAGTTTTTTTTTACTAAAGCATAAGAAAAGCATCTTCATAGCAACGTAGATATGTTTGCACAAGCTCTGCAATTCACCAATCTATTCTCATCAGGTTTATTTATATTGCACTTAATACAATAGATTGCTTAAAATCAAGCAGCTTTACTTCATTTTCTACTATAAAGCAGCTCTCCAGAGAGTGTTCATGTTATATATACGGATTCAACAGAAACAGAACCTCTTTTCTGAGCCAGAAAACTCCAAAGGAAGTTTGTTTTGCCCTATTTTGTTCAAAATGATGTCCCATCAGTTCGTTCTTCGATTTCGCTTGAAGAATCAAGAATTCGCAAGCAGTCTCAGACTGGAAGTTAGAGGCGGAGCTTATAGGCTCAGTGAGGTTAGAGTTAGTGGTGGAGGAACTTCCAGTCAGAAACTGCTCTCATATGCCTGCTTAAGGCACGTATGGCTGCTTTGACTGCTTGACATTGTATTGACATTATATTTTTTAACCATGCAACATCCATTTTAGAACACAAACTAAAATATTCAGTCAGTGCACATAACTTGTATTATAAAAGTTGCTCTTTCCAGCAATATATATGATATATTGTCATTGTTTTGTCAGTCATGGCGTCCTCCAGTGGTCCAGCACTAAATGAGGAGCTCCAGTGCTCCATCTGTCTGGAAGTGTTCACTGATCCAGTCACCACTCCATGTGGACACAACTTCTGCAGAACCTGCCTGAGCAAGTGCTGGACGGACATACAGACCTGCTTCTGTCCACTCTGTAAAGAAACATTCAGCAGAAGACCTGAGCTCAAGATTAATACAACATTCAGAGAGGTTGTGCAACACTTTAAGGAGAAGCTCAATCCAGGAGGATCTGAGGTGTTCTGTGACATCTGTGATGGAAGAAAGCAGAAAGCTGTGAAGACCTGCCTGATATGTCAAAGCTCTTACTGTGACTCTCATCTGGAGCCTCATCGCAGAGTCCCACGTCTAAAGAAACACACACTGATCAACGCTGTGGAAAATCTGGAGGATTATATATGCCAGAAACACGAGAGACCTCTGGAGCTGTTCTGCAGAGATGACCAGACGTGTGTTTGTCTGTCTTGCACTGAAGGAGAACACAGGACTCACAACACTGTTCCTATAGAGGAGGAGAGTCGAGAGAAGAAGGTAAAGAGATACAAACAAAACACTTAAATCCTTATAAGCTTTATAACCTTATAAGGATGACACATTGGCTGTTGTTATAAAATGAAAATCCCTGAAGCACACTGTAAAAAATGTTATGATCAATCAGTGCATTATGGGTATTCTTGGAACAGTTTTATTGGGACAATCTAGAATCGTAATCCATATAACAGGCATAGGGTCAAACCCATAGAGCAAACAATCCAAACGTACGATAGTCCAAAAACACAGGCAAACAAGTATATCGAGGACAGTGGGCAGAAGAACAAGACCAAGACAGGAGAAGGTAAACCAGGATACAGGCGCTCAGAATAGCAGGGTAACACAAAACAAAACAAGACTACACAAAGTGAGAATGAAAACACAGGGCTTAAATAGGCAGACTTTAACAAGGGTAATCACACACAGCTGAACAAAATCACACAATCAAGAGAACAGACAATGAATACAGTGAAATTAAGTTCATAATGGAAAATAATAATATGTATAATAATTTGTTACATTTATATGGCACTTTTCTGGGTACTCAAAGTGCTTTAAATATAGAAGGGGGAATCTCCTCAACCACCACCAATGTGCAGCATCACCTGGATGATGCAACGGCAGCCATATTGCGCCAGAACTCCATGGTCATAACACCCTTACAGTACCCCTACTTGGGGTTACACCCCTACTCTTTTCCGAAGGACATCCTGGGATTTTTAATGACCACAGAGAGTCAGGACCTCGGTTTAACGTCTCATCCGAAGGACGTAAAGCCCAGGAGTCAAAAGGAGTGCCCTCTGGTGGAGATTAAGGGAACTCCAGCTGGCAGAGGTGACATAGCCTTCCCCCATATGGTGTGTGCAAACCAAAAAAAGCCAAACGCAGATGTGTCTGTGTTCACAGCACCATCCAAGGCGCACACGACTTTCACCATCTTCTCCAGGAAATGTGCCTGGATGACAGCTGCTTCCAGCTCTACTTGAGGATGACTGGTGCCCAGTGCCTGGACGTGTCAGTTAGCTCTTCACTGAATGGCTTGCGCAACAACGCATCTAGCAAATTCTCCGATCGAGGTGAAATCGAAAGACACGATTGAGGCGAATATCATGTGTTCGCGGCAATCCTGTCGCCCGTTGTGCTGTGTGTAATTTTGTAATCTACTCGCGCAAATGATTAAATTTACATTTTGTGTGCACACACTATTAAAGAGCAGATTACAGATATTATTCAAAAAGATACATAAATCCAGGAGGAAGGTGGAGCAGAGGCGAACCCGGGGGAGGGCCGGAGGGCCAGGTCTGTGACGTGGAAGCAGGACTGGAGACTGAGACGGATTGGGGAGCCAGTGCAGAGCAGGTGGCCAGGGCGGAATAGGCAGGGAAGTTGTCCAGGGCAGAGTTGGTGGGTCTGAAGACCATCTCAGTGGAGCTGGACTGCTACGACGGAGCAGATGAGCATAACAGCAGAGTAGAGGGATCTGAAGATCCCCACAGCACAGCAGAAGACCACCAAGGTGTAGGTGAGGACCACTACGTTGTAGCAGGCATAGCTGGTGACCACAGCGGCGGATCAGAAGACCACCAGGACAGATCAGACGGGTGTGAAGATCCCCACGGTGGATCAGGCAGAACTGGAGCAAAGAAACCAGAAAGGTTAGGGTTGGCCTCTTTGCCCATGTCAAAACAGGCAGAAATTTCAGTAATGGCCTCAGTGGCCATAACAGGCCAGGCAGGACATTCAGGAGTAATTCCCGTGACAAAGCAAGCAGAGTCTTTGTTCTCCTTGGCCAAGACTCGAGACAATAGAATGGTCGAGACTGGCAGGGAGTTCATAGGCAACATCCGTGGTCTTATCTAGACAGACTGAAATTTCATAGGTGACCTCCATGGTTGTGACAGGACAGCCAAAGAGCTCAGGGACGACCACTGTGGTCATTTCTAGGCAGACAGGGATTTCACAGGCGACCACTGTGGTTGTAACAGGACAGGCAGACAGTTCACAGACAGACGGTGAAGTAGAGAGTTCATCTGTAATCTCCTTGACCATAGCAGGACATACTGAGAGTTCAAGAACCGTAGTCACAGCCTCAAATAAAACTAGGTCAGGTGCCCAATCCTCTGGAGAAACAGAAGAAGCGTACATGACCCAGACACATAGAATGACCATCGCCGTAACTGGGAGTTCATTCAACGGTGGGACCACCAGACTCGATACCACCGTATTCGGATGCACTGGACACAAAGATGATGTCAGGACCACTGAGATGCCAACTGCTCGCATCGACATCAACGGTAGGTCCGCCAACCTGGAAGCCAGTCTCAAACGCCTAAGGACCACCTTTGTAGCTTCAGGTGCAGCGTCCATGATGGATGAAGACTGGATTTAGCACCACCAGACTCTGAAGCGCTGTGAGCACTGGACTTGGGATCATCAGACTTGGAATTGCTTGCCCCTATGTGGCCACCGGAGCTTGATGCACACTACCACAAACCCCTGAGGGTTTAGGGGAAGGGTCCTACTCTACCTCCTCCACAGTAAACTACTTAGCTTCAATGCCAAATCAATATAATGTTCGAAAATCCAGTCGTGGTCATGTAGCATAATTAAATTGAGTGGCTCATATAATCCTCCCAGGAAAAAGATCATGAGGAGAATCTTGTCCATGTTGGTTATGTGACCCAACTCAGCAAATCCAGTACATGGTCCTTGATGCTGTCGGAGATGCAGAATTCTCACTGCTGGATCCATTTAGTGGCGTAGTCTTCTGTCACGAACTGCTCCGAGACTTGGATTGACGATGCAAATGCAGCTTTATTGGGACAATCCAGAATCATAATCCATATAACCGGCATAAGGTCAAAACCATAGAGCAAACAATCCAAAAGTATGACAGAGTCCAAAATCACAGGCAGACAAGGATATGCAGGACAATGGGCAGAAGAACAAGAGCCAAGACCAAGACAGGAGAAGATAAACCAGGATACAGGCACTCAGAATAGCAGTGTAACATAAAACAAGACTATGCAAAGTGAGAATGGAAACACAGGGCTTAAATAAGCAGACTGTAACAAGGGTAATCGCACACAGATGAACGAAATCAAACAATCATGAGAACAGATAAAAAGGATACTGAGAAATGAGGTCCATAATATAAAAGCCCAGGCATCAGGAGGAGTGCCCTCTGGTGGAGATTAAGGGAACTCCAGCTGGCAACCTGCAAAAAGTCCCCCCCCCCCCATTATAAATATAGTATTTTATAATATATTTATAAAAAATACTATTTATAAAACTATATTTTATTTATTTAAATAAAACTATTTATATAAGCTGCTTATAATATTTATGTAAACTGCTTTTATTTATAGTCCATTGCAACTTTAATAGACGGTGGGCCGAGGGCAGATTTCGTGTTTTCAGACGATCTGTGGTGATGGATAACCCAGTTTTTTATATGTAACCGCTACACTTTTCAACAAAGCAAATAAAAATTGTTGCCACTCACATACTTTGTCCATTACTATAATATCGGTAACTTTCTCCAGGTTATTTTCCCGGCGAATAGAGGAGGCAGCTACGTGTGGGGTCTGACATGCGTGACGTATTTGTTGCCTTCATCCAATAGCGTGCGTGGGAAAGTGTCGCTGTTGGTTACGCGTTTGTCAACACATTGGCGCGCTCCGCGCCCAGGAAAGATTTAACTTAACTCATTTTACCCACTTATGCTACATATTCAGTTTGACATAAAATATGAATGTGGAGGTAACTTTATCCATTCTTACTGTTTTTATTTTATGTAACCATCTTTTGTCATACAACGTCCGTCTGTCATTTAGTTGTAATCTTTAATAAATACACCGTTCTGATTTCACACATTTGATCTGTATTGCTTGGAAACACAACATCTTAAAATGAGCCAGACAATACTCTTTTTCTCGCACGTTTACTGGGAAGAAATGGCAAAACATGAAGTGCTGCATGCATATATTTGAGGGAAGTGGACCCATCATTCCCTTCACAGACACAAGTTGGGACCAGAGTATGTGAGCGGAGCGGATTTTTTTAAAAAAAAATTAAAAGAGAGGCTCCACTAGCCTACTGCTCCATTACGAGTACAATCATCATGCCAACGTCAAAGACCCATTATAGAACTGCATTTTTTTCATACATTAAACACATTTAGCTGCCATTATACAGATGGATCGTGCTGCATGCATATATTTGAGGGAAGTGGACCCATCATTCCCTTCACAGACACAAGTTGGGACCAGAGTATGTGAGCGGAGCGGATTTTTTTAAAAAAAAATTAAAAGAGAGGCTCCACTAGCCTACTGCTCCATTACGAGTACAATCATCATGCCAACGTCAAAGACCCATTATAGAACTGCATTTTTTTCATACATTAAACACATTTAGCTGCCATTATACAGATGGATCACTCAAACACATGTAATCTTACAGTGCTGTCTATATTTTATTTTGAATGAGCAGAACTCTGTAATGTTAACTCGTAACCCGTAGATAAAATAACTGATGAAAAGTTATTTTCTTCTTTCCAAACAAAATGTGCATGTCATAGGAAAAGTTTGCACACTATCCAATAAACCACATTGAAACTATTCTCCTAGTAGTATGCTATTGTTTATTTATTTATTTATTTATTTTATTTTTTCATTTAATATGCTGATATATTATGAGCAGAACTTTTGCTAGATTTCAAAGCATAGGCTACTTATAAATACTTTGGCCGCAGTTTCCTCGACGAGCAAAGACCGAGCGGTGTCTCAGTGAGCCCCGGCCGGGGCAGAGCGGAGCTGGAGTGGTGTTTCTGATACCAGTGAGCCCTGGCGGAGCGGAGCTGGAGTGGTGTTTCTGATACCAGTGAGCCCTGGCGGAGCGGAGCTGGAGTGGTGTTTCTGATACCAGTGAGCCCTGGCGGAGCGGAGCTGGAGTGGTGTTTCTGATACCAGTGAGCCCGGCCGGGGCGTAGCGGAGCTGGAGTGGTGTTTCTGATACCAGTGAGCCCGGCCGGGGCGGAGCGGAGCTGGAGTGGTGTTTCTGATACCAGTGAGCCCTGGCCGGGGCAGAGCTGGAGTGATTATGAAGGGCTAAGGGAAGATTGTTGCCGCTGCACTCCGCTCACATACTCTGGTTGGGACAAATTCATTAAATCAGTGATTCTGTGGAAAGACCTTGAGTGCAGAGAAAGTATTATAGCAGAAGAGGCAGTACAGGCATACAAGTTACAAAGCCAGGAACCTACAAAACAGTTAGTCAAACCAGCTAACACTGGCTACCACAGGGAGTGCTACAGCCATTTCACAAATATCACGAAGATAAAACGAGCACAAAGGAGAGGAGAGAAGGCAGTATTAGTTGAAGAAACTGCAAAGGAAGGTTGGTATTAAATTGTATAGACAGGCGGTGCAGTGTAGACAGTAGTATACAGTTAAGATAGTATGGTTTGCAGTAATATAAATTAATTATAAATGTGTAATGTATTAGCAGTAGTCTTATAAGAGCAGAATAGATATGGATATTCAGTATGAACAACATATACAGATATGTGCAGTGTAGTAGCAGTAACAGTATAAGAGTAGTACAAATAATATAGATAATATACAGTGTATTAACAGTTATATAATAAAAACATCCTGCAAAAATTTACCCTTCCAATTATGGCATCATTAACATCAACAAGGCCGGACACCTGAATGCTGCGAAACTGATTATTACCCATGTTAAGGGAACAGGTGGAACCAATATATGGAGCATGAGTTTTCCCCTGCTGAAAGTTACAAACCATTTTTCCTTAATCAGTGATGTGGGGAAGGGTGCAGAACCTAGATCTATTGTTTTGCACTTTGTTAGTGGTAGAGGCAAAGGATGGTGAGGCAACTCAGTAAAAACACGGGCTCTGAGGTCTTACGCCCGTGATCTCTACACATCCAGCTCCAGAGGCCATACTGGAACTCGTGCACTGCTCATGTAAAAAATCAAATTGTTTGTTTATTGTTTATTGTTTATTATTTAGATCCCCATTAGCTACTCCATAAAGCAGCAGCTAATCTTCCTGGGGTCTTAACAATTTTTACCAAAATATTAACATCAAAGCTACAACAATGAAGACAAATACAGAAGTGCCAACAACATCGTCTAAGTCGTCTAACTCTCTCACACACACACACACACACACACACACACACACACACACACACACACACACACACACATACATAACAATATAACAGTATAAGCTCTTCTATGTACAAAATATTACCACCCTCTGGGTATAATATAAAATATAAAAATCACATTTCAATTGCCATAGCTCATTATACAATCATTATTAATTACATAATTACAGTTACTCCAAAGTAAATAAATACAGTCTCAGTCTTTTGGAAAAACTAACATTGTGACTCTCTGAGACCAAAAATAACGGGAGCGAATTCCATGCCACCACTGCTCTATAACACAATGTTCTTTGAAGATGATTTGTTCGAAAAGCAGGTAACAAGAAACGCCCTTCACTTGATTGGCGAGTGGAATAAGTATGAACGTCACTAAAGAAAGTCAATCTTTTCTAAATAATTTCAGGTGCTTTTGTAATAATTATATTTTTTAAGAATTTAATAAGAGAATAATTAATTCTGCTTTTTACATGAAGCCATGTTAACCATGCTAGCTGATTGTGCATGTCCCTGATACTTGTTCTGAAAGAACAGTTTAGAACAAGCCGAGATGCTTTATTTTGTGCAATCTGTAATCTATTTAAATTATTCTCTGTAGTTGTAGCCCAAATGATGGAACAATAGTCCAGATGACACAAAACTATTGATTCCACCGAAGTTTTCCGTATACGAATCGGTATGCATTTTCTGCAATGGCGAACTGCAGCCATACTCCTGCCCATTTTATTCAATATTAGTTTTATCTGAGCATTCCAGGTCAGCCTGCTGTCCACAATCACGCCAAGCAATTTGGCCTCAGCCACTTGTTCAATGATCAAATCACCAACTGACAAGTTCAGAGCAGGGGAATCTTTTAAAAGATGATTAGATCCCAACATCATACATTTACTCTTCGCAACATTAATAATTAACTTATTTTCTCTGTTCCAATTTTCAGTTAATTTTAGTTCATTATTTAATACAGTATTAAGTCTGGTAGAGTCATAATCAGACACAAAAATAGTCAAGTCATCTGCATATAGGGCAATAGTGGCACACCCCAAAATAAAAGACAGATCATTAATAAAAATAGAAAATAACAGTGGTCCAAGGCAACTCCTTTAAGGCACCCCACAACGCAGAACCTTTGTTTCAGAGTAACTACCATTAAACAGTACATTAAACTCCCTATTAGTAAGATAGCTATAGATCCATTGGATTGCACATTTTTCAAATCCATAACAACTTAATTTTTCCAATAATAGATCATAATCAATTAAATCAAATGCTGCACTCAGATCTAACATTACAGTACCAACGTAATTTTCGTCAATTTTCTACCATTGTCAATTTCATGCAACCAATCATCCATCATCTGAACTAAGGCTGTCGTTGTAGAGTGCCCTTTCTTATAAGCATGTTGATAGAGTGAATTCAACACATTTTTCGAAAAATACAAATTAATTTGATCATAAACTATTTTCTCCGTAATCGTACTCAAAATTGGCAGAATACTTATAGGTCTGCTATTTTTCCCAGAGAAATGTTTGTTTTTTCCTTTTTGTTTTTTGGAAGAGGCACAATTTTAGCTTTTTTCCAGTTAGCAGGAAAAACACATTTTACAATACAATTAATAATATAACATATAGGCATAGTAATCACATCAGCAACCATCTTTAATAGCTTGACATCCACTTCATTAAAACCAGGTGGTTTATATTTCATTGACTTTATGTTTTCTACTATAGTAAGACTTACTCTGTCAAATTTAAATGTACATGATTTATTAAGCATGATTGTATCTTTAATTGTCTTAAAAGATAAATCAGGGTATTCCTGTGAAATCATATCTTTTTGTAAATTCTGAACTTTCTTTGTTAAGTAATTCAATTCAATTCAAATTTATTTGTATAGCGCTTTTCACAATACATATTGTTTCAAAGCAGCTTTACAGAAAGTGCATTTCAGAAATGTACAAAGAAAAATACAGTTAGTTAATCATACATTAATTTAGGGCATAAACATATCGCCAGCGTCGAGTCGTCTCTTCACAGGCGCCGAGTCGTCTCTTCACAGGCGTCGAGTCGTCTCTGCACGGGTGTTGGGGCATCTGTAGTTTCCATGGGAGGCTGGATACAAACTGGAGCTGACAATCTGTGTTTACCTTGGGACTAGCGTCCCGAGATAACAACAGAAAAGCAGATGGGAAATAATTAGCGTAGCTGCTGTTCATAGCAATAATGCATTCAATCTGATTCAACTGTAGTATAAAAGGTAAGTATTATGTGAATGCTTGGCTAAAGAAATGCGTCTTTAATCTAGTTTTAAACTGGGACAGCGAGTCTGAGCCTCGAACAATATCAGGAAGGCCATTCCACAGTTTAGGAGCTAAATGTGAAAACACCCTCCCTCCTTTAGTGGACTTAGATATCCTAGGAATGACCAGAAGCCTCGAATTTAGTGATCTTAAAGAGCGCGATGGATTGTAGGGCGTTAGAAGTTCCGTTAAATACCCAGGAGCTAAACCATTTAGGGCTTTATAGGTCATTAGTAATACTTTGTAATTGATACGGAACTTTATAGGTAACCAATGTAGAGATGATAGAATTGGTGTTATATGGTCATATTTCCTTGACCTAGTAAGAACTCTAGCAGCTGCATTTTGGACTAACTGTAGCTTGTTTATTGAGGACGCAGGACAACCAGCTAATAAAGCATTACAGTAATCTAGTCTCGAGGTCATGAATGCATGAACTAACTTTTCTGCATCAGAAACTGATAGCATGTTACGTAGCTTAGCAATGTTTCTAAGGTGGAAAAAGGCTGTTCTTGTAACATATGAAATATGACTTTCGAAAGACAAGTTGCAGTCTAGTATAACCCCCAGGTCTTTTACTGTAGAGGATAAAGTAACAGGACATCCTTCTAAAGTAAAGTTGTATTGTAAGAGGTTTTGTGGGCAGTTTTTTTGACCAATAAGTAATACCTCCGTTTTATCTGAATTTAATAGCAGAAAATTACACGTCATCCAGTATTTTATATCTTTAACACACTCTGTCAATTTAGATAATTTATTGTTTTCATCTGGTCGTGATGAAATATATAATTGAGTGTCATCAGCATAACAGTGGAAATTAATTCCATGTTTTCTTATAATATTACCAAGTGGCATCATATATATTGAGAATAATAGAGGGCCCAACACAGATCCCTGCGGCACTCCATAGTTTACTGACGTTAACTAGTAATCTCCTAAATAATTAGCTATATCAGCAGGTTTAGTCAAAAAAGTATCACCTACATCTAAAAATGTTGGTACAGATTTATCTCTCCGCCCTGTTATTTGGTTTAATGTATTCCATAATTTATTCCTGTCTGATTTTACTTCCTCAAATTTATATTCATAATAGATCCTCTTTTTTGTTCTGTTTAATTTTGTAACAAAATTTCTTAATTGCTTGTACCTTTCCCATAATCCATTATCCCCTGATAAGCTTGCCTCTGACTTTAATTTATCTCTTTTCCTCATATATTCTTTAAGTCAGCATCCAACCATGGAGAAGCAATATTTCTTACTGTCATTCGTCTTAATGGGGCATGTTTGTCAACAATTGCCATTAATAAATTTGTAAAAACCTCCAAAGCTAGATCAGGATCTGCTTCCCTTAATACTTGTGACCAGTCAATATTTCTAATATCAGCACAATAACTAGCCTCATTGAAATATTAAATTGTGTTAAGGGTAGATGCACATGTAAACTGCATGAGCTGCCATGTACAAACCTCTGTCAGTGTTTAAACTGTGACAATAAGTCACTTGAAGATGTCTAGGGCACATGTGTGCATGTATGAACACGCGTGGAGAGTTGTGTGTGTGTGTGTGTGTGTGTGTGTGTGTGTGTGTGTGTGTGTGTGTGTGTTTTTGTGTTGGCTACTCCTGCAGAAGTAAATCTGTATGACATATTTATGTAGGCCTACATTATGACTCTTTTTGATAGCCTATATTCTTTGTTATGCAAGTTATGTACTTATAATCTTGTTTCTATTACATGCAGTTCTAACTTGAGCTCTTAGCTCTCCGGTTAGAATATTGGCTGCTTACTGACCCTTTTAAGAAACACAAAACTTGCACTCACACTAACTCTTGCACTCACACTTACACACAATCTCTATCTCACACGCACACACACACACACACACACACACACACACACACATACACACCTCACTCACACACACAACAGATATGTGGTTTATGGGGACTCTCCATAGGCATAATGGTTTTTCTAATGTACAAACTGTATAATCTATCCCCCTACACTAACCCTACCCCTAAACCTACAAATCACAGAAAACTTTGTGGTGTACAGTGTGTGGTTATTGAAAATGTGTTCTGATATATATTCTTCACAGAAAATGAGCCAAGGCCAATGAGTCTGAGTTTGAAAAAATAATTAATCGTATAATTTTTCTCTTGATAAAAAATAAAAAAGGGTCCTACATACCCGAACACCATACAAGGGTTAAAACGACACTAACGAGACGCTTACATACGTTTGAACAACACAGTGTACAAAACAAACCTTTTATATAGATATCATATTCTAATTAAATGAATACTTACAACCACAGAAAGAATGTCCTTGGCGATGGTAAATGTGCTGCCGCAGCAGCTCTGCTCGTGTCCGATAGCTGACATACGTGTAACAGCTGTTCTAAATAAGCTACATCTGATTGGTTAATAATAATCATATGTCAGTATCTTGCCGCTCTATTGGCTCGACTGATATAGTAGGCAACCGCGTTTGCCTGCATATTTATGGGTCGTCAAATATGATTTTGGGGGAAAATGTGCAATAAATGGGAGTGGCAACACTTTTCATATCGTTGAGAATAAAACAACCATCCCAACTTTAAAAATCCAGGTTCTCCCTCCATGGGGATCATCCATTTCGAAAAGTAAAGCAGATACGGACCCTCGGCCCACCGTCTATAAACAGTTCTAAGGAGTTTGTTGTTTTCATGTAGCCTTGGCAACTAGCCGGCCTGAATAATATGAAACTTGTTGAACTCACCTCAACATGTCTAATAACTCAGGAACTCCAAGGCACTCGAAGTAAGTAGAAAAAAGTTCAAAAGCCTTTATTTAATTCATGGCTTAAACATTAAAATTGGTGACAGATCCACCTATTTTAATGTTTAAGCCATGAATGAAATAAAGGCTTTTGAACTTTTTTCTACTTACTTCGAGTGCCTTGGAGTTCCTAAGTTATTAGATTTTAAGTATCCCATACAACCAAAGAGCACCGAGATTTTACACCCTGAAGCAGCACTTCTTTTGCATTCTTCACCTCAACATGTCTTTTACAATAATTGAACCACCATGGGCAATGCTCAGTTCACGTCCTCAGACTCGGATTTATACATTTCTATGTCAACAGTATCAATGCCGCAAGGAATCTGCAGCAGTCAGGTGGTACAACTAAGAGCTCTGTAAGTTGTTAACGTTCATTATTATTGTAATATTATGTGCTTTGAGACATGAGGTTTATCACCGTCTCTTGTGACGCTGTGGAGACTCTCTGAAGGGAGGGTGGGATCTTATCCTTATCAAAACTTATCTTGCTTGCTAGCCTCACTGAAATTGCCTACCCTATCTTTAAACTGGCAATAGTTTTTTATTTTTTATTTTTTTTATTTATAAATCTGCTAAAAGCTGATTTTTTAAAAACATTTTTTCAGAGGATAAAGTTATGTGTTTTTCTCTGTATGTAGAATCATCTGGCTGAGAGACAAACTGATGTACAGCTGATGATCCAGGACAGAATAAAGAAGATTCAAGAGATCCAGCACTCAGTAGAGCTGAGAAAGGTGAGTGGAAGTTAAAACATTGTAAAATGATAATGCATTATAATATTTCAATCTGCGTAATAAAGGTTCTTAATTAAATAGGAAAACCTAATAGACAGATCTTCTATTTGATCTCATTTATCAGAGAAACACAGAGGAAGAGAAATCCTCCAGTGTTGAGCTCTTCACTGATCTGATCCGCTCCATTGAGAGATGTCAGTCTGATCTGGTGAAGATGATGGAGGAACAGCAGAAAGCAGCAGAGAAACAGGCTGAAGATCTCATTAAAGAGCTGCATCAGGAAATCACTGAGCTGAAGAGGAGAAACACTGAGCTGGAGCAGCTCTCACACACTGACGATCATCTCCATCTCATACAGGTCTGTCAACATCTGTCTCTCCTATAGCTGGTGTGTGGTGAGTGCACTGGTGCCGTTGTACTGTGGCTGCCGTCACATCATGCAAGTGGATGCTGCACACTGGTGGTGGTTGAGGAGAGGTCCCCTGACATGATTGTGAAGCGCTTTGGGTGTACAGTAGTGCATATGAAAGCACTATATAAATGCCTCATTCATTCATTCATGCATTCATTCATCAGTCATCATGTACTATATTACAGGACAAACTCTCTGTTCACAAACCTGATTTGCTGCTTGAACATTTTATTTGTACCAGTCTGTTAGAAATTTTACAAAAGAGAATGAAACGGTAATGAAATCAAATTTTAAAAATTAGTCAACTGTGTTTGAAAGGTAGGCTACTGTGTAAAACATATTAACTATAAATATAAAATAGCATTTAACAGTCTTCTCTTTCATAATGTAGATTTACTCATCCCTGAACACTCGTCCACACACCAAGAACTGGACTGAGATCAGGACTGACTCTGATGTGAATGTGAACTCTCTGTGTAGAGCTCTGACTCATCTGAAGAAAACTCAAGAGACACTGAATGAAAAACTCAGTCAAACTGGTATGTGAATATCAAATACAGTAGATTTTTTTGTCATTATTTAAGAAAATAATATTTTCAAGGAATATTATGGGTTCAATCCAATTTAAGTTCAGTTTGTAAAGGACCGCACTGTTTCAAAAATGTAATAAAACAACTAACCCTGTAAAGTTCTTTACATGTAAACTTGTGTTAAAGCAGAATTACTTTAACGACAAGGGAAGGATGTAACATGTGTGTACATGTGTAAAGGAAACCCAGTAATGGGCACCAAAAAATGCGTGTCTAAATTAAACAGGCAGAGTGCAAAAAAAGTTTAAAATAGAAAATAATATTTATTCAAACTTGCAAAAACATAATAATCCTAACCCAAAAAAATAACATTAATGGAAAAATAAAAAATCTTATTCAAAAACACACAAATTAGTTTATTTATCAACACTCTAAAAAATAATTCTGTGGCTTAGTAAATATTACAGAAATATTTAAATTTATTAACTTGATAAAATCTTTGAATATCGTTTACTTGATTGTTTGAGTTAAACAAACCAAAATAATTGACTAAAAATCCAACAGTCAATTTAATCTAAAATTTACAGATATATTTACGTTTTTTTCAATAAAATGATTTAGTATTTTACTAACTAATTATTTCTTTCTTTATAATACACTTAATATATTTGTGAAATTTCAATCAAAATATTTGAGAATGTTGAATTAAACAGATCTATTTCAAGAAACAAAAATATTACTTAATTCAAATCAATATTATTAATATATTTAACACACTCTGAAGAAATTGAGTAAGTTTACTCAATTAAAACAATTCACCCCTCCCCCACCCTCTGAGTGAGTGCGGGCTGTTTGAACTCTCTCCAGTCTCCCAGTCCAGAACAGTTCTTCTCGTCTCAGCGTCGCAGATTTGGTGCATTTCCTCTGTGAAATTCAGGTTTGTGTATGTTTTATTTTATCTATAAAATCATTACTGTGCTTTAAATAATCTATCTTTATACTACAGGGCCGTTGAATGCTTGAATCTGATTGGTTGAGAACGTTCTAAGGTGTGCATTATTTTCAGGGAAACGCACGGCTAAAGTAGTTCCAGGCAGGTCTTGACCGCATTACAGTTCCATATCACTTCGCCTAGTTAACGGTAATAACGGAAAATAGGATACAATTCATAACAAGAAAAAGCATTTAGCCCCATGCGCTTGATCTGCAATTTTCAATGTCTAGCTTCACAATCAATGGAAACATGCAGTTTAATTTTAATAAATAAAGTATATAGTCCTGTCTATATTATAATCAATAGAAAATTAAACTGAATATAGGCTAAATAAATGGATAGTCCTGCAGTACGGATTTTTATTGCAGATAATAATAAATAAATAATTATTTATAGGCCCACTTGTTAAAAGGGCTTTGTGTTTCATTTATTTGGCTATAGTCTACTATCATCTGTCAATGAAAAAAAAAAAAAAAAAAAAAAAGAATGAACGAATTAATTAAAACGAATTAAATTAATAAATAAATAGGCTAATAATACTGACGCACATGCTTTTCTGTCTCATTATTGCAACATCTCTCTCTAATAACTGCATTAATAACTGCATAAAGCCGGGGACACACTTTAAGGCCGGTTATGAATGCAATTTGATACTTATGACTGATAATGCCCAAACGCGCGTTCAGCGCGTTCAGTCTGTGTTCAAAGTCGGTGTTTAAAATCTGCTGCAGTCGATGAAAACAGTCAGAGAATGTGTCAGCTAGTCGTGTGTCCCAGCATTAGTCTGCTATCAGTGGCTCAAACCTCCGTTACTAACTCTAAACTGACGTCTTGGAATTAGCAACGGCATGGGTTAGATGCGTAAGAAATTAGTCCTACATACAAGAGCGTTTTAATGACAAAAACTTTACAAACGTCTTGAAATACATAATCTGAACAATGTTTCGAGGTGTGGTAACTGTAGTATAAGCGGAATAATTGACTTCAGGCCGTTGAATTATTAGAAAAATAATGCACACCCGAGGTGAACGGCCACTCCGCTTCGCGTCGTGACCGCATTACCACCTCGGGTGTGCATTATTTTTCTAATAATTCAACGGCCTGTCGTCAATTATTCCTTACATAAATTACAGAAACGTCTGTCTGTCTGTATGTCCGTCTGTCTGTCTGTGTGTTAACCGCATATCTCTCGAACCGTTACTCCGATGGATTTCAAACTTGACAGGTGTCTCTCTAAGGGCACGAGTAAGTGCAGTGCCAAGTTTGACGTTGTTTGGATGAGAAATGCAAAAGATAGCATTAAAAATAACAGTAAAAGAAGCACTTAGAAGGTTGTGGTTTAAAAATAAACATTCTGACATAAACACTCAGTCAGCTACACTGTTTACTTCTGAATATTATAGTTTGGTTCCAGAACATGATAAATCCATTTTGATTCATTTGAGTAAAAATGTGTTTTCTTTACCAAGTGACAAGATGAAAACCACTATTTTCTGTTTCAAACTTTCACATAGCATCTTTAGGTTATAATAACAAAAAAAATTAAAATCCAGAATATGATTTTCAAAGATTTATTATAAAAACTGATTATTTTCCCCTAAAATGCAATAAATTCATGACACTTTTTTTTCAAAATGCAATTAATCCATTGAATCAATATAAAAGTTTTTTTTTTTTATTATATTGAAACTGTTGAAATCAGCCATCGCTAAGAAATATCTCCTGAACTTTTTTGACGGCGATCAGCTCACAAAAACTGATTTTGCACGAGCACTTTGCACTGGCATCAGCCTATTCACAAACTGTTTCCTCAAGCATAGCGTTTTCTCGGAGTTCACTGTGTGCTTTCTACCATGCACAAATAAAAATGTCACTGAACTTTTGCTGTGTAATTGTAACAATGAGCACTCAAACACATCAAACCAACAATTAAGCTACTAAAAACAAACTCAAAAACTGATTTTGCACGGGCATTTTGCACTAGTTGTTACAATTACACAGAAAAAGTTCAGTGACTTTTTTTAATTGTGCATGGTAGAAAGAACACAGTGAACTCTGAGAAAACGCTATGCTTGAGCAAACAGTTTGTGAATAGGCTACTATAAATGATGGCCGTGAAAGAGACTGTGAACGCATTGAATAGGATATGTTTAGTTGGTGAATAGCATAGGCTACTATTACACAGTAGCGATAACGTTAAGCGCACCAGAATGAAATATAATATTCTGAAGTAAACAGCATAGCTGACTTACAGATTCAGTTAGCATCCACAAATGAATAAGCGCGTCGATTCAGGGAGCATTGCAAAGTGCCCGTGCAAAATCAGTTTTTGTGTGTGTTTTTAGCAAATTGTTGGTTTGGTGTATTTGAGTGCTCATTGTTACAATTACACAGCAAAAGTTCAGTGACATTTTTATTTGTGCATGGTAGAAAGCAAATACTGATACTGACTGACATAATGACATACAATAAATGTGGAACATTAAACTACACGATTCAGGGAGCAGGCTACACAGGGAACTCCAAGCTAGCAATGTCAAACTTAGCACTGCACTTACTCATGCCCATAGCGAGACACCTGTCAAGTTTGAAATCCATAGTAATAACGGTTTGAGAGATATGCAAATAACACACACACACACACACACACACACACACACAGAGACACAGACACCGCCATCTGTGATGCGCTCGCCATCATGGCAGCGCGTCACTCCCGAATTTATTTATTTTTACAGTCAGACAAAGAGCTGAGGTAACGTGACGGCTAACAGACAGCAGACAAACGGCTAATGATGACTAATGACCACAGCAGCGGGGATCCACCTGTCACTCAAAAGTAGACACCCTTAATTATGCAGAAATTTAAGGCTTAATATAATTTAAACGGATGAGTTATAAAAAAAAATTCACCCCCCTCACAGTTGTCATGAAGGGCAAAATTACCTATATAGACCAAAGCCACTTTTTGCACCAGGCTGTAAACATGTTTTTTTCTGCTGTAAAGTTGGGCATTTTAACATGGGGGAGATACAGATTTAGCCTCAAGTGGCTAGTAGATGAATTGCCGTTTAACGTTAATTCACTTCCGTGTTGGTTTCAAGAGAGAGACAGGGAGGTTGCCCCTTGGTTACTACAAATGATGGCCGTGAATAAAATTTTCAGAAGTAAACAGTGTAGCTGACAGAGTTTTTATGTCAGAATGTTTATTTTTAAACTACAACCTTCTTGGGGCTTCTTTGACCGATACAACCCTCTAATGTCAGAATGTTTATTTTCAAACCACAACCTTCTAAGTGCTTCTTTTACTGGTATTTTTAACAATATATTTTGCATTTCTCATCCAAACAACGTCAAACTTGGCACTGCACTTACTCGTGCCCGTAGCAAGACACCTGTCGAGTTTGAAATCCATCGGACTAACGGTTCGAGAGATATGCGAAAAACACACACACAGACAGACAGACGGACATACAGACATACACGTTTCTGTTATTTATAGATAGATTAAAGTTAGAGCAAGCGGCCATGCCAGACGGATAAGTCCTTTTCATGTTTAACAAATCAAATCATGCATTTGCTAAATACCACGAGTAAGCGCTGCCCCAGTTTGAAAAAGGCTGCTGAGGCGAGACGGTAAAATCATAACCAGCAGTGATGCACGGGATTGATCCGAAATGAGCGGGTGCCTGCGGTCACCCGCGGTTACCCACGGTTACAAGTCATCCAAAAATATTTTTAATGATATTCGGGTCACGGTCGGTCGGGTCGTTTGAAATAAAGATGCCAATTAAACCTTTGTAATTTATATAGTACTAGACACAATTTTCTATGAAATACATAGGCCTACACTTTATTGGCTGAATAACTGGCACGAAGATGACGCACAAGCTCAGTCTGCAGGTAGAGATGGAGGCGGCAAGAGAAAAGGTGAAGACTGGGGAGTGGAAGCTCCGCAAATACACAAATAGGGGGCCACACCAATGACGCTACGATGAGCATTTACTACTTTTAAAAAATGCGGGTCAGGAAGCGGGTCGGGTACAATATTTTCTTTCTTTTTTTTTGCGGTCCGAGTTGCAGGCGGGTTAGTTGAAAACGTCGGTTGGGTGCGGGTTGTTTATATATTGACCTGCGCATCACTGATAACCAGGTAACGAGAGAGGGGCCCCACTAAGGGGGATGCAGGGATGTTGCTGCGTCTTTATATTAACATTCCTGATTGTTTGAATGATCAGCCCTCAGGGGCCCCCTTAAAATGCGGGGCCCCAGGCAATTGCCTGGCTTGCCTGCCCTATTACGACGCCTCTGGTTGTATGGAATACTATTTTACAAAGGTTTGGAGAAAATAAAAAAAGTTAATATTACTCATAAATAAAAAAAGTTAATATTACTCATAAATAAAAACAGTTAATATTACTCATAAATATTGTTTTTTAAACGTTTAAATGTTAAATTATTTCTACTCAATTTTATTTGTTAATGTACCAGATGCAGTTACTCAGATTTACTTTTTTTTTTTTACTTGCATTAACTCAATTCAAACAGTATATTTCATTGATTTCACAGCTTGTAAATTTACTAGGTTTTTTTTGAGTGTAAAAATGTTTCACCAAAAAAATTGAGTAAATAATAGTTAAACTTTTTACAGTGAAACTGAATCAAACTTTAGTAATCAAGCATCAATCTGAAAATGTTCACACATAAAAATGAAGGCCTAGTACTAGAGCACAAATGCAATGTGGAACAAACATAAACAAACAAACACACACACACACACACACACACACACACACACACACACACACACACACACACACACACACACACACACACACACACAGTGTTCACTCTTCACTCCTTTTCATATCTGCTTATGCTGATTTTTTATTTATTTTTTATTTACTTTTTTCAAATTAATTTCTTATTCTAAAGTTAATTATTTTTATACATTTGGATTATTTAAATAAATAATATGTGATTACAATCAAGTCTTGACTATTAGTGGCAACTTGTGTGGCATTATTTCAAATGTATGTGGCATTGCAAAAACAAGACAACAGACCTCTGCTGGATGTATATGGTCATTACACTTTTTTCTAAAACTATATTCACTGCATATTTTCTCTAACCAGCAGATGGCAGAATTCTGCCTCTAACACCTAGATCAATATCAAGAAACGACTCAATATTTAATTTTGAATTCATAAAAAATTAATATTTCATGCATGCTAATGGTGTAGAGGAATTTTGTAAAAAACAAACAAAAACAAATTCCATATTCCCCAAAAACAAAGCATAAATGTATAGACGAGAAGTAAACAAAAAATGATAGGCCTATATAATTTGTATTATTCAAATGTTTATTTTTTTTAAACAATCATTATAAATGTTTGCCATATTGTTAGGGGTTAACAGTTTAGGACCCAAGGACCAGATGTTTGAAAGAAGACCCGGAGTCAGAATTATAAAAAATTGAAGAAAAGTTTTACTGAAGATAGATTGCAGTTTCATCAGCAGAAGTTCAGCTTCAAGTCTCACACAGGAGTTCGTAGGCCGCCCCGCTTACAGTTACAAAGATCACAGCAGTTATACCACACACACACACACACACACACACACACACACACAGCAGTTATACCATTTCCAAGGTCTAAGCTACGTCATTGCTTACAGGCTGAATGATTCTGATTGGCTAAGAAATTGATAAACATAGTAATTTTCCACACATATACAGATAGACTGAAGCATATCTCCATAGATTATGCCGCTGACACTCTGACCCTAAAGTCAGGCACGTCGTGACCTTCCAGGTCGCAGATTTGGGTTGCTGGGTGCCAGCATGTCCCCAACAACAACTCAGTCAATCTCCAACAATGCCAGTGGTTCCTTAACCTGTAAGCAAGAAGACTAACACACACACACACACAAACCGACACACAGCTTTTCCAAGGTTGGATTTGGCCAGGCTCTAACTATAAACAGGAGTCTCGTCTCAAAACATCAAAATAACAGGTTCTTTCTCAAGGAGAGCTACATTTTAGTAAGGCTTTAAAAAAATAAATGGTCTCTTAAACTATTGGCTTCAATGACCCCTATGTGTTTTAACACGTTGAAGACTTTTCTCAAACACAAAACATTTCCATATTTCATTTCTTGAAACTGGGCTAAATGAGCAAGCACTGTTATTGCATTCAGATATCAAATACTGACATTAAAGAAAACATGAAAAGAACATTTCAGTAATCACACTGGTAACTTTTGTAACAAAGTAAAATCTCCAGAGAAGTCATTCAACTCATTTGAGAAGGAAATATTTAGAAGGAAAAATATTGATTAATACCTTGATTGTAATCACTCATTACACATACATTGAAGCAGCTGTGGATTCCAATCCACCCCCTTCAGTATTGACCCCCAAACACCAAGACAGGAAACAGGAGACAAACACAGTATGAGGGTTAAATCCTCATTATATTTGTCCCATAGACCTCCATTGTAAGTATATTTACTGTAAACACATTCTGCATTGTTTTACAAACAACATTTACATGTCACTGATGCTGCCAGTGGAGAGAAACTCACTGAAATTAGTCCTATGAATAATTCATCATTATATTGTCATCTGTGTCCACAGGGTTGAAGTTTGTGCAGAAGTTTGCAGGTACAGTGTGACTGACACCATTTTCTTCAATACACTCACAATACTGTGTTAATCTTTATTATATACTGTACAAGTTGATTGATAATGTCTGATCTCTCTCAGTGGATGTGACTCTGGATCCTGATACAGCGAATCCACATCTCATCCTGTCTGATGATGGAAAACAAGTCAGTTATGGAGACTTTGAGCTGGACGTCCCAGAAAACCCAAAGAGATTTGAAGTTGACATTTGTGTTCTGGCAAAGCAGGGATTCAGTTCAGGGAGATTTTACTATGAGGTGCAGGTGAAGGGAAAGACTGGGTGGATTTTAGGAGTGATCAGAGAATCCATTGACAGGGAGGAGGACATTGGGAGTTTCGAGAGTCCTGAGGATGGAGTCTGGGTTCTGGGTCTTACTGATGAGAATCAATACGCAGTTCTTGATAAGCCAGCGGTTATGTTCCCTCAGACAGAGACACCTGAGAAGGTTGGTGTGTTTGTGGATTATGAGGAGGGTCTGGTCTCTTTTTATGACGTGGAGTCCAGATTTCATATCTACTCTTTCACTGGTCAGACTTTCACTGAGAAACTCTATCCATATTTCAACCCAGGCGATAATGATGAACGTAAAAACTCAAACCCACTGATCATCACTCCTGTCAGTTAAAAAAATAAATAAAAAAAAATAAATAAAAAAATAAAAACTGAAAAGATTGCTGTTTTTAGATTATGTAAATAAAAATGTGATAAAATGTGTTCAAGTGCAAAAAAAATTATTATTTGCAGGTCCTCAAAAAACAACACATCACCTATAATTAAATATCTGTGAGTTATGTTGTGTGAAAAAATATTTTCACACTTTAGATTAAGGTTCAGTTCTTACTCCTAATTACTGTTTATTAAGGCATTAATATGTGCTTTGTAAGTACTAATAAACAGCCAATATCATGGTAAGAAACTAGTTAGTGAGAATTGGACCCTAAACTAAAGTTTTACCCAATATTTAATCATGGTTACATTTGAATGGCCAATTTATCACAAGTCTATATTTTCTAATCAACACAAAGATTTGTTTGCTTTTAACTTTCATATATACTTTGCTTTTTAAATCTACTATGACATTTTACATAATGTCACATTTTACATAATGTTCACATTTAATACTATAAAGTGAAATTCTACATAATATACTGAATTTTCAAACTTTCCAGAGTTTCTACATGTTATTTTGTAAGAAAATTTCTAAAGCCTTTTTCTCTCTCTCCTCTCCAGCTGTTAACATTGAACTATTTGTGAAATATTGTGATTTTTGGTTTATATTGTAATAACTGCAGCATATGAATAAAGACAAGTGTTCAATTCTATAACTGATATTTCTTGTAAACTAAACAGCTTGGTAATTATTATGCAAATACACATGTAGAGTGTTGTCGAGAGGCGTTAGGAAGGAAGTATAATGGAGAAGTTTTCCGAATGCCAGATGTGATTTATTTTACAAGCTGCATTTCAGAAGGTGCAGTCTACATAATGTACAAGACCAACAAACAAAAAAAACATAAAAATAAATACACAATTGAGGTACAGTAACTTTATTAGTGATGTTCGAATGAGAAGTTTACAGAGGATTACCGAGGAGTCTGATGAGTGAGTTGACTAGCCTATACTATGCAAGCCTGAGGAACACACTGGAAATATGCATATTATGGCTATTGTTATTAAATAACATTTTATTAAAACCTGCAAAAACCTTACTGTCAAGAGATGTAAATACATTTTGCTATAAAGTTTGTGCATTCAGATTATATTTTAAGTTGTTAGGTAAGATCAATGAGTTTAAAAGACTGAGTCTATATACTTGAGTTAATGTATATCTGTAATGTGTGCTGTAGGTGCGAAACTTTAAGGAATCTTATCCAAGATGTAAACTACTCAATATTGGTGGTCAGTCATATCTGACATAAAGGATCCGTGAATGAAACTGTGGCGACAAATAACATTAACTTAGGCTGAGTGAATGAAAGGCAATAATGTGCAATGTCCATTCACACAAATAACTTTTTTTTAAAAATGTTTTAATATGCATTGACACAAATGATTTTATTTGATTGTTTCATTGATATACTGTAACATGGCACTGAGTTGATAGAAAATAAATGCGTAATTGCTTGATGACGTAAGGAACAGACAATCGAGCCCCTTTCACACAGCGCTTTGAACCCGGGAAATTGCCGGCAAATTGCCAGAACGCCTTCTGTGTGAACGCAAACACGACCCGGGATTGATTCCGGCATCGATGCCGGGTTGGGGACCTAGTAACATTGCCGTGTTCAGTCCCGGAACGTGCGCTGTGTGAACAAAAGCCGTAATAACGCTGTGTCGTAGTGATGACGCTGAAGCCGGGATCGTTCGCCAGCTAGTGAAACGGTACGTAATGCGCAAGTTTATGATCGAATCAGAGAAATAAATGCACAAGCGTGGTTTCTCAAGAGAGAGAGTTCGCAGCTCATAAGCAAACTTAAGATGCTGCTGAGACATTACAAGTCACATCGATGTCACGTGTCTTTACGAGATTTTTACGGGTTGTGTGTGAACGCACTCTCTGATTCCAGAAAATCACTGGCAGTGTGAATGAACCAAAATCAAACGAACCCGGGTCAAATCCCGGGTCACTTTATCCGTGTATTTTCCGGAATCTCTGTGTGAAAGGGGCTTCGATTTGTGAATCAGCATAACATTGTCACCTAAGTACTATAAGTACAAGTTCAAAAACAAATTTCTTAAAATCATCATAATAAAAACAAGCACAACATACAACCACAAAAATCAAAAATGTAACTCATCATAGCACTCTATTATTCATCGAGAGCCCCCTCTATGAGGCGCGCTGAAGTGGAACCTGTTCGTTGAGTGCTGTTCTTCTCACCGGGAAGACCCCGGAGATGCCCGATAAGTCGAGTCAAGTAACCTTTAAATATACAGCGCTTTTTACAATACAGATTGTATCAAAGCAGCTTCACAGTGATAACAATTGTGTCATTGTCCACCTTAAGGCAGATCAATAATATTGTTGAATATTAAATGTCCCCAACTAAGCAAGCCAAAGCCAAGGCAACAGTGGCAAGGAACCTAAACTCCATCAGGTGACAGAATGGAGAAAAAAACCTTGGGAGAAACCCAGGCTCAGTCGGGGTCAGTTCTCCTCTGGCCAACGAGCGAACAGTGTATGATTATGATTCAGGCAGCATTACAGATAAGAGCTATGCTGTCCTTCCTGCAAGAAGAGTTGGAGCGAAGGCTGTCTCCCTCCACCAAGTGTATGTTGCCGCTATTGCCTCATATCACGATGCAGTAGTCGGTAAATCCGTGGGGAAGCACGACCTGATTGTCAAGTTCCTGAGGGGTGCTAACCCTGTTCCCTCTCGGGATCTCTCATTGGTGCTTACCGCATTGCAGAGAGCCCCCTTTAAACCCCTGCAGTCAATTGAACTTAAAACCCTGTCAATGAAGACAGTGTTCCTGACTGCACTGGCTAATATCAAGAGGGTAGGGGACCTGCCTGGAATACGGACCAAACAACTCTTAGGTTATCCTGATACCCTGGCCTGGATACGTGCTCAAGGTTTCCACCACTCCTTTCAGGAACCAGGTGGTGAACCTTCAAGCGCTGCCCCAGGAGGAGGCAGACCCAGCCCTAGCTTTTCTCTGTCACATCCGCGCATTACGCCTGTACGTAGACCGAACACAGAGCTTCAAGACCCCAGACCAGCTCTTTGTCTGTTATGGAGGCCAGCAGAAGGGAAAGGCTGTCTCCAAGCAGAGGTTGGCCCACTGGATAGTGGATGCCATCGTATTGGCGTATCAGACCCAAGGCGAGACGTGCACCCTCGGCACAACTGAGCAACACTCAACACATTTGTGAGGTTCTATAACTTACGTGTAAAGCCTGTGTCCTCCCATGTACTCACCTCAAGTAGCCAGTAAACACCAGAGACCTGCTTGCTACACCTCCTAAAGACCAGATACATGCGCTTATCCTGCTCCTCAGTTGAGTTCCCCAGCTGGCAAACCCTGTTGGAGTTTCTCCACCCACGAGGCGGAGCATCCGACACCAGGCCTGACACTCGTATCCAGTAGTGGAACCTGTGCTAGGCTAGGTGCCCATATGTTGTGATCCCTATGGCGATCCTATATGTGTATTTTTCCACGTGTCTTTCCTTTGGGAGAGTCCGCCCTGCCGTCCCTGCTGGTGTTGACTCCCCCTAACTAGGCTGTAGCAACCACTGAGACATTCCCGATGTAGCACTGCCCTAAAGGCCAGTCCACATGTGTAACTTCTACATGTTACATCCCTACAGGCAAGATGTGGCATTCGAGGCGTTCCTTTCCACTTGGAAAAGGCACGCTTTCCCAGTGTTATCCAAATAGTCTTACAGTACGGGTCAAGTGGAACAGCAGTAATTGACCTTCTCTGCAGAGCGCTGGAAGGGTCACCAATAGTGCCGCTTTGGTAGGGATCCCAGTTCATTCGTCAGTTCACGTCTGACGCAACGTTGAATGTGACTGACTGAAACGGAACTTCTAGGTTACGTATTGTTTCATGGTGTGTAATTTTAAACACCTTTTACCTTATTTTAATTATTCTCAGGTTAGGTAAAGTATGTCAAATCTGTCCTAAATGATAATCATTTGAATTTACATACTTACAATATTTAGATCACAGAAGACTTCTCCGTGGTTAGTTCAGCTCAATCTTTTGTAAAACAGAGACTTATGGCAGGCGAGCTTCTTAATTTCAATTATTTCTATTTTTTATTAAATACAGGTTAACTAGTTTACATAAAAGGTACTAATATATAAAACAAAAATAAAAGTAAATCAAAACCAAATCATTTACAAGCTTCAACTGCAGGAGGCACAATGGCAAGACATCCAACACCGGAGACGTCCTTTACGAATCAGCGTCTGCCTTCATCTTCTCCTTTCAGCCTTGTATAGACCATCTAAGTTCTTGAGGTCGTCATCTTTGGAAATCCCCTCATAATTCATTAGTCTTTATCCAATCCAAAGTCTTGAACTGTCATAAGTTACGTTACGTCCTGTTGCCACAATTGCCATACCACCGCTGAGTGACCGGGTCACCGGCTCGGCTCCTCAGCGAAAACCTGAAATGCGAGCGCACCCGCTTCCGTGTTTATACCCATGCTGCGGGGCGGAGCATGATGCAAATCTTGCATGCTAATGTGCATTGGCTCGTTTCGTTTACACTCGAAGGTGATTGGGCTCTCAGACGAGATCCCAATTCGTCAATTCACATCTGTCGTAACAACTCCATTCCCACATTCAGGGAGCGAGGGTTACATACGTAACCTAGACGTTCTTCCTCAACAGTGCCTTCTCATTTGCATGGATTCTTTGGTGTTGTTTTGATGCCAAAATAATGTTTTACTGATCACAGTTTTTGTTACTTTAAGACAATGCAGAAAAGCAGAGCGCATATGGCGGAAGACAAATCTTGTAATCCATTATAACATCTACAAAGACAGCATCCATGCTTTCAATATGGAACTAGTCAAAGCTAGACAGACTTTCTTCTCGAATATTATAAACAACAACTGTAGAGAGACTGACAAACCCCCCAAGCCAGATTCCCAATGAATTGCTCTCAGACAACAAGTGCAGTGAGTTTGCTTCCTTCTTTTCTGAGAAAATCAATATTATCAGAAAGGTGATCAGCACATCCTTGAGTTGCACTGGGGTCAGACAGATCAGACCACAACCTCAGAAAGTAGTTACTATATCTGATTTCGAAGAAATTGATGGCAAAATTTTGGAAGAAACCATACAGCACCTTAAAACATCAACCTGCGCCCTTAATGCACTTCCCACATCTTTTTTCAAAAGTGTGTTAAACTGTTTAGAAGCAGATCTCCTAGAAGTGGTAAACTCCTCACTTCTCTCTGGGAGTTTTCCAAACTCCCTGAAAACTGCAGCCCCTACTGAAAAAGAGCTGGATAAGCTCTTTTGGATCTGGATAAGGCCATATTAAGCAACTATAGACCGATCTCAAATCTTCCTTTCATAGGCAAGATCATTGAAAAAGTTGTCTTCAATCAGCTGAACAAATTCTTGAGCTCGAATGGATACTTTCAATTTTCAATCTGGTTTCCGACCGCACCACAGCACAGAGACAGCGCTCATAAAGATAATAAACGATATTCGCTTAAATACTGATTCAGGCAAATTATCAGTGCTGGTACTACTCAACCTCAGTGCTGCATTTGACACTGTCGATCATAACATACTTCTTGACAGGCTGGAAAACTGGGTGGGGCTTTCTGGGATAGTCCTAAAATGGTTCAGGTCATACTTAGATGGGAGAGGTTATTATGTGAGTATAGGAGACCATAAGTCTGAGTGGACATCCATGACATGCGGAGTCCCTCAAGGCTCAATTCTTGCGCCACTCCTGTTCAACCTGTATATGCTCCCATTGAGCCAAATAATGAGAAAGAACCAAATTGCTTACCACAGCTATGCAGACGACACACAGCTCTACTTAGCCCTATCGCCTAACGATTACAGCCCCATTTACTGTACTCCCTGTGCCAATGCATTGATGAAGTCAACAGTTGGATGTGCCAAAACTTTCTTCAGTTAAACAAAGACAAAACTGAAGTCATTGCATTTGGAAACAAAGATGAAGTTCTCAAGGTGAACGCATACCTTCACTCTAGGGGTCAAACAACTAAACATCAAGTCAGGAATCTTGGTGTGACACTAGAGTCAGACCTTAGTTTCAGTAGTCATGTCAAAGCAATAACTAAATCAGCATACTATCATCTGAAAAATATTGCAAGAATTAGATGCTTTGTTTCCAGACAATACTTAGAGAAACTTTCATCACCAGCAGGGTGGATTATTGTAATGGACTCCTCACTGGCCTTCCCAAAAAGACCATAAGACAGTTGCAGCTCATACAGAACGCTGCCGCCAGGATTCTGAGCAGAACCAGAAAATATGAACATATCACACCAGTCCTCAGGTCTTTACACTGGCTCCCAGTTAAATTTAGGATTGATTTTAAAGTATTATTACTGGTATATAAATCATTCAATGGCCTAGGACCTCAATACATTGCAGATATGCTCACTGAATATAAACCCAACAGATCACTCAGATCATTAGGATCATATCAGCTAGAAATACCAAGGGTTCACTCTAAGCATGGCTAATCTGCTTTTAGCTATTATGCTGGAACCAGCTTCCAGAGGAGATCAGATGTGCTCCTACAATAGTCACTTTCAAATCCAGACTCAAAACACTTCTGTTTAGCTATGCATTTACTGAATGAGCACTGTGCCGCTGTCTGTCCGACTGTTTGTACTGTACTGTACTGTATTTTATTTTATTTTTCTAAACTGTTTTAATTATTCTTATTTCTTTTTATTATTTTAATTTCTTCTATGTAAAGCACTTTGAATTGCCATTGTGTATGAAATGTGCTATATAAATAAACTTGCCTTGCCTTGCCTAAACTGTAACTTTATATTGTAAAAGTTTCTTACACCTTTTACACACAGCAGGGATGAATGAGGAACTGGTCCATATTTATGATTATGGGTGGAGCTATAGCATCACTGCAGATGAGTAAAGACTCAAGTAAAAGTGAAACTGTACAGATGAACTGGAAGCTTCCTCAAACAACATTTATTTTCAGAAACCCTGAAATTAACAACCAGATCTGATATTTACTCACAGGTAAGAGATGGAAATATAAGAGCTAGTTCAGTAGTTTGGTAGCATTTGGAAGCAGCAACAGATTGTTGGTAAAAGTACTGTTATTTTTTGGCTGTAAATCAAAAGTCAAAGTCACACTTTAGAGACTTTAGAACCAGGAAGTTCTTAGACTGGCAACAGAATGAACGAAAGAAAAACGGGTAGTTGGAACGACCCTCTTCCTCACTGCCAAAAGCATTTTCCTGAGGTGCTATAATTAATATTGTGAAATAATTTCTTAATTATAGTATTAACACTACAGCACCAATATCGCCTCATCTGAGCTGCCTCATTGGTCTGTAACCACTCATCAATGTCAAAATATTTGAGATGACCAATCAAATCAAAGTAGGTGGACTTAATGTTCACAGAACCTGAAATAAGACATAAGTAGCTAAACTAAACACTTCATATCTGACAGCTGTTTTAGGATAGAAATGTTAAACTACGGTCAAAAATAATCAGGCAAACTAATAAACTTTTGTCTAATTTTTCCATTTTGAATTGAAAATAGGCCTATATAATTCATCCGATTCATGTTCAGATCAGTTATAATTAGCAACTGTTATTGTGAGGGGACAAGAAACATTAACAAAGCCGTTTTCATCATACTAGGCATAAGATTAATATGTTTACATATTGTGAATGAATACCAAGCGCTCGTAGCCTTCAGTAAATTAACTTGTCTAAGAAAATGATTAATAAAAATAGGCTAAATATCAGTAATTTAAAAAAGTCGAAAATCAAAAAGACAGTCAAAATCGATTTTTTTGCCTTCAAATGTCTTGAAATGCACATATGTAGATCAGAGAACCTTTACCCTTTAAAACAAACTTAGTCTGCTGACAAATTAAAAGTTAGTGATCCTACAAATGTTAATTTAAATTGAGTGAATTCTTTAAAAATTCAAAACAAAAACACTTAAAAAAAAAGAAGCTTAGTAGGTCTGTCATATGAATTTGTGAGAAAGTTTTGGTTATTCATGCCAAATAATTTACAAGCGTATTTCAGATAATGAAACTAATGGAAATAGTGTACTCCACACCGTGTTTGAACTGATAAGCAATTGGACAACATTGTAGTAAATATCTATGGTGCAACAAAAGCTTGTTAAGATACCAGCAGACAAGCTAATCCAGCACAAATTAATTAGTGCATAAAGTGTCACCAAAATGAAGTATTTGAACCTCATAATTAAATACAAAATGAGGGTGAAAACTAGGCTGGCTACGGGCCTTATATTCTTCTTCTGCAGCCCAATAGATCTAACCAGAGCTATCTGAAGCATCAAGTCCTCGATATACTCACAGCGAAGCTCTTTTAAGTTCTTCATTTATGAGGTAAAACGAAGTTCGAAATACGTGACCAGCGATAGACTGTTAGCGAACATTCAACGCCATCCACACTGCTGAGAGTGACAGTTAGATGCATATATAAACGTGCTGTGCGCTTGCCTCTCAATAACAAGATAAATACACCACAATATTCTGAAAACAGCAAGCTTTTTTTTAAATAAAGCATAAGAAAAGCATCTTCATAGCAAATGTGGATCTGTTTGCACAAGCTCTGCAATTCACCAATCTAGTCTTGTCATGTTTATTTATATTGCACTTAATACAATAGATTGCTTAAAATCAAGCAGCTTTACTTCATTTTCTACTATAAAGCAGGTCTCCAGAGAGTGTTCATGTTATATATACGGATTCAACAGAAACAGAACCTCTTTTCTGAGCCAGAAAAGATTGCCACGTCAAAGAAGGCAGATCCTCTGTGCACACCTATTACGTAATCGCCACAGGCCAATGGTAGTACAAAAGTGTTTTGCAAAAGTTTTCCGGAAAGTTCCTTTGACAAGCCGTTTCGAACTCCAAAAACAAACTCCAAAGGAAGTTCGTTTTGGCCTATTTTGTTCAAAATGATGTCCCATCAGTTCGTTCTTCGATTTCGCTTGAAGAATATCGGGGCCTTTAAGGCAAGCAGTCTCAGACTGGCAGTTAGAGGTGGAGCTTATAGGCTCAGTGAGGTTAGAGTTAGAGGTGGAGGAACTTCCAGTCAGAAACTGCTGTCTCATATGTGCCTTTTTAAGGCACGAATGTCTGCTTTGACTACTTGACAGTGGTTCATAGTTTAAGTTGTTATAGGTTTTAGTTTTGTTTTTTAACCATGCAACATCCATTTTAGAACACAAACTAAAATATTCAGTCAGTGCACATAACTTGTATTATAAAAGTTGCTCTTTCCAGCAATATATATGATATATTGTCATTGTTTTGTCAGTCATGGCGTCCTCCAGTGGTCCAGCACTAAATGAGGAGCTCCAGTGCTCCATCTGTCTGGAAGTGTTCACTGATCCAGTCACCACTCCATGTGGAAACAACTTCTGCAGAACCTGCCTGATCAAGTGCTGGACGAACACACAGAACTGCTTCTGTCCACTCTGTAAAGAAATATTCAGCAGAAGACCTGAGCTCAAGATTAATACAACATTCAGAGAGGTTGTGCAACACTTTAAGGAGAAGCTCAATCTAGGAGAATATGAGGTGTTCTGTGATGTCTGTGGTGAAAGAAAGCAGAAAGCAGTGAAGACCTGCCTGATATGTCAAAGCTCTTACTGTGACTCTCATCTGGAGCCTCATCGCAGAGTCCCACGTTTAAAGAAACACACACTGATCAACGCTGTGGAAAATCTGGAAGATTATATATGCCAGAAACATGAGAGACCTCTGGAGCTGTTCTGCAGAGATGACCAGATGTGTGTTTGTCTGTCTTGCACTGAAGGAGAACACAGGACTCACAACACTGTTCCTCTAGAGGAGGAGAGTCGAGAGAAGAAGGTAAAGAGATACAAACAAAACACTTAAACCTTTATAAGCTTTATAACCTTTTAAGGATGACACATTGGCTGGTGTTACAAAATGAAATTCCCTGAAGCACACTGTAAAAAAATGATATGATCAATCAGTGCATTATGGGTATTCTCTAGCCATTGAGCGTACATCGGTTGTACACTCATTATTGCGGTGCATTGTGGGATTGAATGAGTGCACTCAATAACGTTCACTATGGTTTCGGACAGCACTACGAATGGCTATCCAATCAAATATTACCCTATTTAAGTGTAAAGGGGGAGATTTCGGACACAGCCACAGTCACAGAGCGCCACAAACAAACAGCAGCCGTCTTTTACAGTTCCTCTTTACCCAAAACAATTAGCTATGCTGCGTTCATGCCATGGTGTGTCACAAACTACTCCGAGAATTAGGGTGAAGATCCAAATGCAGCTTTATTGGGAAAATCTAGAACCGTAATCCACATAACAGGCATAGGGTCAAAACCATATAGCAAACAATCCAAACGTACGATAGTCCAAAATCACAGGCAAACAAGTATATCGAGGACAATGGCTTGCTCAGTTGGGGATATTTGGGATATTTAATTTAATTAATCAATCAACAATACTATTGATCAGCATTACCAAATGTGGACGTTTTCCACTAGAAACAAGCATTGATGTATTATTTTAATTTAATACTGTAAAGCTGCTTTGATACAATCTGTATTGTGAAAAGCGCTATATAAATAAACTTGACTTGACTTGACTTGACAATGGGCAGAAGAACAAGACCAAGACAAGAGAAGATAAACCAGGATAAAGGCCCACAGAATAGCAGTGTAACACAAAACAAGACTACCCAAAGTGAGAATGGAAACACAGGGCTTAAATAGGCAGACTTTAACAAGGGTAATCACACACAGATGAACGAAATCACACACAGATAAAAAGGATACTGAGAAATGAGGTCCGTAATATAAAAGCCCAGGCGTCAGGAGGAGTGCCCTCTGGTGGAGATTAAGGGCACTCCAGCTGGCGGATGTGACAGTCATAACCGTAATTAAAGGTGAACTAAGTAACTTTTTTATCTTAACCGAACAGCTTCAGAGTCATTGGAATGGTTATATGACTGTTTTCGGGTTGAATGGTGGTCTTCTCGCACCCCTCGAGCGCCTGTGAGACGAAAAACCACCCTTGCAACTTTGGGCCGGCAGACTCGGATTTATGCCTTTCTATGTCAACACTCTCAATGCAGAAATGAAGACATTTCCAGCCACTTTTAATACGATTTTTTTCAGAGGATAAAGTTATCTGTTTTTCTCTGTATGTAGAATCATCTGGCTAAGAGACAAACTGATGTGCATCAGATGATCCAGGACAGAATAAAGAAGATTCAAGAGATCCAGCTCTCAGTAGAGCTGAGAAAGGTGAGTGGAAGTTAAAACATTGTAAAATTGATCATGTATTATAATATTTCAATCTGCTTAATAAAGGTTCTCAATTAAACAGATAAAACTTAATAGACAGATCTTCTATTTGATCTGATTTATCAGAGAAACACAGAGAAAGAGAGATCCACCAGTGTTGAGCTCTTCACTGATCTGATCCGCTCCATTGAGAGATGTCAGTCTGATCAGCTGAAGATGATGGAGGAACAGCAGAAAGCAGCAGAGAAACAGGCTGAAGATCTCATTAAAGAGCTGCATCAGGAAATCACTGAGCTGAAGAGGAGAAACACTGAGCTGGAGCAGCTCTCACACACTGACGATCATCTCCATCTCATACAGGTCTGTCAACATCTGTCTCATCAGTCATCATATACTATATTACAGGACAAACTCTCTGTTCACAAACATGATGAGCAGCTTGAACATTTTATTTGTACCAGTCTGTTAGAAATTGTACAAAAGGTAATAAAATGGTAATAAAGTCAAATTTGAAAAATGAGTTAAATGTGTTTGAAAGGTAGCTATACTGTGTAAAACATACGAACATACAACGTACAAACATGTTGGCCTACAAGGTGCTTAAAGTGCTTGAAGTACTTGAATTTGACTTTTTGAAATTTAAGTCCTGGTAAACAGCCATATTTTTTAAGATGTGCTTGAAAAGTGCGTGAATTATTAAAAATAGGGATGATGCACCGATACCGAGCTCATGTAGCCTAGGCCTACTCGTAGGCCCTGGCAGCGTGTGTACAGTGTGTGTGTCCAGACAAAGAAACACTCACGACAGATAGTATAATGGGGATAAAAAGGAAGGTTGTCTATTAAGTAAATGTATCTTATTAGTGGAATATTAAACGCAATATAGTAACACATAGCTGTGGTGCGCGAGCTGATGAGAGAAAAACGCACGGTGGATTGAAACAGATGCGCGAGCTGGTCAAGCACACCCCTTTAAACAGACATAAGTGGAACGTTTGTAGTTCATTCGGATGTCAATGACAAAGAAAATAAAACGAAGTCACACAAAATTATGTAAAAACGCCCGTCTTGGTGAGTATCCTAGTAAACAAAGGTGGTTATACCTCTTCTTCTTCTTCTTCTTTTAGAGTTTAACTGGCGGTTGGCAGACCAACTTAAGGTGCATTTACCGCCATCTACCGGACAGGAGTGTGGTCGTTGAGAATAGTCAGAGGGAATTATTCACCTATGCGCATACCTATGATATAAATATGTACATATTAAATACGGTAGAACAACCCCGTATTTTTGAGAAACCTCATAACTTGATTTTTAACACTTTTAGATACATCTCCTAATAGATTAACTAAAGTAAGCGCTTTCCCTTCTTTATATAGGACTGATGTTAAACAACTACGCTCTTCCATGTAATTATTACACTCTATTAGGACATGTTCAGCTGTTTCTGGCTGACCGCAATAATCACAAACTCCTGTCTGATGTTTCCCTATACGGAACAAAGATCTATTGAGACCTGAATGGCCAATCCTTAAACGTGTCAGCACTGCCTCTTCTCTCCGACTTCCATCCCTAGATCTACCCCCTCCCACATTTCTTTGCACACAGTAAAGATGTCTGCCAGTGTCATTACTATCCCACTGCTCTTGCCACATCCCAATCACTTTTTCCTGAATAATAGATTTCCCTTCAGCTTTGCATAGAGGGACATTGATGTTAACCACATCCAATTTCAAGGCCTGTTTAGCTAGAATATCCACCTCTTCATTTCCATCAACACCTACATGGGCAGGGACCCAGACAAACTGAACACAATCATCTTTACTATGCAGCTGAAACAATATATGGTAAATTTTGTATAATAGATCTAGTCTGCATGACTTTCCTGTTTTTATGCTCAATAATGCAGCTTGACTGTCTGAGGCAACTACAGCTCTGTTTATGCCCCCAATACAATTCATAAGCAACCAATTAAGAGCTAAAGCAATGGCAGTGAGTTCAACAGTATACACTGCAAGATAATCAGAAGTTCTTCTTTTAATTTGTGATGTTATATTGTGGAATACTCACTGCCGCTCCTGTTCTGCCATTGTTGGGATCTTTAGACCCATCAGTATACAGTACAAGGTGTTCTTTAAACTGCTCAAAATAATTTTGAACAACAAGCCATTCTGGGGTACTGCTACTTTCCTTTTCAATGCCAGTTGTAGCTGCAAGTCCACTACTGGCATAACAAACAGCCATGGAGGTATTGATGAACATGGTACAGTCGAACTGAACTTAAATTGCGTCAGGCCTACATTCTGGGCTTTAATATCTACAATCCACCCAAAGCTATAGTAGTTAGACTTCTGATGTTCCCAACAATCCTGCAACACAGCTTTTGCTGGGTGAACACAGCTATGACCCTGGAGATTGACCCAGTACGCATACATTAGCTTAACTCTCCTTAACCGCATCGGAAGTTCTCCAGACTCAACCTGCAAAGCAGCAACAGGAGACGATCTAAAAGCTCCACAACAAATACGCAACCCTTGTGATTGTTCTCTGTCCAACCTAATCAAATGACTTTCAGCTGCTCCCATATATGATAAACAGCCATAATCAAGGGAAGACCTCATGAGAGTCTGGACTGTCTGGTAAATCCTCAACAATGCTCCTCTTGCAGCTCCCCAGTTCTGACCAGACAAACACCTCAACAAATTATTAACTTTTTTACACTTAATTTGAACATACTCTATATGCTGCTTCCATGTAGATTCTCGTCAAATATAACTCCCAAAAACCTCACAACACTCACTTGTTCCAACTTTTGCTCATAAAGTTTTAATGTAATGTCTTTATGTCATCTTGAAAAACAAATAACTTGGGTTTTAGCAACAGACATTCTAAAGCTCCACTTATTAGCCCTTTCCTCCACCACCACAATTGCATCCTGCTGTCACAGTGTTTGGGTTGTGTTCCCTGGGTAACCACTAGATGTCCTCCTTCCCCACGGTGTCTGTCACTTTCTGAACTACATTCCCCACGATCCTTGTTTCTTCATTGCACTCAGCTGTTCCTTGTCATTAATCATTGCACTCAGCCAATTCCCAATTAGCATTGTCATTTCCCTGTGTATATAACCCTGTCTGTTTTAGTATGTGTCACGGAGTCCTTGTAATTATCACGCCACCTCTGAGGTCTGTTATTGCCTGTTGTTTTGTTCCTGTTTATGTCTGATTGCTACCTTGGTTTTGACCCCTGCTTGGACTGGATTACGATTACAGAATACCCCATTAAAATACTTACTGCTATTGGATCTTATCCCTGTTTCTTGTGTGTGGATCGTGACAGAAGGACTCCGTCACCAAAGATCCAGCAGTATGTTTTCCGATGTTTCTTCCCCAGCCACCGAGCGGGAGAGAAAGATTTGTTTTGAGGGAACCCGCCTAGTCATTTTTTGTGGGACCCGGGGAGGTCGCAGAGGAGTGAGTGGTCGAGAGGAAATCCAACATCACTCTCCACCATGGCCCCCCTTCGACCCTGGACTCGTGAGGGACGGATCGGAGCCGCCGTCTCGCCATCGCGGACGGAGAAGGGGGAGGAGGCACACTAGAGCCCTGCACGGGCCTCAAATCTAGGCCCTAGCCCGACCCGTGTCCGACAGCTCATCAGAATTATCAGCCCGAGTCCGACCCGAGCCCCTTTTTTTTTTTTTCACAGCGGCAGACTGCCATTAAAATATGTCTGTTTTGTTAGTTATGTTTCTTTTCTTTTCATTTCATTTCTTTATTAAGCTAATTTAGACAAATGTTTGAAGCATTTAAAAAAAAAAAATGATGGCCAAGCAAGCCGAGCCAACAGCGAGTAAAACATGTTTGATCAATTTAGCCTCTCAAATCAACGCTAATACTTTACTTAGCTACAATAAAATCCATAGATATAAAACACTTCAAGCATATCACACAGACAGTTGGTTTAATGTTTATTTATTAAACCACAGTGAGTAATTTTTTTTGAAATACTGAGGCAGGCTCAGGCTGCTCGCAACAGCGCTCGCAAACGAAATGAGCAATAGTCAATCTAAACAAATTAAATTAAATAAATCAAAAACAAACTTGCAAGTTATCTTACCTCAAAAATGCACCACAGAACATGGCCATTCTTTTTTCCAGTAGTTTCCAACAGTTAAACGAAAATAAAGTCCAATCGAACGAAAAACGAAAAACATCAGTAGTTTCCAACAGTTAAACGAAAATAAAGTCCAATCAAATGAAAAGTTAGAACAGTCTTTTACAGAGCATCGTGGAGAAAAAGAATAGCATCCACAGTGGAAGATTTTAACCCAGTCCTTTCTTCTATCACTTGCGATTTTTCTCTTAATATTCTCCATTATTTGCACATGAGGTGAATCGTTGGTTCCGCTGACGGGAAACCTTCTGTGTGTGTGTGTGTGCGTGTGTGCGTGCGTGCGACTGTCATGTCAATCATATGTCAGTGTAATTATAAGATTATGAAAGTTATGAGGTTATTAAATGTCTTTCTATGTTTGTTTTTCTATCGTCGACGTCAGCTTCTCATATTTTTTTTTATTAATGTCTAAAAATATAAAAAGAAGGATAACTCAAAAAAGGCCCGAGGCCCGGCCCGCATGTGAACTATGACGTGAAAATTGGCCCGAAGCCCGGCCCTAGGGGCGTAAAAAAGTCGGGGCCCGTCGGGCTAGGGCTGAAATGCAGGGCTCTAAGGCACACGTCTGTCCATCCAGAGACTGTTCACGTCACGTCTGCCGAGCCTGTGTCTTCGGACAGGATGGCCGCCGCCGAGCCTGTTCACGTCACGTCTGCCGAGCCTGTGTCTTCGGACAAGATGGCCGCTGAAACGTTATTGGATTATTTTTCTATGCTATCCAAGATCCTAGAGATTCCCAGGAGTGTTCATGTCACGTCTGCCGATCCAGAGACTGTTCACGTCACGTCTGCCGATCCAGAGACCGTTCACACTGTTCACGTCACGTCTGCCGATCCAGAGACCGTTCACGTCATGTCTGACGATCCAGAGACTGTTCACGTCACGTCTGACGAGCCTGTGTCTTCGGACAAGATGGCCGCTGAAATGTTATTGGATTATTTTTCTATGCTATCCAAGATCCTAGAGATTCCCAGGAGTGTTCATGTCACGTCTGCCGATCCAGAGACTGTTCACGTCACGTCTGCCGATCCAGAGACCGTTCACGTCACGTCTGACGATCCAGAGACTGTTCACGTCACGTCTGCCGATCCAGAGACCGTTCACGTCACGTCTGACGATCCAGAGACCGTTCACGTCATGTCTGTCGATCCAGAGACTGTTCACGTCACGTCTGCTGATCCAGAGACCGTCCACGTCACGTCTGCCGATCCAGAGACTGTTCACGTCATGTCTGCCGAGCCTGTGTCTTCGGACAAGATGGCCGCCGCCGAGCCTGTTCACGTCACATCTGCCGAGCCTGTGTCTTCGGACAAGATGGCCGCCGAGCCTGTGTCTTCGGACAAGATGGCCGCTGCCGAGCCGGATCCAATGTCTGCGGACAAGAGGGTCTCCACCGAGCCTGTTCACGTCACGTCTGCCGAGCCTGTGTCTTCGGACAAGAAGGCCGCCGCCGAGCCGGCGTCGGTTCCTGAGCCGGTGGTGTCTGTTTCTGAGCCAGTGGTGTCTGTTCCAGTTCCTGAGCCGGTGGTGTCTGTTCCTGAGCCAGTGGTGTCTGTTCCTGAGCCGGTGGTGTCGGTTCCAGTTCCGGAGCCGGAGCCGGAGCCGGTGGTGTCTGTTCCTGAGCCGGTGGTGTCTGTTCCAGTTCCTGAGCCGGAGCCGGTGGTGTCTGTTCCTGAGCCGGTGGTGTCTGTTCCAGTTCCTGAGCCGTAGCCGGTGGTGTCTGTTCCAGTTCCTGAGCCGGTGGTGTCTGTTCCAGTTCCTGAGCCGGTGTCTGTTCCAGTTCCTGAGCCGGTGGTGTCTGTTCCAGTTCCTGAGCCGGTGTCTGTTCCAGTTCCTGAGCCGGTGGTGTCTGTTCCAGTTCCTGAGCCGGTGTCTGTTCCAGTTCCTGAGCCGGTGGTGTCTGTTCCAGTTCCTGAGCCGGTGTCTGTTCCAGTTCCTGAGCCGGTGGTGTCTGTTCCAGTTCCTGAGCCAGTGTCTGTTCCTGTGCCATGGCCGCCCCTGGGGTTGTCTCCGCCGTGGCCGCCCGATGGACTGTCTGCTCCGCCCTGGCCGCCCGATGGACTGTCGTCTCCGCCCTGGCCGCCCGATGGACTGTCGTCTCCGCCCTGGCCGCCCGATGGAGTGTCATCTCCGCCCTGGCCGCCAGATGAACTGTCAATCCCTGTCCCCATTTCCCTCCATGGACCTGGCCCCCCATCCCTCCCCCTGATCCTCCACCAGTCCACCTCCCGCCTGGACTCTTGTTTTGTCTGTCATGTCTTGGAGCGTCTGGTAGCCGCTCCATAGAGGGGGGGTTATGTCACAGTGTTTGGGTTGTGTTCCCTGGGTAACCACTAGATGTCCTCCTTCCCCACGGTGTCTGTCACTTTCTGAACTACATTCCCCACGATCCTTGTTTCTTCATTGCACTCAGCTGTCCCTTGTCATTAATCATTGCACTCAGCCAATTCCCCATTAGCATTGTCATTTCCCTGTGTATATAACCCTGTCTGTTTTAGTATGTGTCACGGAGTCCTTGTAATTATCACGCCACTTCTGAGGTCTGTTATTGCCCGTTGTTTTGTTCCTGTTTATGTCTGATTGCTACCTTGGTTTTGACCCCTGCTTGGACTGGATTACGATTACGGAATACCCCATTAAAATACTTACTGCTATTGGATCTTCTCCCTGTTTCTTGTGTGTGGATCGTGACACCTGCATCTTCTTTCCCAGGTACTTCAGATTACGTCCCCGCACCCAAAGGGCTCCGTCATCTGCATATAAAGACTTGCCTATACTTCCGTCAATTCGATCGAATATGTCATTTATCATTATGTTGAAAAGTACTGGACTGCAGACGCTCCCTTGCGGTGTACCATTCTCTACAGCATATGTACTAGAATAGGCCGTGCCAACTCTAACCTCAATTTCTCTTCCAAATAAAAAATCCAGTACCCAATTATAAAGCTTACCTCCAATACCAAGTTTCTCAAACTTCATCAACAATCCCTCCTTCCACAACATATCGTAAGCTTTCTCTATATCAAAAAGGACAGCAACCACTATTTCTTTGTTTGTCTGGGCTTTTCTCACTTCTGACTCCAAACATAGAATTGCGTCCATCGTATTTCTTCCCTTACGAAAACCACTTTGAAAAGGGCAGAACAAGTTTTTACTTTCCATATAATATGTCAACCTATCTGTTACTATTCTCTCCCATCGTTTTCCCTAACTGCGAGGTAAGCGCAATGGGCCTGTAATTAGAAGGGTCAGTTGCACTCTTACCAGGCTTCAGCACTGGCACTATGACTGCCTGTTTCCACACACCAGGAATCCTTCCTGTTTCCCAAACCAGATTGAAAAGCTTCAGGACAACATTAAGAGACCTGTCACTTAAATGTCCAAGCATAGAGTAGCAAATACCATCCTTGCCAGGTGTAGATTGCTTCACATTAGAGACAGCCTTCTTCAATTCAAAAATTGAAAAAGGCATATCAAGATCCCGACTTGTGATTCTTTTCCGAATAATAACTCCTGGATTTTCAGCTAAAGCCTCCTCTCTACAGCACTTGGCAGTGTCTGACAATTTCTCAGAACTGTGTACTTTAACTAAAGTCTCCACCAACAACTCTGCTTTTTCTTTATTACTAACAGCAGTCTGCCCATTACGAAGCAAAACAGGCATAGAATAATTCCTTTTTACACCATTCATTTTCCTAATAACTCCCCATACATCTGACAACTTAGTTTCTCTCCCAATAGTATTACAATATTCCCTCCAGAAAGCCTTTTTTGCAGCTCTAACAGTCCTAACAACAGCCTGCGCTCTCTTATACTGGACTAAAGCCTTAAGTGTATGATTCTTCCTTATCTGCTCAAATGCCTTACTTCTCTCTTTAAATGCAGCACTACACTGCTCATTCCACCATGGTACAGACTTTTTAAGTCCTCTTCCACCAGTCTTTGGAATTGAGACCTCAGCCACCTGAAGAGTATTAGACACAAATTCAGAGTTAAGTAATTCCACATCATTCAAACACCTTTCATCTAATTCACCACACTTCCTCTCAGCTAAAACTTGAAATAATTCCCAGTTGGCTTTATCTAACCTCCATCTCGGTACCCGCACTTCATCTTCTTTAATTACATTAATTCCAACTGTTACAATTATGGGGAAGTGATCACTACCCATAGGTAAGTCACTTAACACCTCCCATGATGTAATACCTGCCACTCCACTCGATATAAATGTTAAATCCAAAAAACTCTCTGTGTTTCTACAGCAATTATATCTTGTACCTCTACCATCAGCGGTTATACCTCAAGTGAGCGCAGCCATGTTCAAATGCGATGCGTTCAGTCTTAAAGGGGTAGCAGTCTAATAAAGCTGCTGCTGTGTTTTAATGTTAATCAAACAAAGGACAAAGAAATTATTCACTGCTCTTGACTAAATAGGTTACCCTTTTCAACTTTACAAAGAGACCCATCTATATTTAATTTATACAGTAATGAATATACAATTTTTTTTCACATTTGATTACTTCATTCAAATGTCTGTACCTGTTAGATCTACCCGAAAAACTCAAAAAAAAAAAAAAAAAAACGGTTTATTTCTATTTATTTGTCCTATTTGTAATTTGATTATTTGTTCTTATTTTGTTACTGACTGCTTACTTGTCTTACTTGTCTTAAATTGTTTTAAATTCACATTAATGAGGCTGGTAGTTTTTGCTGTATCAAAATTGGATTAAATAATTGGTATTTCACTGGTGTCTAAACATTTGTACCACTGACCCAGTCCTCAGCACTGAGCCCTTCTGGAGCTGCTTTAAATATGTGCTGTACTATTAAATGAAAGATAAAATATGACAGAGCAGAATGAAGAGTGACAGTAACAGAAGCTCAAACAATGCATTTTAGCAGTCTTAATTAAGCATGAAAATAACTGAAGGAAATATATATTTGATAAACAAATTAAGCCAACTAATATGATTTATATTCTTTTGGTTTATCTACCACTACATTTAAAAATTACAAATGTAGTGAAAATTCAGGGATCGGTTACGGTATCGGTATCGGCGAGTACCAAAAATGAAAGTATCTGTATTGGACTCGTTCTGCAAAAAGTGGTATCGGTAACTCACTAATTAAAAATATTTTGATTTTTTTGTTGTTGAAAAAATACAATCGTTTCACGCAAAATTATTGCTGCAGCCCGTCTGAGATATAGAGCTATTATTATATCATTAGCTAATATTAAGTATATAATAAGTATATAATACAACTTTCATTCTTCAGGTCAATCATATATTCATGGAAATCTGTTTCAATATCCTTTCAATGGTTAAGGGTATTTCACATGCCTGACAGCGCTGGTCAATGGATTGATCTCTATGAAGTGAATAGTGATACCATATATATGTAATTTATAAAAATAATAAAAAATATTGTTTGATAAGTGCTGTTTGAAGTCCTTGAAATCCAAAAAAGTAGTGCTTGAAAAGTCCTTGAAAGTCCTGGAATTTAATTTTACAGAATCTGTACGAACCCAACTATAAACATAAAAAATAACACATTTAACAGTCTTCTCTCTCTCCTGCTGTAGATGAGCTCATCCCTGAACACTCGTCCACACACCAAGAACTGGACTGAGATCAGGATTGACTCTGATGTGAATGTGAACTCTCTGCATAGAGCTCTGGTTCAACTGAAGAAAACTCATGAGACACTGAATGAAAAACTCAGTCAAACTGGTATGTGAATATCAAATACAGTAGATTTTTTTGTCATTAACTAAGAAAATAATGTTTTGAAGGAATATTATGGGTTCAATCCAATTTAAGTTCAGTTTGTAAAGGACTGCACTGTTTCAAAAATGTAATAAAACAACTAACCCTGTAAAGTTCTATCCTTGTAAACTCGTGTTAAAGAAGTTTTACTTTAACGAAGGGAAGGATGTAACTATCTGTGTACATGTGTAATGGAAACCCAGTAATGGGCACCAAAAAATGTGTGGCTGAATTAAACAGAGGCAGAGTGAATACAAAAAAAAATTAAAATAGAAATGAATATTTATTCAAACTTGCAAAAACATAATAATCCTAACCCAAAAATATAACATTAATGGAAAAAAAAAAATGTGTGATCAAACATGATCACACACACACACACACACACACACACACACACACACTTCACTCTTCACTCCTTTTCATATCTGCTTATGCTGATTAATTTCTTGTTCTAAAGTTAATTATTTTTATACATTTGGATTATTAAAATAAATAATATGTGATTACAATCAAGTCTTGACTTTTAGTGGCAACTTGTGTTGCATAAATACATGTGGCATTGCAAAAACATGACAGCATACCTCAAACAACAACAACATCTTTGATAATTAAAAAAATATACTGGTTTAATGTATTTAAACTTTTTAAATATATATATTCACGAAATATACACCACAAAAGCTGTAATAAGAGCAGTTAGCAACCTCCAGAAAATGAATAGATCTCTATGGGCCTCTGCTGGATGTATATGGTCATTACACTTTTTTCTAAAACTATATTCACTGCATATTTTTCTCTAACCAGCAGAAAGCAGAATTCTGCCTCTAACACCTAGATCAATAACAAGAAACGACTCAGTATTTAATTTTGAATTCATAAAAATGTAATATTTCATATAAACAAAGCATAAATGTTTAGATGAGAAGTAAACTTGTTTATTTTTATACAATCATTATAAATGTTTGCCATATTGACCCCTAAACACCAAGACAGGAAACAGGAGACTAACACAGTATGAGAGTTAAATCCTCATTATATTTGTCCCATAGACCTCCATTGTAAGTATATTTACTGTAAACACATTCTGCATTGTTTTACAAACAACATTTACATGCCACTGATGCTGCCAGTGGAGAGAAACTCACTGAAATTAGTCCTATGAATAATTCATCATTATATTGTCATCTGTGTCCACAGGGTTGAAGTTTGTGCAGAAGTTTGCAGGTACAGTGTAACTGACACCATTTTCTTCAACTCACAATACTGTGTTAATCTGTATTATATACTGTTCAATTTGATTGATAATGTCTGATCTCTCTCAGTGGATGTGACTCTGGATCCTGATACAGCGAATCCATATCTCATCCTGTCTGATGATGGAAAACAAGTCAGTGATGGAGACGTTGAGCAGGACGTCCCAGAAAACCCAAAGAGATTTGATAAGAGTTTGTTTGTTCTGGCAAAGCAGGGATTCAGTTCAGGGAGATTTTACTATGAGGTGCAGGTGAAGGGAAGGACTAAGTGGGATTTAGGAGTGATCAGAGAATCCATTGACAGGAAGAAGGGGGAGATCACACTGAGTCCTGAGGATGGATACTGGACTGTGATACTGAGGAATGAAAATGAATATGAAGCTTGTGAAAGTCCATCTGTCTCTTTATCTCAGAGAGTGAAACCTGAGAAGGTTGGTGTGTTTGTGGATTATGAGGAGGGTCTGGTCTCTTTTTATGACGTGGAGTCCAGATCTCATATCTACTCTTTCACTGGTCAGACTTTCACTGACAAACTCTATCCATTTTTCAGCCCATGCAATAACGATGAAGATGAAGACTCAAACCCACTGATCATCACTCCTGTCAGTTAAAATAAAAAACAAATCTGAAAAGATTACTGTTTTTATATTAAAAATAAATAAATCACACAATAAAGAAGTTTTTACTAACAATATGTGACAAAATGTGTACAAGTGCTAAAAAAGAACTGTATATTCAGGCCTCAAAAATCAGTCACTGACAAAACATCAACTATAATTAAAGTGCGAGTTATGTTGTGTGAAAAAAATATTTCATCAGTTACACTTGAATGGCCAATTTATTACAAGTCTATAATTTCTAATCAACACAATTATTTGTTTGCTTTTAACTTTTATTAATACTTTGCTTTCGCTTTTCAAATCTTTTATGACATTTTACATAATATGATTTAATATTATGTTATGAAATTCTACATAATATACTACATTTCCAAACATGGTACATGTTATTTTGTAAGGAAATCTCTGAAGCCATTCTCTCTCTCTCTCTCTCTCTCTCTCTCTCTCTCTCTCTCTCTCTCTCTCTCTCCCTCCTCTCCAGCTGTGAACACTGGTTTACTTGTGAAATATTGTGATTTTTGGTTTATATTGTAATAACTGCAGCATCTGAATAAAGACAAGTGTTCAATTCTATAACTGATATTGTGTATAAACTAAACAGCTTTCTAATTATGCAAATACACATGAATATCTAGATGAATTTTACAGCAAACAGACAGGATATGAATTAAACATGGAGGATCTTTAATGTTGACTTACATCAGTTGTGAATGAAAATACTGAATTATTATTATCCAATGCAGATGACCCTTTAATCTAGTACATATTCTTCAAGAGAAGCAAGAGCATTAGAAGGCTTCACAATGACAGTGTTTTTGACTTTGGTTTGAGCACAATATCAGCAAATCCGTGCACCTGAGTGAGCAGACGGCAGTCCATCGATGCCAGGAGCTTCTGAGAGCCGGAGACAAACTTCTCCATCAGTGTAATGGGGATATTTAATTTTATTCTATCAATCAATAAATTCCACTAGAAACAAACTTTGTTGTATTATTTTATTTTAATACTGTGAAGCTGCTTTGATACAATCTGTATTGTGAAAAGCGCTATACAAATATACTTGATTTGATTTGATTTGTAACCGTCGCAAGCTTCTCCACATCACTGACAGACACAAAGACAATATCAACTCTCTGGAAGCTTCACTCTTTAAATATCATATTTAATGCAGTACAATTTATGTTTTTAAGCAAATCTAAAGTGCATGAACACGTCACAGCTGAAATTAAACTGCTGTTAAACACTGAAAGTCTTACCCATACGGGATCTTTCTGACACTGCATAACCAAAATCCCTCTATATGGAACAAAACGTTCTTCAACACTTGGAACGGCGGGTTCTGGAACGTGATCTTGATATTTGAGATCTAAGATAGAGAGAATAAATGTAGTCTGTTCCTCACTTAAGCATTATATGACGTCAGAAAATATGAAAATATGGAGGGGGGGGGGGGGGGGGTCTATTTTGCACTCTTGATATTTTAGAGTGTCACCCCTTCATTGCTGTGCACTTTTTGCTGCATTGTGGCTAATTTGTAGATTGTACACACAAAAAAATTCTCTGTATTTTCTTTTTTTTGCCTATTGCTTATCATTAAAATAGCAGCTTTCTTTATCTCAGGGTCACAGGAGGGTGCGGATGAAAACGGGGTGCCTTCTCACGCGCCCCCTGCCCAACCGTGGAGCCAGGTAAGTGTTGCATTGTGACATGTTCTCTCATGTTCCTATGAGAGAACACGGCGTTTGCATCCTCAACTACCTTGACGAATGGCTCATACTCACCCAGTTGTGAGAACACAGGGACCTGGTGCTCAGTCACCTCAGCCAGTTTCGGCTTCGGGTCAACTGGGAAAAGAGCAAACTCTCCCCTGTGCAGAGGATCTCTTTTCTCGGTATGGAGATGGACTTGGTCAACCAGACAGCGCGACTCACTGAGGAACGTGCTCAGTCGGTGTTAAACTGCTTGAATTCACTCAAGAGCATGACAGCGGACCCACTGAAACTTTTCCAGAGGCTCCTGGGTCATATGGCATCCGCAGCCGCAGTGACACCTTTTGGATTGCTTCATATGAGGCCGCTTCTGCACTGGCTTCACGGGCGAGTCCCGAGATGGGTGTGAAAATCACCCCGGCCTGTCACCAAACCTTCAGCCCATGGTCAGACCTTGCATTTCGGTTTTTCCAAGAGTCCAGGCATGCTGTTGTCTCCACGGATGCCTCCACCACCGGCTGGGGTGCCACGTACAGCTTTGGGTATTTGGACAGGACCCCAACTGGATTGGCACATCAACTGCCTTGAGTTGATAGCAGTACGTCTTGCGCTGGGCCGCTTCAAATAGCCGCTACTAGACAAGCACGTACTGGTCCGTACGCAGCGACTCTAATAGTGCCCTATTTACGGGGGTGGGGGGGATTTCGGACAACAAAACAGCAAACAAACAACAGCCGCCTTTTACAGTTTTACAGTCACTAAATGAAAAACTCAGTCAAACTGGTATGTGAATATCAAATACAGTAGATTGTTTTTGCCAATAACTAAGAAAATAATGTTTTCAAGGAATATTAAGGGTTCAATTTAACGGATTTAAGCTCTGTTTGTAAAGGACCGCACTTTTTAAAAATGTAATAACACAACTTACCATGTAAAGTTCTATCCATGTAAACTCTTGTTAAAGTCATAAAATTGTAATTTTATATCAATACACATTAAATAAACATAACAATTGTTTTGTTTTACCTTTGTTTTACCTTTGTACAAGAACCAGGAAATCACAGAGGATTTCACTGTGAATCATGTTTAGTGTGTCGTTTCTATCAAGCTGCAATTGTGTAAACTGTAACTTTATATTCTAAAAGTTTCTTACACCATTTACACTCAGCAGGGATGAATGAGGAACTGGTCCATATTTATGATTATGGGTGGAGCTATATGACATCACTGCAGGTGAGTAAAGACTCAAGTAAAAGTGAAACTGAATAAATGAACTGGAAGCTTCTTCAAACAACATTTATTTTCAGAAACTCTGAAATTAACAACCAGATCTGATATTCACTCACAGGTAAGAGATGGAAATATACGAGCTAGTTCAGTAGTTTGGTAGCATTTGGAAGCAGCATCAGATTGTTGGTAAAAGTAAAAGTAATTTTTTGGATGTAAATCATTCACACTTTAGAGACTTTAGAACCAGGAAGTTCTTAGACTGGCGACAGAATGAACGTAAAAAAAAAAAAAAAAAATCTGAATTATGATTTTTCTAGTAAAAGTCCATTTAACAAAAATGAAACCTGGTGTTTACAGATGTTTATTTAGTGGGTTATTTGTTTGAAAAATTACACTTTCACCCCTTTCTGTGTTTTCCTTTATATATATATATATATATATATATATATATATATATATATATATATATATATATATATATATATATATATATATATGACCTTTTTGGGATTGTATAAAATGGTGTTGTGTGTAAAAACTGGTTACATGTGCTGTACTGTGGCTCCCAGAGACACATGCCTGTAGACAGGGGGGGTTCGGGTAGTTTGAACGTCATAAAATAGTACTATGGTCATAAAATGCGAGATGAGATGCAAGTAGCTAAACTAAACATTTCATATCTGACAGCTGTTTTAGGATAGAAATGTTAGATGACGGTCAAAAATAATCAGGCAAACTGAAACTTTTGTCTAATTTCGCCATTTTGAATTGAAAATAGGCCTGTATAATTTACCTGATTCATGGAATGGAGTAATTAGCAACTGTCAATTTGAGGAGACAATAAACATTAAAGCTTCAATATGTTTTGTTTTTTTTTGTCTGCTAGGGGTCACTAACCTCTTACAATAACAAAGGTGTATGTTGATGATGCATAAGCGGAATTATGGAACTTGTCGTCATGCCGAAGGATCTAATAATGTTTATGGATGAGTGAAAACATTCAGATTTTTTAACATGACTGTGGTATGAAGCAGGGCGCGATTGCTAATGAGAGACTACACGCGAGTCCCGCGGATATAAAGGAATAAGGACATTTCATTCTACCGAACTAACTTACCCGCAAGTGCTGTATTACTACTCATACAGGTCAGTTTATTAGACGAATTAAACTTGTGAGGTAACGCAGCGCTGTTTCACTTGTTCTACACTATCACACTAAACTGCATTTGATTGTGTTGAAAGTTATGTTAGTTTGTCTGTATGAGGCTAGCAGTAAGCTAGATCAACATTAGAATAACATACTGATCATATTCTAACATTTCATAATGTTGAGCTATAACATTGATTAGTTTTATGTACATTTGCTCACCTGTCTAATAAAGTACATGCAAGTGCGGCGTTAGTCGAAGTGTCAAAGTTAGCCTACGCTACCTCTCGGCATCTCGAAAACGCCATGCTGATATTGATCCTCATTTTTTTCTCCTTTTGTCCCAAAGTCTGCTTGCCATGGTCCATAATGTTTGAATGAAACAACAACAGTGTGAGCACATCGCTAGACGTAACGCAGTTGTCCACGTCTGTCACCATGGTTACTATGGCAGTACGAGCGGAAAACAAGGGATAATGTGGATATTACGTCATTGACAGGCGACAAGTGAACAGGGATGAGCCATTATTTAAAATTGTAATTTCTCTGAAATTAAAAATCTTTGGGAACTTTTGGGATATTGTAGGTACACATCTGCAGGAAATAAATCACACTGTGCAAGTGATTTTTGGATATTTTATTACAAAAATGTTACATATTGTACCTTTAACAAAGCAGTTTTCATCATACTATGCAAAAGATTAATAAGGAATGTGCACATATTATGAATGAATACCAAGCGCTCGTAGCCTTCAGTAAATTAACTTGTCTAAGAAAATGATTAATAAAAACTAGGTTAAATATCAGTTGACCCTATGTTTACTTTCTTCACTGACAGACGAAAATCAAAAAGACTATCAGTCAAAGTTCAGCTTTAGGAGGGAAATAAACAGGGCAATATAAGGAGACTGAGAGAAAAAGATTGATTGATCGAGATGAGGAGAGAGAGGGTATTGATAAATGATATAGGCTACTGCCCACTGACATGGTATTCAAGCTATTTTGTAAATAATTTTTTTGGCCTTTAAATGTCTTGAAATGCACATATGCACAAACTTTCTAGGGGGTGCATTTCTCCCAACTACATAGCTAGTGTGTGTGTGTGTGCGTCTAATGACAACATGCATAGCAGATGCATCAAAGCTCAGCTGGATGTACGGAAAGCGAAAAAGTATTGGTGCAACATTTAAATGTCTTGCTACACTGCAGCATAATAAAATGGTTCTCACACTCCAGTAATATTTCTGTGAATTGAATTAATCTTGCTTGTTCTTAGTTTTTGTATTATGTCTGAATGTCTGAGTTGAATTTGCCCATACAAATTGCCTTTATATCTGTCCGTGTTGACGTCAAAACTCAATGCCTCATATTATTATCTTATTATTATTCATAAAGATTGCAAAACGTCAGAGATGACAGATTTTTGATATACAACTTTGTAAACTTTGTTCCCTGTATGAAAAAAAATAATAATATGAATAAAAACATATATTGCTATTATAACCTTCTTTAAACATGTTTAAAGATACATGGGTGCAACATAACATTTTAATCATAATTAATTAACATAAAATTGCAGAGGGCACTAATTAAATCAATCAATTATTCAAGTTAATAAATGGTGTTATAAATTGGGGAGATGACCACACAACATTGTCACCTGAATTTCTATTCTTGCTTGCACATTCCAACAATGGATCCAAAAATGTATGAAGAAATCATTAGCTATAAAACTCAAGGCACATTTGGCATAAAAAAATACCATAAATATGTCATTCGCAGACATTCCTCCAATTTCAAAATGTATGCTAAGTAATCTATTCTAAATTATAATTATTCTAGACAGTGGCGATAACTCAAGATAATTCCTCAGACAGGAGTGAGTGATATACCAAGACTTGATACAAACAAAAAGCCCATACTTGTCCATGGACTAGCCTTCTTATAATTTACTTGACAGCAACTAGAACATCAAAAATAACCTATACTGCAATTTCAGTTTAAATTGACCTATTTCTTTCATTGGGCCTTCAGAACCTTAATAAACATTGCATTGGAATCGGTAATACGTTTTAAATTTGAAAATAAAGAAGCTGGATTGAACTGACAGATGGGGAAAAACGTTTTCCAAAAAAAAAAAAAAAAAAAATTACGTTTCGGAAAAAATACAATACTTTTTTAACCTTTTGGCTTCCCGTACATCCAGTTGTGCTTCTTGCTCGTATTCATTTATGATGGTATTTCGTAAAGGGAACCCGAAGCGTCTACAGCTGAGGGCTGTGTTTAGCTCGACAAACTCCAGCGGCAGTGTTAAAGATGAACTGAACTGAAATAATCAAAGTTGATAATGTGTTGTTTATGACAATTAAAAGTAAATTACACAAAAAATTTGAATTAAAAATATCAATATAGCTCTTTTTTTAAGCAACACAAAAATTGCGTTTGTTAGTATAAGAACGCTGGCAATTCCGATGACGTCACCGGCATGGTAGAACCTGCGAAGGTATATAGGCAGCTGCAGCTGCAGGTCCTATACACAGACGAAAATTAGTGATTTTAATGGCATGGGTATCTGACTACCACCACACGCCCGGCCTGACACATTAACTGTAATTATGAACCCAAGCCCGATTTAAACCTACCATTTTTTTAATACGTGGGCCGTTATAACCAGGGGCGGCGCCAGAGAATTTTTTAACGCAGGTGCTGAGGGGGTGCTAGATATATACAAATAGTATTAATAAATGAGCAAACATAGGCCACTTAATATTTAATAATCAATTATTTTAATTATCACAATTAAAGTATTAATTGTATTCAATTGAACAAGCAACATTCAGCATTCAATCAAATATTCTTATAGATTTATTATTAATAATGATAATTAATAATTAGCCTAATTATTTCAACATAATATCTCGTTATTTCGTAATATGTAGCCTACATAATATGTGTGCGTGCAACAAGCAAGATGTGCATTTGTAAATCCGGTGACGCACATGCATTTATTTATATTAATAAACAGTGTCGGCTGCAAAGATTAAGCTGACGATCGCCATCTCCGTAGTGAACGCGCCTATAGAGAGAAATGCACATCATTACATAATCAGAGAGTAGGCTAGCCTATTTTTTTTTCGTTTTGAATTGAACTTTCTATATTTCTCATGTGTGTAAGGCATACACTGAGTTTCGGTTAAGTTAGGATGAGATGCGCTCCAGTTCACGTGCAATGCAAGTGGACGCGCGGACGCCTCCATGATTATAATGTCTGCTATATTTGCTTATTAAATACAGGTTGATGAAAAAAATATTAAAATTAAGATACAATTTATACAAAACGAAATTCACTTTAAAGAAAGGCTTTCTACAATGCAAATCTTAATTAAGTGGTCAAAATCATGTCTGACCCGCTCCATATCTCTCGATATATTGCGCATATCCTATCTTACTCATGCTGTTAACTTTTTTATATTCAACATAGATGAAAAAAATTATAATAATAAAAAAATAAATAATATTTTAATGAAACTAAATGAGCTTATTTAATGGCTACAACACGTATAGTAGGCTTACAGACTCTCTATTTGTACAAATTGCTGCATATTCATTTACTTCTGAATTGTGTACGTTGAAAGGCATTTGTTTGTGCATAAAACATATCTGACTGCAACATTTATCAAGTTAACGGATAATTGTGCGTGCATTTATTAATTATTATCTTAGTGAATAATGCAACAAGGATGAAGCATGTAAACTGCGTTGTTTGTTTATTCAGAATGAAATGGATCGCAAATGGATCCGAATGAAGAAACGTAAAAAAAAAAACAATAAAAAAAAACCTGAACTCCCTCTGTATCAACAATGTGCCCTGAGACGATGGACATCAGCTAGCTTCAGGGTGGGTAGGACATTGGAATCTGTTTACAGACAGACCTGCAGTGGTTTTATTAGCAGCTAGTAAACGCATTATTATCGAGACGAGTCATGATTTATACGGTTTATATGGTCGGAGTGGTGGCTAGCTTGTGGAGTTTGACAAAAGTGCTTCCAACGTGTTTACGTTAGCTGCTAGCTCTTTCCCTAGGTTGGATCGTTTGGTATATAGCTTGATTTTGTTACTCAATTTCAATGAATGAGTGTCTCAGTTTTGTTGAACGCTATAAAGCTATATTGAACACAATATGGTTTGTGTATGTGACAACGTTACATCCAGCCCTTTGCTTAGCTTGCTATCATGATAACAGTTAACATACTTCTCTGTCCTCTGCCTTGACGTGAGCGTTTCAGCGCCCTGTCTCTGCGGTTACATAGATAGCATCGGTGGTGTTAGTACTTGCCATTGGTCTATCGGTCTGCCCTGTACTACAGCCTGAAAAGTTTAACATTGACGGAATAGCCTCAGGTTTAGCCTAACCCTCACCAGTGAACCAGTTGTATAAGTACAAATCTCTAAATAGACTGTCGCTAAAAAATGCTCACTATGGACTCGAAATCCAGGGGCTGCATGCAATGGCTGCTCTGCTAGTGTTGGTTAGCAACGGAGTAGCTTACCATTCCAGTGACGTTGCCGAATGTTGAAATCCAAGATGGCGGCGCCCGTGTAACAACAACAACATTTTCAACATACCATTTTATCCCTTTTAACAAATTCTGCCACTTTAAAAATTGTACCAATGAGAATAAATAAAATGCATCTTTTATATCACCTTTACTCAAAATTCCAGTTCAGTTCATCTTTAAGGAGGTCATCCCGTTGCGAGAGCGGAATATTAACGTCTCCATTGGTGAGTCCCGAAACATACCGGGTCGCTATGGTGTAGGTCTAACATTGACTATGCCTTCAATTAGATCTAGGAATCCCGTGATGAAAAAACATCGCATCACAAAGTTTTTCCAAACGCTTAATCAGGCTCGAACTGTGTGGGACCCTCGATGCAAAGTTAAAGGGTTGTTTGGTGGACATTTAAATATTCGGAGTATGGCAAGCAAACGCGAACAACTGGAAAACTTGCTTGTAAATTCTAATATTGATTTTCTTGGACTGACAGGTTAACTTGTTCCTCCCCGGAGGCCCTTATTGTAATTCCAGGATATTATGTTTTTAGGAAAGATAGAGACCATGGGAAGGGAGGGGGAGTTTTATTATATGTGAAAAGTACTATTCATTGCAAACAAATTGAATTGCTTAGGGAATCTGATATTGAATGTTTTGGTGTCAATATCTCACTTTCAGCTGAAATGGCATTTAGTTTAATCTGGTTATATCGAAAACCCTCAGCAAAGTCTGAGTTCTATGATCAGTTAAAAAACCTCCTTCACAGTTTGGATTTTAACAAAGAGGTGATATTAATGGGGGACTTTAATGTCAATTGGAGTGATAAGGGTGGAAGAAAAAAAGCTTAAAAATATTACAGACTATTTTAATCTTACACAGTTAATTGAACAACCCACAAGAATAACTAATCGGTCTGAAACTAAAATAGATTTATTGTTCACAAATAGACCAGAAAGAATTACTAAGACCTTTAATCTAATGACAGGGCTGTCAGATCACAATATTATTATTTTTGCCATGAAGCTAAAAAAAATATCGTTTTCATTCCTCAGCCACAACAATATGTAAATATGAATCAGTCCCAGCTGGTCAACAGGAAAACCTTTGGGTGGCATTAGGAGAGATTGAATGGAATGGGGTCCTCTCTAAAGGAGACCTGGAGAGTGACTGTGACCAATTTACATCAGCTATTAAGAAAGTTATGGGGCCCTACCTCAGAAAGCGGAGCCAGAAGAAAAGCAGGGACACATTACCCTGGCTTAATGAAGAGTGTAGGAAACTTATGAAGGAAAGAGATCAATTATTGAAACAATCTTTAAAATCAGGTTTTACAACAGACCGACAAAAATTTACCTCATTAAGAAATAAAGTAATAAAAAGGCTAAGACAAGCTAAAGCCAATTTTTTTATTGATACTGTTAAAGAGGCTAGAGGAAATGGGAAGAAGATAAGGCAAACCATCAACAAGCTGATTGACAGAAAACAGAATCATAAAAATAAAGATTTAGTTAAAAGTTAAAAATGAACACTGAACTAGTTACAGATCCAACCATCATATCTACTGAACTAAACACCTTCTTTTTAGACTCTGTTTATGAAATAACTTTTTAATAACTTTTTAATTCACCTAGCTACTCTCTTTTTGCGGGACTCATGTTTGCGGGACTCATGTTTCGCGCTGTATGGGATTTTAAAAAAAGTGACGTGAGTGGAAGGGCGGCGCCGGGGCTTGTGTGTGTGAGCGGGAGGCAGAGCGGCAGAGAGATGCGACAGAGTTGCGAAATTGCAGGCGTGGCTCGAAATGGCTGTTATTTCAAATAGCGTAGCATATTTTAAACTAATCGGTTAACCGGTTTCAACCGGCTAATGAGGCTCGGTGGTCGGTCAAGAACATTTTTAGTTTTCGCCATCCCTAGTTTTTATGTTACCGGCCTAGGGACTGCAGATGATAAGTAGTTATTTTTACTAATTCTGGCATATTTACATGGTGTATTTTCATACAACAATGTTCATGAATATGCACGGTCCCTATCAAATAAACCAATAAATAAATAAAATAAAATAATTTGCTGACAAATTATAAGTTAGTGATCTTACAAATGTTACGTCACGTTTGTTTGTACAGCAGCACTTAATACAATAGATTGCTTAAAATCAAGCAGCTTTACCGTATTAAAGATGAAAAATAGTGTCAGCAGGGCCGGCTCTAGGTTATTTGGTGCCCAAGGCGAGAGTGCCCCCCCCCCCCAACTCCACAGTTATTCCATAGTTATTCATTTTTTATTTTAAGTGTTCACACAACAGCTCTTTAAAAGCAACAACCTGAAGGATACAGTAGAAAACAATAGAGAAGCATTAAGATCTACACTTTCCAATGTCATTCAAAACTTAACTCGTCTTGGGTGTTCTTTTCATCATAAAAGAATATATATATGATCATTTATAGCAGGGGTGGGGAACCTTTTTCCTATAAAGGGCCATTTACAATTTTTTAACATTCTTTAAGGGCCATTGTAATGAGCAGGGGCGTTTCTAGGTTTTAAAAACATCAGGGGCTGAGCCCGAAACATCAGGGGCTGGGGGTGGGTAACAAGATAACATGATTCGATACAGAGAATAATGTATATTTTAGGCCTATATGCAGGGGGCAGACTGGTTAAAAAATTCAGTCCTGGCACTGTAGCCACACCAGGCCATATTACCACACAGACACACACATTCAAAGGTGAGGTAGTTAGTGGGGTTCGGGGGCATGCTCCCCCGAGAAAATTTTGATTTCTCGGACCTACATATGTGCATTTTAAGGTGTTTGAAGGCCAACATTTTTTGATAACAATAGCTTTAAAAGCATGTCAGTGGGCAGTAGCATAAATTATTTGTCAAGATAACAGATTCTTAAACATGAGAATGAGGATAAATGTTGAAATGAATGATCCACACTACAAAATGGAAATGCAAAATGTTTCTGCTTATTGTTGACAATACACAATCACATATTCCAAACAGGAATGGCCTTAAATGAGAAATCTTTCAAGGATTATTTTGCATAGATGTAAACTTTTTAGCATTAAAGATTGGTTTCAGCAACTTGTTTCTTTCTTTAGTTAATCAATGTTTTTGGCACTATTAAATCAGTTCAATTAAATTTCAATTGTTCACTCATAAAGACAGTCACTTGTCACCCCCTACTGGCTTAATGATGCAGGTTGCGCAAACACAGACAAGCGGAGTGATACAAACTGTGAAAAGGCTGATACTGGTGAAATATTCGAACACATTCGACTCGAGGACCTTATATATATATAGGCTACATATCAGAGTTAAATAGGAATACATTGTAATAATGTTAATCAAGCAGACTAAATCACACGACTGCGCAGCAATATTTAAGCTCATTATACAAAGGAAATAATACAGATCTAGACAAATTGGGTTGCTTATAGTTAAAATAATTTTTTTAGTCGGCCACACATTCTACTTGCTGTCGGCCACTCATTCCACTTGCTGTCGGCCACTTTTAGTCGGCCACTCATTCCACTTTAATACGCAAATGACAAAACGAAAGTAAAAGCAGCAGCCCCTCGTGGACGACTACCACACACACGCACACACAGTAAAGTCCTTGCCTGGTCCTCCGCTGTCTTCGTTCCGATCCTTTTATGCGCCCCGAAGCTGATCAGTGAGAAACTTGAAACCGGTACGGCGCGCGCGCCCCCGAAGCTCATCCGTGAGAAACTTGAAACTTTTACCCCATCATTTAAAGTGCTAAAACCAGCTGTCAGATGTTTTCGCGCCACTCCCGGTTGCTGAGCAACGCGCGTGAGTTTGACAGCTGTCAGAGTGACTCAGTCATTTTTTAGGATTGTATAATCTAGTAGAAAATTTTTTTTTTAATTCTGCAATTTTGCGCCCCGTCCAGCAGATGGCGCCCCAGGTGGCAGCCTGTGTCGCCTGTCGGCAAAGCCGGCCCTGAGTGTCAGTGTCTGGTTTCATCAGAAGTACAACTTCATTTTCTATTATAAAGGAGCTGTGTGTTCATGTAATCACTCGCAGATGTCTGACCTCTACGGATTCAACAGAAAAAATGAGCCAGAAAAGATTTCCACGTCAAAGATGGATCCTCCGCACACACCTACCTATTACGTAATCGCCACAGACCAATGGTAGTAAAAAGGTGTTTAGCAGCCGGAGTGAACTTTTCCGGAAAGTTCCCTTTGGCAAGCCGTTTCGAACTCCAAACACAAACTCCAAACGAAGTTCGTTTTGGCCAGATTTTGTTCAAGATCACATCACATCAGTTCGTTCTTCGATTTCGCTTGAAGTATATAGGGGCCTTTTAAAGGGATAGTTCACCCAAAAATGAAAATTAGCCCATGATTTACTCACCCTGAAGCCATCCTAGGTGTATATGGCATTCTTCTTTCAGACAAATGCAATCAGAGTTATATTAAAAAATGTCCTTGCTCTTCCAAGCTTGATAATGGGAGTGAATGGCTGTATGTCTTTGGAAGTCCATCAAAGCGCATTTATTCATGATTAAAGTGCTCGACGTGTCTCCGGGGGTTAATTAAGGCCTTCTGAAGTGAAGCGATGTGTTTGTGTAAGAAAAATGTCCATATTTAAAACTTTGTCGACTAAAATAACTAGCTTCCAGCAGACGGCCGGACATTACGTTGTGACGACGAATGGGGTTTTGCTTAGAAAGCCTATCACCTTCGAGAATACAAAACGAGCCAATGGCAAGAAAATGCCAAGGTGGCTTGCCAAGGGAAAGACACATGCTCGGAGAGGCTTACAGTGGAAATACACATGTGGGGGTCGCCCAGACGGGGAACCAAGCAAATGGTGGCACCTAGCCAATCGTAAAAGCTGCTGGAGGCATAACTCTGGCGTTGACATCACAGTGCTGGAGGAACTCAGGGCTTCTCGGGGAAGCTCACCTGAGGAAAATATCACACGTATCCAGTTCGTGGAGTGGAATGGCAAGCAAGCGACGACACCTGAGCAGATCCTAGTACCGGCTGGTTGAAGCGAGTACATGAGAGGACAGTGGCTCCACTCGGAGATTGTAGAATCTCGTGAATGTGTTGGGTGTCACCCAGCCTGCAGCTCTGCAGATGTCTGTTAGCGAGGTGCCATGCGCTAGAGCCCAAGAGGAGGCCACACTCCGGGTGGAGTTATCCGCAGTTACTGCGGCTGCGGATGCCATATGCCCCAGGAGCCTCTGAAATAACTTCAGTGGAACCGCACTCTTGCCCTGTCTCAGGCAAGTTAGCAGTGACTGCGCGCTCACTTGTAAGCTGCACGCACATGGCGACTGAGTCAATTTCTATACCGAGAAAAGAGATCCTCTGCACGGGGCCAAAATTTGCTCTTCTCCCAGTTGACCCGAAGGCCAGACGGGCTAAGTGCTGGAGCACTAGGGAGCACACAGGGAGCACATAATTCAGGATGCGAACACCGTGTTGCCATAGCAGAAACAAGGGCTGCCTCGACGACCTTGGTGAAGACGTGAGGAGACAGGGCTAGACCGAATGGGAGAACTGCGTACTGATATGTCCGCCCCTCGAAAGCAAACCATAGGGACGGTCTGTGTCGAGGAAGAATGGAGACATGAAGTAGGCGTCCTTCAGGTCAATCGCTGCCAACCAATCCTGTGGCCGCACACATTCGAGAATGCGGTTGGCTGTGAGCATCTTGAACGGAAGCCTGTGAAGAGATAAGTTCAAGACGCGCAGGTCCAGGATTGGCTGTAACCCCGAGGCCGAACGTTTTCTTCGGTACAATGAAGTAGGGGCTGCTGCTTAGCCTGGCGTTTGGCCAGCTAAGGGGCGGAGACAGGCGGTGCCGCCCTCGTGCTCGGGGCCGGTGAAGGCTGCGGAGCAGGAGGGGAGGAGCCGCTGAACAAACTTGTGGACATCACCTGGCACAGGGATCACGCAGGTACAGATGTCGCCCGTAGAGCGAGGTCAGTAATGTGCATGGCGGATTGACCAGCCCGGACATGGGAGGCATAGCGTCCCTGCGTGGGGGCATGGTCGAGTTTCCGTGCTCTGTCGCAAAGTATCCCCTCTCGAGGAAGAGGTAGATTGGGGTGTGGCAGAGGGGACTCTGAGCCTCGATCTAAACATTGCGATGGTCATGTTCCCGCAAAGAAAACATGACTCATCCACAAGCACTGCCGAACGTGATTAAACCCAACACGCCAAACAGCGCTTGTCACCCTTAGGCAGATGAATCACGCACCTACATCCAGAAAACACACGGGCGGGCCATCTTGAAAAAGACGTGCCACGTGCAGCTCTTTTAGAGAGAGGAAAAAGCTTAGCAGAGTGTCAGGGAGAAGCGCACACACTGTCGGCAGAGACCAGCAGCAGGCAATAAGATCTCGCTGGAGCGCGAAACCCATTTTTGAATATAACTCTGATTGCATTCGTCTGAAAGAAGAATGCCATATACACATAGGATGGCTCCAGGGTGAGTAAATCATGGGCTAATTTTCATTTTAGAACACAAACTAAATTACATACAACTTGTATTATGAAAGTTGCTCTCTTCAGCAATTTAGATGATATATTGTCATTATTACTTATCTTTTCAGTCATGGCATCCTCCAGTGGTTCAGCACTAAATGAGGAGCTCCAGTGCTCCATCTGTCTGGAATTTTCCACTGATCCAGTCACCACTCCATGTGGACACAACTTCTGCAGAACCTGCCTGATCAAGTGCTGGACGAACACACAGACCTGCTTCTGTCCACTCTGTAAAGAAACATTCAGCAAAAGACCTGAGCTCAAGATTAATACAACACTCAGAGAAGTTCCGCAACACTTTGAGAAGCTCAATCCAGGAGAATCTGAGGTGTTCTGTGATGTCTGTGGTGAAAGAAAGCAGAAAGCTGTGAAGACCTGCCTGATGTGTCAAAACTCTTATTGTGAGACTCATCTGGAGCCTCATTGCAGAGTCCAACGTCTAAAGAAACACACACTGATCAATCCTGTGGAAAATCTGGAAGATTATATATGCCAGAAACACGAGAGACCTCTGGAGCTGTTCTGCAGAGATGATCAGACGTGTGTTTGTCTGTTCTGCATTGAAGGAGAACACAGGAGTCACAACACTGTTCCTATAGAGGAGGAGAGTCGAGAGAAGAAGGTAAAGAGATACAAACAAAACACTTAAACCCTTATAAGCTTTACAACCTTATAAGGACGACAACATTGGCTATTCCTGGTTATTTTTGAACAGTAAGAATGTAACTTTTTTTTTTAATTAAGTGTTGAAATCAACACTTGAAATCAAAATCAGTTATCAAAATAATTTAAGAAATTTCAACTTTTTTTAAGTTATATGAGATTTAACAAAATTTTAAGTAAGTTTAATATAATTTAACTTGAAGTGACCTGTAAAGCGATTTGAATATAGACGTCACAGTGCATTATGGGTATTCCCTAGCCATTGAGCGTACACTGGTTGTACACTCGTTATTGCAGTGTATTGTGGGATTGAATGAGTGCACTCAATAATGTCCACTATGGTTTCGGACACCACTACAAATGTCTGTCCCATTAAATAGTGCTCTATTCAAGGGTGTAGGGGGTGATTTTTGGACACAGCCACAGTCACAGAGTGCCACAAACAAATAGCAGACACCTTTTCAGACACTCCTGAACCAAAACAATGAGCTATGATGCATTCACGCCATGGTGTGTCACAAACTACTCCGAGACTTGGATTGAAGATCCAAATGCAGCAGTATTGGGACAATCCAGAATCGTAATCCATATAACAGGAATAGGGTCAAAACCATAGAGCAAACAATCCAAACATACGATAGAGTCCAAAAACACAGGCAAACAAGGATATTGAGGACAATGGGAAGAAGAACTAGGCAAGACAAGGTAAACCAGGTTACAGGTGCTTAGAATAGCAGTGTAACACACAACAAGACTACGCAAAACTACAAAACTATGGGCCTTAAATAGGCAGGTTTCACTTTTCTGGATACTCAAAGCGCTTTAAATATGGAAGGGGGGAATCTCCTCAGCCGCCACAAATGTGTAGCATCCAACTGGATAGACTATATTGCGCCAAAACACCCACCACACACCAGCTTACTGGTGGAGAGGAGACAGTGATGAAGCCAAACAGTATATATGGAGATGATTAGGAGCCCATGATGGACAGTGGCCAATGGGCAAATTTGGCCAGGATGCCGGGGTTACACCCCTACTTCCTGGAATTTTTAATGACCACAGATAGTTAGGAACATTTTAACGTATCATACAAAGGATGAAGTCAGAAGGAGTCAATAGGTGTAGCAGCCCTTCAACTTGGAATAAACAGGCTTGGGAGTGTTTCCATACGGGTGTACTTTAATTCAGACGAGTGTGCATAGCACCAACACCGTGAAAACTTAAAAGGAAAATAACAAAGGCAATTTAGCCAGATACAAAATAATCCTTTGACAAATGCACTTTAGCAAGCTAGCATCACATTGATAACAGCATAGCAGGCAACAGCCATCATGAAATGAATCTCATTACCATTTACATGAACGTATGAAATGAATTAATATGAAATACAATGAACCACATACCTCGCTCCGCATATCAAAGGGTGCTAGAAAGTGGTGATCCAGGGAAGGCTGCCGCCATTAACTTAACTTGGACGTTGGAGAGCTAGCTAGCAACTTCATAAATTATTCTCAAATTATTACTGCCAAACAAATCAAGCACAGAGTAGTATAACACTTCAAAGAACACTTTAGTTGAAGGTTACAGTAATATTTTCCAATCTCTGACTCTAAACATGCATCGTCTTGTAACGTGCCTTCTCGTGACTTCTTGTGTTTTTATTGAACGAGCGTGAGCGTGAGCGTGGAGAAATTAGTCCCCCCTGCAGATAGCATGATGTCAAAATAAAAGTCACATGAAATAAAAGTATGAAACAGAATAGTCATAATAAAACACTGCTAGTGGTCATCTACAATAGGAGTGACCTCTGGTGGAGATTAAGGGAACGTCAGCTGTGAACTTATGTCACAGCTGGCGGAGGTGACATATCCTCCCCCTTATGGTGTGTGCAAACCAAAAGCAAAGCAAACATTCGCATTGTGTTACTCGCTCTAGATTAATCGTGGGATGTTTCTTGTTTTTCTCATCACTCACGTAAATAAAAACATTGCGCGATGAGGAGTGTATTCACGCACATCAAGAACAACATTATTGCTTTTTTCCATTTTTTCCATCATCAACCACATAGATAACTACTATTGCTGCTTTTGTATCTGATGTGGAAGTCCCAAATACACTGGAAAGCCAAACGCCAACGTGTCTGAGTACACAGCACACAACTCTGTGAATTTCACTGTCTTCTCCAGGAACTGTGCCTGGATGACAGCCACTTCTAGCGCTTCTTGAGGATGACAGGTGCCCAGTGCACAAACATGTCAATAAGCTCTTCACTGATTGGCTTGTGCGACAACGCATCTTGAGAATTTTCTGATCGAGTTGAAATTTTTCAACTTGTGCAGAAGACATTATTGAGGTGAATATCACGCGTTCGCTGCAATCCCGTCACCCAATTCACGTCATTCGCATCGCCTGGCTCGAATTCGCATCTATTCGCGTCTTTGCAATGACTTTGTAAACTACTCGCGCAAATAATTAAATTAACTTTTGGTGTGCACACATCATTAAGGAGCGGATTCCAGATGCTCCTCCAACAGATACATAAATCCGGGAGGGAGGTGGAGCAGAGGCGAACCTGGGGGGAGGGAAGGAGGGCAAGGTCCGTGAAGTGGAAGCAGGACTGGAGACTGAGGCGGAACTGAGTGCAGAGCCAGCAGAGCAGGTGGCCAGGGCGGAGTTGGTGGGTCTGAAGACCATCTCAGTGGAGCTAGACTACTACAACGGAGCAGATGAGCACCACAGCAGAGCAGACAGGTCTGAAAATCCCCACAGCACAGCAGACGACCACCACATCTTTTGCAATGGACACAAAGACAATGTCAGGACCACTGAGATGCCAACTGCTCGTGCTGACATCAACGGTAGGTCCACCAACCTAGAAGCCAGACTTAAATGCTTAAGGACCACCTTTGTAGCGTCAGGTGCAGCGTCCATGATTGCTGAAGACTCTGGATTTGGAACCACCAGACTCTGAAGTGCTGTGAGCACTGGACTTGGGATCATCAGACTTAATGATGTAAGAGATGGCATCTTAGAGATGGCAACCCATGACATTCCACCCAGAGCTGTTTACGTCCTCAGACTTCGATTAATGCATTTCTATTTCAACACTATCAATGCCGAAATTAATCTGCAGCAGTCAGGTGGTACAAGTAGGAGCTCTGTTAGTTGCATAGACTATAAAAACATATGGACGTAGTGTCCGTGAAGTCACCCGTAGGTTTCTGAAGAGCATTTTTGAAACCCAAAGTGGCCAGAGCCATCTGGGTAGCGCGTCACTCCCGGGTAACCGAAAATGGGCAAAAAGGCGGGATTAGCTGAGGTGACGTAACGCTAACAGACAACAGACAAATGGCTAGTAGTGATAGCTGCATGGTCACGCCCTTAATTATGCAGAACTTTAAGGCTTAATATAATTTAAACGGATGAGTTATAAAAAAAATCACTCCCCTCACAGTTGTCATGAAGGGCAAAATTAGCTATACAGACCAAAAACATTTTTTGTTCCAGGCTGTAAACACATTTTTTTTTTCTGCTGTAAAGTTGGGCACTTTAACATGGGGGTCTATGGGATTGACTCTCTTTTGCAGCCTGTCTTTAGCGGCCAGTCGATGAATTGCAATTTAAGGCGAGACACTACAGGTGAATAGGGTAAAATGTTAAAATAATAGATATCACCATGAAACTTCCTCAGTTGATTACTTACACAAGTATATAAATGTATTACAAGTTTTAGAAATTTCTATGTTTAATTATGCAAATTAGATAATCTCATTAAATATGCACGATTTTGCATATATTTTCGGTAGATACTGTAGATCTGAACATATGATAAAGCCAGGTGCAAAATTCTTTTTTCATTTTGTTTACACAAAAGATGAAAAAAAAAATTCAGAGGGATTTCAGGATATATGCTTTCATTACCTAGGAAATCAAAATATACTGTCCATAGCCTTAAAAAATTGATTTTCGCCATATTTTTTTGATTAAAATGTCACATGAATCAGGCCAGGAATGATTTATAACAAATCCCTCTGAAAATATCTCCAGAATACTGCTTAGTGTATAACTGGAAAGTTTGGTGTACACAGGTGCGCTACATAGGCTGAGATGTTTGTACTGGAGAATGACAGAAAACTAATTTTGAGAAAACGGCAGTTAAAGATTCAAATAGCTCTAAATTAAATTTCATTGTTAGCTTTAAATCTCCCTTTGGACATTCACAATTGGTTACTGATATAAAGGAAATGCCCATATTTGGGTTACATAGCGTTCTGCAGGAGACTCATGACAGACTTGAGTAAACAGACGGAACTCGGCGTGTCGCGTTGGAATGCTATAACTTCTTGGTAAATTCGGGAGAAACTTACTGCCGCAAGTAAACAAAATGTAATAAAATAAACATCTTAATGTATATTTTCAACGTTTTCTTTATAGCAGCTTGAAAGAACACATATTGAATGAGTAAACTAGCCCAAAATCTCAAAACTGACCACTGCATGAAAAATCAATGTTTTTGCCTGCCGTGTCTCGCCTTAAAGGGATAGTTCACCCAAAAATGAAAATTCTGTCATCATTTACTCACCCTCAAGTTGTTCCAAACCTGTATGAGTTTCTTTGTTCTGCTGAACACAAAGGAAGATATTTGGAAGAATGTTTGTAACCAAACAGATCTCGGTCCCCATTGACTTCCATAGTAGGAAAAAAATATACTATGGTAGTCAATGGGGACCAAGATCTGTTTGGTTACAAACATTCTTCCAAATATCTTCCTTTGTGTTCAGCAGAACAAAGAAACTCATACAGGTTTGGAACAACTTGAGGGTGAGTAAATGATTTTTGGGTGAACTATCCCTTTAAGTCACTTCCGTGTTGGTTTCAAGAGAGAGATAGGCAGGTTGCCGCTTGGTTAGTTGTTTACGTCAGTGTTTCCCAACCTTTTTTCAGTCACAGCACTCATCATCATACTACTTTGATACGCTACCTTGAGATGTATTGATTTTAAATCCACAAGGTAGAACCGCCTACTGTCATATAGATATTTTTAATATTGTCCTTTTTTTTTTTGTCCATCCATTAAAAGTCTAGGAATCAGTCATTTCTTCTAAAGAGATCACTTTACATGATGACATTTAATTAATGCTTTTATTTGTATTTAAGCATTGCTCAATTACCATTGCAAATCTCACCTAAATCTTTGCTCACTCAATATATTTGAGTATTATATTGGGATAACTTCGTTGTAATTGCACAACATAGCTTACTTTTAATAGAAGTTTTTGATATATTTTATAATGTAATAATTTCACAGAATCTGTATTCTGCTACTGATGATGATGATTTTTTTTTTTTTCAATTTTAAACATTATCACCATTCAACATTACAGTATAATTGAAAGTTATCCATTTTAACATTAGGCTCCAAAAATATACCATACCATACCATCTTCTTCCACTTATCTGGGGCCGGGTCATGTGCGCAGCAGTCTAAGCAGAGATGCCCAGACTTCCCTCTCCCTAGACACCAGCTCTTCCGCAGGGATACTGAGGCGTTCCCAGGCCAGACGAGAGACATAATCTCTCCAGCATGTCCTAGGTCTTCCATGGGTCTCCTCCCGCTGGGATGCACCCGGAACACCTCCCCGGGAAGGCACCCAGGAGGCATCCGGAACAGATGCCCGAGCCACCTCAGCTCTACTCTGAGCTCCTCCCGAGTGCCCAAGCTTCTCACCAAGCTATCTCTAAGGGAGCACCCTGGAGAGGGTATAGAGCTGGTCCAGTGTTCCACAACTGGGACGAAAACTGCACTGTTCCTCCTGAATGCAAGGTTCTACTATCGGCCGAATTCTCCTCTCCAGTACCCTGGCATAGACTTTCCCGGGGAGGCTGAGAAGTGTGATCTCCCTGTAGTTGGAACACACCCTCCGGTTCCCCTTCTTAAAAAGAGGGACCAGCACCCCGGTCTGCCAGTCCAGATGTACTGTCCCCGACCACCACACGATGTTGCAGAGGCGTGTCTGCCAAGACAACATCCAGAGACTTTAGGTACTCAGGGCGGATCTCATCCGTTGCCTTGCCACGAGGAGCTTCTTGACTACCTCTGTGACTTCAGCTTGGATCATGGACGAGTCCACTCCGAGCCCTTGGCCTCTGCTTCCTCAATGGAAGACGTGTCAGTGGGATTAAGGAAATCATTTAAGTATTCCTTCTACCGTCCGATGATATCCCCAGTTGAGGTCAACAGCTGCCCACCTCCACTGCAAATAGTGTTAATAGGGCACTGCTTCCCCCTCCTGAGGCGCTGGACGGTTTGCCAGTATCTCTTCGAGGCCAACCGATAGTCCTTCTCCATGGCCTCACCGAACTCCTCCCAGGCCCGATTTTTTGCCTCCACAACTACCCGGGCTGTAGTCTGCTTGGCCTGCCGGTACCCATCAGCTGCCTCAGGAGTCCCACAAGCCAGCCAGGCCTGACCAGGACTCCTTCTTCAGCTTGACGGCGTCCCTTACTTCCCGTGTCCACCACCGGGTTCGGAATACCAGCACCGGCACCGGAGACCTGACAGCCACAGCTCCGAGCGGCCGCATTGACAATGGAGGTGGAGAACATGGTCCACTCTGACTCAATATCTCCAGACTCTTTCTGGGTCACAGTACGTTTGGGTCTGCCGAGTCTGTCCAGCTTCCTCCCCAGCCATCAGATCCAATTCACCACCAGGTGGTGATCAGTTGACGGCTCCGCCCCTCCCGGATGAAACGACCAAGTCGAACATCAACCTCCAGCCTAGGGTGTCCTGGTGACACGTGCACTGATGGACACCTTTATGCTTGAACATGGTGTTCGTTATGGACAGGCTGTGACTAGCACAGAAGTCCAATAACAGAACACCGCTCGGGTTAAGATCAGGGGGGCTGTTCCTCCCAATCACGCCCCTCCAGGTGTCACCGTCGGTGTCCTCCAGTAAGTCCTCCAGTAGAATGATGAAGACCCCAGTCGGAGCACTTTCCAGCACCCCTCCCAGAGACCCCAAGAGGGCCAAGTACTCTGCACTGCCGTTTGGCCCGTAGGCACACACGACAGTGAGACCTGTCCCCGACCTGAAGGAGCAGGGAAGCGACCCTCCCATTCACCGGGGTGAACTCCAACACATGACAGCTGATCTGGGGGGCTATAAGCAAACCCACACCAGCCCGCTTCCTCTCACCATGGGCAACTCCAAAGTGGTAGAGAGTCCAGTCCCTCTCAAGGAGTGTGGTTCCAGAGCCCAAGCCGTGCGTGGAGGTGATCCCGACTATCTTTAGTCAGTACCTCTCAACCTCCTGCACAAGCTCAGGCTCCTTCCCCGCCAGTGAGGTGACGTTCCACATCCCTAAAGCCAGTTTCCGTGTCCAGAGATCGGGTCGTATGGGCCCCGGCCTTCGACTGCCGCCCGATCCACTATGCACTGACCCTTTACGGTCCCTCCTGCAGGTGGTGAGCCCATGGGAGGGCGGCCCCACGTCACTTGTTTGGGCTGAGCCTCAACCCCAGGCCTAGCTCCAGGGTGGGGCCCCGGCAACGCCATGCCAGGCGACGTCTCGGTCCTTGTTTTTTTCTTCGTCATAATGGGCTTATGAATCACTCTTAGTCTGACCCGTCAGCCCTGGACAGCATAGCTCCTTGGATCGTTCGGGTACTCAAACCCCTCCACCACAATAAGGTGGCAGTTCAAGGAGGGGCATCCCAAAATATAACAACTTTTCATTTAAGTGAACTTAAAACAATCTTCACATAAGCCTATAATAAATGCCACAGTTACCTGTGCCCTTCCTATACCTGTCTAACAGGTAGGAAATACACAAAAATGTAATAAAGTAATCAAACACTTCACAGTCTTCACTGCATAAATTAGAAATTAAATATAGATTAATCCTTATTAAAGCTACAAGCGTTCTTTAGTCAAGAGCAGTGAGTAATTTTCTCTGTTACCTATGTTCTTTGATTCTGCTGTCAGTGCTGCACATGTGGATCTCACACACGTCCCATTTTCTCACAATTCTTTATGTTCATTTAAGACTTTAACTAATTTAAGACTGCTTTTATGAGGATACTCAACAAAACTGACATTTTGGCATAACTATGTGTTATTATTCGTTCAAGCACGAAAGAGAGGTAGATCCTGGCTCGTCCTGTGTATCAGCAGTAGCCTACATTCATAGACGGCGTGTTCTCTTTTGTCTTGACGCACTTAAATGGTTTAAAAGACGCACTGGGAATGAAGCACAGGAATTAAATCATACGCAACCCCCGCAATTCAATGCCGAAAACTTATGATTTGCATTTTTATTATAAATTTGTGTGCGTTATTTGTTGATATTAGAGACATCCGAGATTGATTGTTCATAATACAGTAGTTTTTTTTTTTTTTTTTTGTGCAATTTTAAGGAGTTTTTACACGCCACCCCTGCTTTCGCGGTTGTGAAACGCTAGTTCATGTTTATTTTTATTGTAATGTTATGTGCTTTGATACATGAGGTAATTTAACGCCGTCTCTTGTGACGCTGTGGAGACACTCTGAAGGGAGGGTGGGATCTTATCCTTATCAAAACTTAGCTTGCTTGCTAGCCTCTCTGAAATTGACTACCCTACCTTTAAACTGTCAATTGTTTTTTATTATTATAAATCTGCTAAAAGCTGATTTTGTCATCTTTTTAAGAATGTTATCCTCAAAGACATTTCCAGACACTTTTAATAAGATTTTTTTTTCAAAGTTATGTGTTTTTCACTCTAAGTAGAATCATCTGGCTAAGAGACAAACTGACGTTCATCAGATGATCCAGAACAGAATAAATAAGATTCAAGAGATCCAGCACTCAGTAGAGCTAAGAAAGGTTAGTGGAAGTTAAAACATTGTAAAAATGATAATGCATGATATTTCATTCTGCTTAATAAAGGTTATCAGTTTAAAAGATAAACTTAATAGACGGACCTATTTGATCTCATTCATCAGAGAAACACAGAGAAAGAGAGATCCACCAGTGTTGAGCTCTTCGCTGATCTGATCCGCTCCATTGAGAGATGTCAGTCTGATCAGCTGAAGATGATGGAGGAACAGCAGAAAGCAGCAGAGAAACAGGCTGAAGATCTCATTAAAGAGCTGCATCAGGAAATCACTGAGCTGAAGAGGAGAAACACTGAGCTGGAGCAGCTCTCACACATTGAAGATCATCTCCATCTCATACAGGTCTGTCAACATCGGTCTCAGTCAATATGTACAATATTACAGGACAAACTCTCTGTTCACAAACCTGATGAGCTGCTTGAACATTTTATCTCAAACGGTAATAAAATTAATTTGAAAAATTAGTTAACTATGTTTGAAAGGTAATGTGTAAACATTAACTATCCATCCATCCATCCATCTTCTACCGCTTATCCGGGGCCGGGTCGCGGGGGCAGCAGTCTTAAGCAGGGATGCCCAGACTTCCCTCTTCCTAGACACTTCCTCCAGCTCTTCCGGGGGGACACGAGGCGTTCCCAGGCCAGCCGGGAGACATAGTCTCTCCAGCGTGTCCTAGGTCTTCCCCGGGGTCTCCTCCCGGTGGGACATGCCCGGAACGCCTTCCCGGGAAGGCGTCCAGGAGGCATCCGGAAAAGATGCCCGAGCCACCTCAACTGACCCCTCTCGATGTGGAGGAGCAGCGGCTCTACTCTGAGCTCCTCCCGAGAGACCGAGCTTCTCACCCTATCTCTAAGGGATCGCCCAGCCACCCTGCGGAGAAAGCTCATTTCGGCCGCTTGTATCCGGGATCTTGTCCTTTCGGTCATGACCCACAGCTCATGACCATAGGTGAGAGTAGGAACGTAGATTGACCGGTAAATCGAGAGCTTCGCCTTGCGGCTCAGCTCCTCCTTCACCACGACAGACCGGTACAGGGACCGCATTACTGCAGAAGCTGCACCAATCCGCCTGTCAATCTCCCGTTCCATCCTTCCCTCACTCGTGAACAAGACCCCAAGATACTTGAACTCCTCCACTTGAGGCAGGATCTCTACCAACCTGAAGCGGGCAAACCACCCTTTTCCGACTGAGAACCATGGCCTCGGATTTGGAGGTGCTGATTCTCATCCCAGCCGCTTCACACTCGGCTGCAAACCGTCCCAGTGCATGCTGGAGGTCCTGGTTTGATGAGGCCAACACGACAACATCATCCGCAAAGAGCAGAGATGAAATCGTGTGGTCCCCAAACCTGACCCCCTCCGGCCCCTGGCTGCGCCTAGAAATTCTGTCCATAAAAATAATGAACAGAACCGGCGACAAAGGGCAGCCCTGCCGGAGTCCAACACGCACCGGGAACAAGTCTGACTTACTGCTGGCAATACGAACCAAGCTCCTGCTCCGGTCGTACAGGGACCGGATAGCCCTTAGCAAAGGGCCCCGGACCCCATACTCCCAGAGCACCCTCCACAAGATGCCGCGAGGGACACAGTCGAATGCCTTCTCCAAATCCACAAAGCACATGTGGATTGGTTGGGCAAACTCCCATGAGCCCTCCAGCACCCTGTAGAGGGTATAGAGCTGGTCCAGTGTTCCACGACCGGGACGAAAACCACACTGTTCCTCCTGAATCCGAGGTTCTACTATCGGCCGGATTCTCCTCTCCAGTACCCTGGCATAGACTTTCCCAGGGAGGCCGAGAAGTGTGATCCCCCTATAGTTGGAGCACACCCTCCGATCCCCCTTCTTGAAAAGAGGGACCACCACCCTGGTCTGCCAGTCCAAAGGCACTGTCCCCGACCGCCACGCGATGCTGCAGAGGCGTGTCAGCCAAGACAGCCCCACAACATCCAGAGACTTGAGGTACTCAGGGCGGATCTCATCCACCCCCGGTGCCTTGCCAGCTTGGGTGATGGACGACTTCAACTTCAGCTTGGGTGATGGACGAGTCCGGAAGACGTGACGGCGGGATTGAGGAGATCCTCGAAGTATTCCTTCCACCGTCCGATGACATCCCCAGTCGAGGTCAACAGCTGCCCACCTCCACTGTAAACAGCGTTGGTAGGGCACTGCTTCCCCCTCCTGAGGCGCCGTACGGTTTGCCAGAATCTCTTCGAGGCCGACCGATAGTCCTTCTCCATGGCCTCACCGAACTCCTCCCAGGCCCGAGTTTTTGCCTCCACAACCACCCGGGCTGCAGTCCGCTTGGCCCGTCGGTACCCATCAGCTGCCTCAGGAGTCCCACAAGCCAACCAGGCCCGATAGGACTCCTTCTTCAGCTTGACGGCATCCCTTACTTCCGGTGTCCACCACCGGGTTCGGGGATAGCCACCTCGACAGGCACCGGAGACCTTACGGCCACAGCTCCGAGTGGCCGCGTTGACAATGGAGGTGGAGAACATGGTCCACTCGGACTCAATATCTCCAGACTCCCTCGGGATCTGGTCGAAGCTCTGCCGGAGGTGGAAGTTGAAGATCTCTCTGACAGGAGATTCGGCCAAACGTTACCAACAGACCCTCACAGCACGTTTGGGTCTGCCGAGTCTGTCCAGCTTCCTCCCCCGCCATCGGATCCAACTCACCACCAGGTGGTGATCAGTTGACAGCTCCGCCCCTCTCTTCACCCGAGTGTCCAAGACATACGGCCGGAGGTCGGATGAAACGACCACAAAGTCGATCATCGACCTCCGGCCTAGGGTGTCCTGGTGCCATGTGCACTGATGGACACCCTTATGCTTGAACATGGTGTTCGTTATGGACAAGCTGTAACTAGCACAGAAGTCCAATAACAGAACACCACTCGGGTTCAGATCAGGGGGGGCGTTCCTCCCAATCACGCCCCTCCAGGTGTCACTGTCGCTGCCCACGTGGGCGTTGAAGTCCCCCAGTAGAACGACGGCGTCCCCAGTCGGAGCACTTTCCAGCACCCCTCCCAGAGACTCCAAGAAGGCCGGGTACTCTGCACTGCCGTTCGGCACAAACGACAGTGAGAGACCTATCCCCGACCCAAAGGTGCAGGGAAGCGACCCTCTCGTTCACCGGGGTGAACTCCAACACATGGCGGCTGAGCTGTGGGGCTATAAGCAAACCCACACCAGCCCGCCGCCTCTCACCATGTGCAACTCCAGAGTGGTGAAGAGTCCATCCTCTCTCGAGGAGTGTGGTTCCAAAGCCCAAGCCGTGCGTAGAGGTGATCCCAACTATCTCTAGTCGGAATCTCTGAACCTCACGGACAACCTCAGGCTCCTTCCCCGCCAGAGAGGTGACGTTCCATGTCCCTAGAGCTAGATTCCGCGTCCAGGAATCGGGTTGTCTAGGCCCCCGCCTTCGACTGCCGCCCGATCCACTTAGCACTGGCCCCTTACGGTCCCTCCTGCAGGTGGTGGGTCCACGGGAGGGTGGCCCCACGTCGCTCCTTCGGGCTGAGCCCGGCCGGACCCCATGGGGGGAGGCCCGACCACCAGGCGCTCGCATACGAGCCCCAACCCCGGGCCTGGCTCCAGGGTGGGGCCCCGGCTGCGCAATACCGGGCGACGTCACAGTCCTCGGTTTTTTTTGCATCATAAGGGTTTTTGAACCGCTCTTAGTCTGACCCGTCGCCTAGGACCTGTTTGCCTTGGGAGACCCTACCAGGGGCATATAGCCCCAGACAACATAGCTCCTAGGGTCATTCGGGTACTCAAACCCCTCCACCACGGTAAGGTGGCAGTTCAAGGAGGGGTAAACATTAACTATAAATATAAAAATAACATTTAACAGTCTTCTCTCTCTCCTGCTGTAGATGTGCTCATCCCTGAACAGTCGTCCACACACCAAGAACTGGACTGAGATCAGGATTGACTCTGATGTGAATGTGAACTCTCTGTATAGAGCCCTGACTCATCTGAAGAAAACTCATGAGACACTGAATGAACAGCTCAGTCAAACTGGTATGTGAATATCAAATACAGTTGTTGTTTTTTTGTCATTAAGGCCATCCTTAAAAATATTTTGGTTTGCAGTAACAGCAAAAAAAAAAAAAAAAAGGGTCGGTAGGTAGGTCTATATATTTTTATATATAAAAAATATATATATAAAAAAGTATATTTTTTAATTATAAAAAAAATGGGGGGGGGGGGACATTTTTCACCGATGTCTAGGGGCTGTTTACACCAGGCCACTTAATGCGTTTTCTCAGATCGGATCAGATTTTTTTTGCGTATATAAATCCGATCTTCAATTCCCGCTATATGCAGATTTAATGGAGTGCACGTCACCGAAAGCAACAGTTATGAGATACATTATTTTATTGATCATCAGCTAAAATTTCTGAATCAAAGCCCGCAATAAGAGAAAGCGGAAACAGCCCTGGTAAGATCATTTCATTTCTTTACATTTAATGAAGATGATTGTGTGTTAAGCGTCAGCGACTTACTTTCACTTTGATTTGCGATAGCACGTTGATGCTCAGCTTCTCATCTGCGGCAATGCGTGTTGCAGTAGCGTCGTCATATCTGACTAAAACATGACATATAGCCTATAACACGCTCTCACATGTTTATTTTTTAATAAACCATATTCAACAACATATAAAAATGAAATAATCTTTAGAGTAAAGCCGCAGCCATCATTACCAAGTGCGAACCATTGACAGTGAATGAAACGAAGCGAACTACAGGCCGTAGTGTGACATGCGTAAACCAATGGATGACGCGCCACGGGTTTTTATTTAAAAGAAAGAACGTAGCTTATGTTTGTATGTAGGTCTAGGCAATTTATATTCACAATACTTAATAACTAATATTATTTTATTGCATTTGTATTAGTTGTTTGAAGAGTTAAAAAAAAATCGGTCGGTCTTAACGCAAGTTTACAACCGGCAAGTCGGTCGGACTAAAAGGGAAAAAAAAATAATAATTGGGTCGGTGCTAAATTGACAGGGTCGGTCGGGTTACGGCAAACAAGAATATTTTTAAGGATGGCCTGACTAAGAACATTTTTCAAGGAATATTATGGGTTAAATCCAATTTAAGTTCAGTTTGTAAAGGACCGCACTGTTTCAAAAATGTAATAAAACAACTAACCTTGTAAAGTCTTAGACCTCTATTGTAAGTATATTTACTGTTAACAGATTCTGTCACGTATGTTTTACAAACAAATGGACGAGCAACATTTTCATGCCACTGATGCTTCCATTACAGAAAAACTCACTGAAATTAGTTCTATGAATAATTTATGATTATATTGTCATCTGTGTCCACAGGGTTGAAGTTTGTGCAGAAGTTTTCAGGTACAGTGTGACTGACACTATTTTCTTCAATACACTTCAATACTTTTTTATATAATCTGTATTATTTACTCTGCGTTTGAAAATGTTTGATCTGAAGTTGATTGATAATGTCTGATCTCTCTCAGTGGATGTGACTCTGGATCCTGATACAGCGAATCCATATCTCATCCTGTCTGATGATGGAAAACAAGTCAGTCATAGAGATGTTAAGCAGAAGGTCCCAGAAAACCCAAAGAGATTTAATCAGGGTCTTCGTGTTCTGGCAAAGCAGGGATTCAGTTCAGGGAGATTTTACTATGAGGTGCAGGTGAAGGGAAAGACTGAGTGGACTTTAGGAGTGGCCAGAGAATCCATTAACAGGAAGGGGGAGATTAGACTGAGACCTGAGGATGGAGTCTGGACTCTGATTCTGATGAATGAGAATCAACATATAGCTTGTGATGATCCAGCGGTTATATTTCCTCAGATAGAGAAACCTGAGAAGGTTGGTGTGTTTGTGGATTATGAGGAGGGTCTGGTCTCTTTTTATGACGTGGAGTCCAGATCTCATATCTACTCTTTCACTGGTCAGACTTTCACTGACAAACTCTATCCATATTTCAGCCCATGCAATAATGATGAAGGGAAAAACTCAAACCCACTGATCATCACACCTGTCTGTTAAAATGAAAAATATTTTAAGAATATGTAAATAAAAATGTGATAGACAAAATGTGTACAAGTGCAAAAAAACTATTTGCAGGCCCTCAAAAAAACAAAAAACGAAAAAAAAAACACATCAACTATAATTAAATATTTGTGAGTTATGTTTGTGTGAAAAAAATGTTCACACTTTTGATTAAGGTTCAATTCTTACTATTAAGAACTTTTGCCTCAATAAACTCCTAATTAATGTTTATTAATAGTTAGTAAGTTGTTAAAGGGTTAGTTCACCCAAAAATGAATTCTGTCAGTAATTACTCTCCCTCATGTTGTTCCAACCCAGTAAGGCTTTCGTTCATCTTCGGAACACAAATTAAGATATTTTTGATTAAATCTGAGAGCTGTCTCACTCCTCTAGGCTTCTATGGGATCGAAACTTGCCGGCCCAGAAAGTTAGTAAAGACATCGTTAAAATAGTCCAAGTGACTACAGTGGCTCAACCTTAAGTTTATCAAGCGACGAGAATACTTTTTGTGCGCAAAACCCCCCAAAAAATAATGACTTTATTCAACTATTAATTTTCTTCTGTGTGATTCTCTGAGTGAGTTCACGTAGTGTAACAGCGCAGCGCTTCTGGGTTGTACGTCAGAACGTAGGCTCACTATTGGCCAGCATCACACACATGACCAGCGTCGGCCAGCGTCGCCCATGTGTGTGATGCGTGTGACGTACAACCCAGAAGCGCTGCGCTGTTACACTACATGAAGTTTTATTGCATGGATTAAGGCATTAATATGTGCTTTATAAGTGCTAATAAACAGCCAATATCCTGGTAATAAGAAACTAGATAATAGTGAGAATTGGACCCTAAACTTAAGTTTTACCAAATAACCACGGTTACATTTGAATGGCCAATTTATTACGAGTCTATATTTTTTAATTAACAGAAAGATTTGTTTGCTTTTAGCTTTCATTTATACTTTGCTTTTTAAATCTACTATGACATTTACTGTAGCCATTTGTGCATTCAGGTTATATTTTAAGTTAAGCAAAATCAATGATAATATTGTGGTCAATAAAACAAAATACATTTGATTATAATTAACATGACAATGTGTACAAAACTAAAGTAGCTTAAATTCACGTTTATTTTTACGTTTCTGTCAGTCTGAGGTGTCGTTGCTATAACTCGTTTCTTTGGGTTGCGTTGCGTGTCTTGCTTCGGTCTTGACTGACGGGGCCAGTCTTCGTTTTCGAGGGTCTAAAACTCCGGAGTAGTTTGTGGTTTTGCGTTTTAAAATGAAAATGCACTTGTGTAAACGTAGGTATCCCATAGTCTGCTCGGGAACCGATGCTCTCGAGCCAAATGTGGTTCTTTCAGTGAGTATATGGCTCGACAGCAGGAAAAAAATAAACCAAACAATTTTTAAACTTTTTTCCCCCCAATAATAAAAGGCAGTGAGTCAATTCAATTAAAAATCCACGTATCACATATATTTTAAAATATTACATAATTAATTGAAGCCTGTTTGTCATGTATAATACACCGGCCAAACGTCATCTGGCACAAGTTCAAATTTCATTGGACAATGTGAAGTGGAGCGGTAATTTTCCGGTCATTTATAAATAAATAGTTTGAAAATGTACATTTATGAAGTGATCTGAATCTGTGTCGTTGAACTAATGGATGTTAATTGACTACAAAGTACTGCACAAAACCAGCACCAAAAGTAGCATTAATGGTGAGTATAGTATTCAAGTCACTTGTATTTAGTCTATATTGATACACCGTTTACCATTTGATGAAACTATCATAGTTTGTTAAATGAAGCCAAGGCCTACAGGCCTATTATGTGAAGTGTAGGCTGACAACAACACGCAAAATGGTGACTTTATTATTTTAACATTTTTGATAATTTTGCAGCAATAGTATAATATATAATAAAAATTTGCACACACATTGCTATTTTTTTTAAAGAAGTCCCTTATGCGCAAGCGCATCAAGCCTGCATTTATTTGATCAAAAATACAGAAAAAAATTATTACAATTTAAAATAATGGTTTTCTATTTTAATATACTTTAAAAAATCTCATTTATTTCTGTGGTGCAAAGCAAATATATATGCTAATACAATGCTAAATCAAATATATGTACAATAACATTACGATGTCCAGCAATCGATTTAAATAGTAGGCTACATGGGGTTTAATTTGTCGTTTAATGCCAAATATATGTTATAGATCTGCTTAAGCAACCAACGGGCATCTTAATGGTCCAGTGGTAGAACTTTCGCCTACCGTATGAAAGGTTTTGGGTTCTAATCCGCACTCCTATAGTTTTTTTTTTTTTTTTTCTCATATAGTTTTTTTTTTTTCTCATCAAAACCGATTATGTTCATCAGTGGTTGTATATCAAGCAGGGACACGTTTGTGTGCATTATGTTTTTGTGATTTCACCAGAACGAATAGAAAGTATCCGCAACGGATTGAAGCGCGCGTCCAAGTTGTAACATAAACGACTCTGGGTAAATGCGAATTAGCTCAAGGATATAGGGAATTTTGGAAATATTAATAATCATAACTCATGGTCATAATAATTCAGAAATCGCATGTACATTTACTTTATCAATTATCGAGATTACCTTGTTCTGTAACTGGTCTGGTCAGTAACATTCGTCCAGCGAATAAATGTGAGATTATCACAGTTAAGAAGGGGTATCCCTTTACAAACTCCAAGAAAGTTTTATCTTCTGGCCACGAACATCAAACTTTCTGAGTTTATGAATTAAAAACTACTCAAGGTAGTCTATAATATCGAGCTTGTAGCTTAATTAGATCTTTTAATTTCATTGACTTTATAAGGTGGGTTTTCAAACACAGAGACAGTGAAAAGTATAAATGGATTTTAATAAATGCAAAACTAGAGAGATTATATGAGCTACAAATATAAACGTACGTAAAAATGCAAACAATTAAACAAACAAACATTTAACCAAACAGGAACATACGTGATCAGAATGAATGAAAGAAAGAAAGGAAGAAGGATATAGAGAGAAGGGAAAAGCTAGTAATTATTACATACAGAACCTAATTTCACAAGACACCTGGAATCAGCTTTTAGACAGATATAAATATACTTGCAAATTTGGTCTCTGTTCGAGTGATGCTGAGGCAGGAAGCGCGGACGGTGTCCTGTTTCTGCTGCGTCTGCCGGTGTCGCGGGAAGCTTGAAAGGCTCACTGAATGTAATGTTTACCGGAAAATAAGATTCATCTCCCGTGAAGGAAGAGGCAAATATATATACTGTATCTTAGTTGCAAAAACGGCAGCTACGACTCGAACATGTGTTTGTTCGATAGAGAAGGCCGGAGCTTTCTTCAGATGTTCCTTGAAACCGGGGAGAAGAGGAGGAAGGGTGAGAGCGAGCGGGATGAGAGATCAGGGTAAGAGATGAGAGGGATGAGAAGTGGAGGTCTCTTCTTTTTAAAAGACATCTGTTTACGCCCTCTTTTTGGGACAACAGCAAATCAGATCTTCTGATCTGAAGCGGGAAAAAGTTTCTTTGTGTGAAGAAGACACGCCTACCTTGACCATATGTCTTATGAGAGAAATAATTCATATTTCCTCTTAAGATTGTACACACAGAACAATACATCTTACTGTAATCTCCTATGTGTGACTGGTTGAATTAAAACAGGACGGTCAGACAGATACCAAGGATGACAGGTAAAGATAGGACAAACATAACGTTACATTCATATGCATAATTACACACAAATAAAGTTTGATTAAACACACAATAAAATTGTCAGTGTTTCCGTTATGGCAAGTGACGACACTTGATTTTGATTTTGATTTATTGGTTTATTTAAAAGGGGACAGTGCAATTTCATAAAACACATGAACAAACATGGTTAAAAAAGCCAGAATTAGCCAAAAGGCTATTTTTCATCTGTAGTCCCCTGGCCAAGATGTAAAAAAGCATTAAAATACGAACAAGAAAATACATTTACAAGTCCATGGCAAAGTGACTACAATATAACTGCAATATAAATGACACTGTAAAATAACTTAAGGTACACTGTACCTGTTACAATAATAAGACACAAAAAAACACATTTTCAGAAAGGCTTTAGTAAATCAAATATATAATATAATACAGCTCAAAAGGCTCGGCTTTTAATGTTGGCAGACATAATTATTAATGAGCCAAATTTTCAATTTAGAAACTTGAGAAACACAGGAATACATATCAACATTTAGTGGCTTGTTATGTGGGGGGATATCTGTTTCAAAGTCCAGAGTGTGTTTGTGTGTGTGCATTGGAATGTCACGAGGCTGTAAAGTCACGGGAAGTTCACGCTGAACTGGGGGGGACCCCAGCCACACGGGCGCTGGAAAATTACCCCGTGGGGAATAATTAACCAGAGCTGCCTCCCTAAGGACAAAGACGATGTGTTCGACACCCTCATGATTCACTTAATGTGAAAAGCAGATGTCATTGTTGCTACAAAGTGAAGACTGTGCGCGAGCCACACGAGAAAACACTGTATCCGCGCCACTGATCGCAGCGGCAACGAGCACTTTGATCACATGATTTAAAAAACACATTTCAGCGCTAGATCGTCTCTATTTGTAGAATTGGTACATTCGTGCCGCGAGATGTTTTAAAAAGTGGTGGGGACAATATCGACCCTGGCAAAAAGTGGTGGGGACATGTCCCACCCGTCCCACCCGCAAATTACGCCTATGCATTGGTGTGACGTCAACTCCCCTCTTCGATTGATTGGCTAGAGGAGTAGCTGTCAATCTAGAACTAGTGGACCAATGGTGACACTTAAGCCCGCCCTAATTTACATGAAACTGGAACTGCAACATTTGGGAAAGCAAGCGCAGAACATAGAAAGAAGAGCGAAGAGAAAAACAGCACAAGCGTACAAAAGAGTAAAATATGAGCAGAAAATGCAAGAGAGTACAAAGTACAGAGTAATAAAACCAAGGAAAACATACTTTTTAAGAAAACATGACCATAAGTTTAAGTTTTGTGAAAAATAACTTTTAATGCGTTTAAAGTTTTTATTCATGCTTGTTATTTCTTGATTCAAGCTTATTATATTTTGATCCGTGACCACGTTGTTTGCTATTCTGATCATTTTGCATTATTTTTTTCAGTTTGTCAGTTCAGTCAGTTCAGTTTTTTTGATCCGTGGCTGCAATACTTTAGGCGGGAAATTGATCCCATACTACTCGACCTCAGTGCAGCATTTGACAATGTCGATCATAACATACTTCTTGACAGACTGGAAAACTGGGTCAGGCTTTCTGGGATAGTCCTAAAATGGTTCAGGTCATACTTAGGAGGGAGAGATTATTATGTGAGTATAGGAGACCATAAGTGCATAAGAACATCCATGACATGCGGAGTCCCTCAAGGCTCAATTCTTGCGCCACTCCTGTTCAACCTGTATATGCTCCCAATGAGCCAAATAATGAGAAAGAACCAGATTGCTTACCACAGCTATGCAGACGACACCCAGCTCTACTTAGCCCTATCGCCTAACGACTACAGCCCCATTTACTGTACTCCCTGTGCCAATGCATTGATGAAGTCAACAGTTGGATGTGTCAAAACTTTCTTCAGTTAAACAAAGACAAAACTGAAGTCATTGCATTTGGAAACAAAGATGAAGTTCTCAAGGTGAACGCATACCTTCACTCTAGGGGTCAAACAACTAAAAATCAAGTCAGGAATCTTGGTGTGACACTAGAGGCAGACCTTAGTTTCAGTAGTCAGCATACTATCATCTGAAAAATATTGCAAGAATTAGATGCTTTGTTTCCAGTCAAGACTTAGAGAAACTTGTTCATGCTTTCATCACCAGCAGGGTGGATTATTGTAATGGACTCCTCACTGGCCTTCCCAAAAACACCATAAGACAGTTGCAGCTCATACAGAACGCTGCCGCCAGGATTCTGAGCAGAACCAGAACATATGAACATATCACACCAGTCCTCAGGTCTTTACACTGGCTCCCAGTTACATTTAGGATTGATTTTAAAGTATTATTACTGGTATATAAATCATTCAATGGCCTAGGACCTCAATACATTGCAGATATGCTCACTGAATATAAACCCAACAGATCACTCAGATCACTAGGATCATATCAGCTAGAAATACCAAGGGTTCACTCTAAGCATGGCTAATCTGCTTTTAGCTATTATGCTGGAACCAGCTTCCAGAGGAGATCAGACATGCTCCTACAGTACAGTACAGACTCAAAACACATCTGTTTAGCTGTGCATTTAATGAATGAGCACTGTGCCACTGTTCGTCCGACTGTTTGCACTGTATTTTATTTTATTTTTTTATTCTAAACTGTTTAAATTATTTTTATTTCTTTTGATTATTTTAATTTCTTTTATATAAAGCACTTTGAATTACCATTGTTTATGAAATGTGCTATATAAATAAACTTGCCTTGCCTTGCCTTGCCTTACTTTAGCTATTTAGAATGAGCAGAAATCTGTTAGAAATATAAGACCCAAAGTAAAAAGAACTGATAAAAATGAGCTGTTATGTAGGAGCAATAGCTTTGCAATAGCGCTGTGTCACATGCCATATCGGTGCACAAGGCAACCCGCGTTTGAGTCTCAGCTCGAGGTAAAGGCTTATTTGTTCATTAATTATGTCATCAGCGATTAGTCGATATCAACTCGACTTTCAGGCATTGTCGGTAATGTCACTTTACAGTAATGAAAAACATAATGTAAAGAAAAACATGCTGATTTTGTATATAATGTTTAGCATAGTTAGTAGAGCAAGTGACTTTAAAGCAACTCTTGAATGATTTGAAACCATCTTTCATGTAACACGTGACCTTTGGCTTTCCTGACACGATTTATCTCACCCTTCAACAGGACATGTACTCTGAATGTGGATGATATTAGAATTAATTTTTCCTGCACACAGAGCAGTGAAAAAGAGAAGATAGTTAGTTGATGTAGTGATGTTACAGCTCCACAGCAATTATCTCTCTGCTGTTCTCAATGTAACAATAAACACCACTTATTCACATTATGTTGTACTTAACAAAACAGCAAACAACCAATAAAACAAATCTAAAATGTAATAATCTCTCCAGGAAAATTACACAAACTTTCTAAACAATTCAATGTTGTCTTTTCCCTCTGTCTTTTTCTTCTTAAAACTTATTGCTTTGTGATCATATAAAACATTTTCAACTTCAATTAAGAATATGAATGAATAGAGCAAGTATAATATATCAAATATGAGACTGATTGCACAGCACTCATCATCCACTTTACGTTACTCTTAAAATGAATGTGAAATTGATGGAAATAACATGATATTTTGAGTAAAACCATGAATTAAATGTTTCACAAAACACAGTTTGCACCAAACATTTACATAAAACAGAAAATACAACTACTTGAGCAGAGTAAATTCTTAAACACTATATGATAAAAACTGTTTACCTGCACACAGAGCAGTGAAAGAGATAAAATAGTAAGTCATGTAGGGATGTTACAGCTCCACCTATTCAAAACATATTTCACCTCGTTAGAAAGCACATGGAAAGATTATAGAGTGCATCAAAACATATTTAAACAGAAAACACACTCTACAAATCAATCCTTGTCTACTGTGAGCAATCATTTTATACAGTGTCTAACATTTAATATAAAATAACATATTTTTATTAACTTTTAGCATATCTTCAATAAACTCGCCCACAGCCGTTCTCTCTAGCTCTGCTGCCTCCTGCGCAGCCAATAGGAAGCACAATCCCATTACTGAACCCTCGAACTAATTACAAATTCTAATTACTAATTCTAATTACATTAGAACCCTCAAACTATATTTATCTCGTTACACCTGTACTGATGTATGGAAGCTTGTTTCTGCCACAGAATAAAAAATAAAAAAGGTAATTGCTACTTTTTTATCTCACAATTCTGACTTATCTCAAAATTGCTTGATATAAAGTGGCAATTATGTGTTAAAAAGTCAGAATTGTGAATTATAAACTAGCAATTGCGTGAAAAAACTCACAATTCTGACTTTATAACATGCAAATGGGAGATATAAAGTCAGAATTGCATGATATAAACTCACAATTGCGTGTTATAGAGTCAAAATTGTGAGATATAAACTCTCAATTCTGAGGAAAAAAGTCAGAATTGCAAGTTTATTTCTTGCAATTGTGAGTTTATATCTCGCAGTTCTGACTTTATATCTTGCGATTCAGAACTCAGAATTGCGAGAAGTAAACTCACAACTGTGAGATGACAAAAGTCGCAATTATCTTTTAAAATGTTTAATTCTGTGGCGGAAACAAGCTTCCATAGACAGCAGACAAATGTCATTAAAAGATAAAACAAAAAAAAAAGAATATTGAATTATCTGATAACTAAGAATAGTTGCCATGTAAACTTATGAAATATTAGACTTTGTGTGCTCACCTTTTATTTTAGCATGCCGTCATTTATTTTTTGCCACTTTTCAAATTACTTTATATATTGGTTGTTTTATCTTTGTACAAGACCCAGGAAATCACAGGAGATTTCACTGTGAAACATGTCTAGTGTGTCGTTTAAATCAAGCTGCAATTGTGTAAACTGTGATAACTTGATATTATAAAAGTTTCTTACACTGTTACTCACTCAGAAGGGATGAAGTACCAACTGTTCCATATTTATGATTATGGGTGGAGCTATATGACATCACTGCAGGTGAGTAAGTAAAACTAAACCGGTGAACAGGAAGCTTCATCAAACAGCAGCATTTAGTTTCAGAAAGAGGACTGCGAGCAAAACTGTCATGCCACTGTTGATGAAAAATTCATTGTTCTTGTGTTCATTCATTTAAACTTGTTGATTTCATTTGAGTGTGTGTAAAAGCATCTGACCATATACTTCTGTGAGGTTTTTCTAACAGCTGAAGAAGGGACAGGAAGACAGGGTGATAAAACTTACACCTGAGCACGAGAAAGGATCCAGCCAGGAGAATACAGGGGTCGTTTAACTATAAACAAGGGGTCCCATGCCCTCCCCTTAGGGGAAGCAGGAGGTCATTTAGATTGTAAATGAAGGCCTTTTGGCTTCTCAGGGACAAAGAACAGCATGACCTGCCCAGGGGGGGGTAGAACCAGTCCATACTAGCTTGAGATATAAGATGTCTTTAAGGAAATTTACAGAAACTGGGAAAGGAGGAGTCAAGAATGTCAGAAACCTGTATAAAATGTCTCAGTTTTATTATGTCAGGAGGCTTTCTGTTTCACATCTGGGTGGCTGCGGTTGCGAAAAGATTCCTCAAAGAATAAAGCCTTTTCTTCTTTATTACAATTTTGCCTTTTGAGTGTTGTCTTACACCTGTGATGCTGTTTTTCCAAGTGAGATAAAAATTGCTATTACACCACGAAAAAGGAAACGTCCCACCACTGGTGAAAAGAAAGGAAAAAAGATTAAACATGATGAAGAGAAAAAACTGCAAGATAAAGGTATGTTAAGAAATGTAATGTTAACTAAATTAGGTTGTGTTGCGAGTTAACGTTAGTTGTCTAATTAACATAGCAGGTAGCATATCTTCTTTGTTTTAGGAAAGTTCATGTAGGGACAGTAGGGTCGTGAGATATCATGATTTTTGCTAGTGGACTATGAAAATCCACAATCTGCTTTTGAAGACATATTGTATCGTGCTTCAGCGCTCATTCTATCAGTTGCAGTTCCTAATACTGCACAACTCGAGGTAGGCCTACATTCACAGCACATGTTAGCTGCGGTAGAGTTACACCCGTGGGACATTGCATAAAGCCTTGTCGAAAATCCAGTGAAAAATGAACCTAGGGGTAATTAACACATGGTTACCGAGTCGATCGTTCCCTGCGATGCGTTTTCATGAAAATCGAATGTATAGAGTTTTATCTTTAAAAACAGATTAGCTCATAACACTAGTATATGGGGCACAGAGTAAGTAAAAGTAAATCGCTAGTTAAAACCACTAACAAGGCTCAAAATAGCCTCACACTAACACGGTAGCATAATGAGGGTCCCTACATGCAAACCGAAGCACTGAGAACTTTGTAAGTGTACAGACAGTTTAATAAGAAGATACTTTATAAAGACAGTACATTACGCGTTTACATGCAGGATCCATCTTGGAAAACAGTCTCGACTAATCGAGTCACGAACGGCGTGCTAAGTGAGCTGGTTGATAGGAATTACGTTTGTGAAATCTAACGTAGCACGGCGTTCGTGGCTCGATTAGTCGAGACTGTTTTCCAAGATGGATCCTGCCTGTATACAGTATGCGTAATGTACTGTCTTTATAAAGTATCTTCTTATTAAACTGTCTGTACACTTACAAAGTTCTCAATGCTTCGGTTTGCATGTAGGGACCCTCATTATGCTACCGTGTTAGTGTGAGGCTATTTTGAGCCTTGTTAGTGGTATTAACTAGCGATTTACTTTTACTTACTCTGTGCCCCATATACTAGTGTTATGAGCTAATCTGTTTTTAAAGATAAAACTCTTTACATTCGATTTTCATGAAAACGGTAACCATGTGTTAATTAACCCCAGGTTCATTTTTCACTGGATTTGTCCTTTAAATCGAGTGCTGTTCTGACATGCACTTTTTCTGAGCGTGTACACTCAAGTATGCTCACACTAAAAGCCTGTTAAACATTCATGTTTAAAATAACTTGAGAGTGAGTAAATGATGACAGAATTTTCATTTTTGGGAGAAATTACTGCTTTTACCACTTTAATGTTAATAAATGTATTATTGTTATCTTGTTACAGGTCCATCTGATCTGTTCATTTTATGTCATTATTTAAGTATTTAATTTAATATTGTCTGTTTTGTACATTTAGATTTATTTTTTTATATAAGTAGATATTGTTTATCTGAAGTTATAAACTACAATCTTGTAGGTGATTGTTCTGCACTTTTGCATGTTGCTAATTTTTTAACCAAAAAGCAGCTAAAGTGGTTAACTTGTTTACAGTAAATGCATTGTCAGTTTATTTAGCTACTTTTCAGTACACCACATTAACTCGTTTAATCCCACAATTGTGACCACAATTTTTCCTCACATATTTTAGTGTGGTACTAAAAAGCAACTCTTATGAAGCACATGTTCATTTATCATGCAAATTTAAGATGTCTACATGAGTTTAGGGCAGGTCTAACATGATTTGGTAATTTGGTCATGTGACCACACATTTATTGTATTGCCATCTTAACACAGTGATGACGTCAAAGCTCAGAAATGACACACCGGTTATAAAAGTAAATTTTTGAATAGCTCATACACATTTTTTGCACACATCATCATGAAAGGGTAATCTATACATGCATATTGAAATTATATTAATACATGGTCTATTCTGTAGCCAGACTGCAGATAAATGAAGAGGGTTACAATTGTAACCAGTGGTATAACACAGGGAGTCTATGTCCCCTATATGTCATTCTGTGTTATTCTTATTAACTCTCTCTCAGACTGACCTTAAGCCAAGATCTGTCTATAATTATGTCTGTCTGTTCTATCTATCTATCTATCTATCTATCTATCTATCTATCTATCTATCTATCTATCTATCTATCTATCTATCTATCTATCTATCTATCTATCTATCTATCTATCTATCTGTCTGTCTGTCTATAGTTCTATCTATCTTTCTGTCTATCTTAATTATTGTTATTTATTTAAATTTACAATAATTACCTTCCAATTTCCTATAATTTGTCATTTTGTCATCATTTATTTGATTTTGTGCCGTACTGCTGCATAAGAAAGCTATTTTTTCCTTTTTGAAAGTGAGCCAGACAATGTACACTACTTTGTTAATAGAATAAAACACTAATTTAACCTTCTGGTGCTCTTCGTTTCGGAGTCCCGATCAGTTTCTTCCCGGTCAGAAGTGACCGGACACCTAAAAATTGAAACTTCCTCCACCCCAGTAAAACCAATGCAATTTATTTTTGTTCTATAATATTTATTCTTTTTAATTTTGTATTTTGAGAGAATTTGATGTACTTGTATGTATGTATACATTATTACTTATTAATATTTATGCAATATTTATGGTCCATTTTAATATAATAATAAATAAAAAAATAATATAAAATAATATAATTTTTTTAAAAATATTTCTTCAAAAAATGATCAGTATTTCTGATTAATATAGAGACTAGGCCTTTTAAATTCATTTTTTGAAGTCAGATTAGCGCCATCTGTTGATTAAAAAATGTTATTTCATGGGTTTACCACTAGATACCTTTATAGATCTCTATGGAGAGGCTTGTGAATTCTCTAGTTGTTTTTGGATAAATTACTTATTTTTAAGATGTGGATTTGAATGTATTTTTTTTTTTTTTAAATTCTCAAATAAAACTTTTTGCCAAGGTTTATAATTTTTTTTTAAATAAATTCGATGTGAAATGTACACGTTTTTGCATTATTACTAAAGTCAAACCTAAATACAGAGAAAGCATTTTGATACAGGTAACATTACAATTCAATAAAAAAAATTACAAAAATAAACAGTAATGCTTTATCACAGCTTATTATTATTAATATTATTATTATTTTTAAACATTATTTTAATAATTTTAATAATAATTATATTAATTATATGTATATATATTACATATATTACAATTCATTGGTGTGTATGTGTATAAAAGTGTGTTTGTATGTGTGTGTGTGTGGGTGGGTGTGTCTGTTTTGCACTCTTGATGTTTTAGTGTGTCACCCCTTCATTGTTGAGCACTGCATCGTGGCCAATATCTAGAATGTACACACACAAATTCTCTAAATTTTTGTGTTTTTGTGAATTTCCCATTCATTTCCTATGGTCGGTCATTTTTGACCGAAGAGCACAAGTGTGACTATTTTTTTTACGACCACTTAGCATGCTTGGATCATGACCTAAACTTTTTTGTGTGTTCACATACCTAATGCCATAAAAGTTACCAAGTTCCGGAACATTCCGATAAAGCTGTGATTTTTAACAATTCAAAATAGAAAATTTTTCGGTCAGAAATGACCGAAGAGCACCTGAAGGTTAAACTATTTAAAACTAATTGCTGGAGGTTTGTCAATTTGTAAATGCATTAACAACATAGACCTAGACTCCATGTGGTCTACTACATAAAACATCTCGGTTACGTATGTAACCCTCGTTCCCTGAAGAAGGGAACAGAGACGTCATGCCGGATGACCGACGAATAGGTATCTCGCTAGAGAAGCCAATCTACTTCGAATGTAACTAAAACGAGCCAATGAACATTTGCATGCGATGATTGCATCAGCTGTTCTGCCTCGCCGCGCGGGTACATAATGAGCAGAAGGTGCATCGCATTTTTCAGGTTTTCGCTGAGGAGCCGAGCTGGTGACCTGGCCACCCAGCGGGGTACAGCAGATTTGGCAACAGGACGTGACAACTCCGTTCCCTCCTTCTGGGAACGAGGGTTACATACGTAACCAAGACGTTCCCTATCAGTCGGTCACTCTCGCATCACATTGGATGACTGACGAATAGGAATCCCTACCAAAGCGCCACAGCTGCTGCCCCCATTTAGTGCCTTGTTTAAGTGCCTCCTACACCCTCTTACCAGATGGGACAGGGCTAATAATGCAAAATACACAGATAATGTCGATCACTGCTGTTCCGCATAACCCACTCAGTGAGACTATTGGATAACACTGGGAAAGCGTGCCCTTTCCACTGGAAAATGAACACTGCGGAAGCCACATCCTTCCCCCGAAGGAGTTACGTGGAGATTGTACTACATATGGAAGATACTGGGGTGACTCCAACCTCATAAGAGATGGATTCTCCCAAGGTAAAGACACAGACTTCCGTTCAGGAGCAACCGTGGAAAAATAGACATTGGATCGATCCCCTTAGGGTAACGCATATGGCACCCAGCCTAGACTCGGTTCTCAAGGATACAATGGAATATAGGCCTGGCACCGGACGCTCCGCCACTTCCACTACCGAGGGTGATGGAGGACTAAACCATTTTTTAAACTCTGGAGAATATAAGTGCAAATGTTAAACTAGATAGTAAAGTTTGTAGACAAACTTTAAGTTGGCTTGAAAAAGCCTAGCCAGACAGTTTTAAAATGTTCTAGCATGGTTTAACATGATTTACCAGGTTTCTAGTATGGTTTACCACATTGCTAGTGTGGCGGGGGAACGAGGGCAATAAGGGGGGTTTCTGAAAGAATTATAATAAATTAACAAGATTGTACCATTCACACTCCGACTACGCCACCCTGGGAATTTCACCCAAAGAAATAACATGAGCCCCTACAGAAGGCATACACAGGTTCGTATCACTGATGAGACATGGGTCATCATAAAAAAATATACTTTACTGACAGTTCTTAAAAGAGAACTATAGTAAAATGGTTATGGAGCACTTTGTTCCAATTCAACAGGCCACTAAGCGTTTAAGACAACGTCAGGGCCAGGGACGAGGCTTACAAAGAGGCAGAAAGTCAGGCCACGCCACCCGCAAATGAAGATCACTGCACTTCACACACACACACACACACAGGTGTTAATGCCAATTACAGCACATGGTGAGGAAGATACCACCTCCTAAATAAGCCAGTCCTCTGCCACCAGTGCTCAAGTCCTGCCAACACACAAAAAGATGTACATCAAATAAACACAGTCACTTTAAGGCCAGGTTTGAGTATAAAGCTCATTCCACTTAAACAAAATAAAGAAAAAATAAATGTTGCCACAAATAAGTCAGAAGATAAGTAAATAACCAGTTGCTTAGAGCAAAGACAAATGGCAACAAAATACAAACAATTATATTTAAAAAAGAAATCAATAAAGAAACACCACAACTTATACAAAATTAAGTATCAAATAAACAAATCTAATGCAACTGGAAAGAGCAAGTAAAATAAACAAACAAGCAAACAAACGCGAAGAACCCTGACTGGAATGCAGGTGCAGAGGAGCTGCGCTTAGAGAGGGAGCAGGCACAGAGAGGGAGAATAGAACAGGTAAATGGTCAGATAAAAGTGTGTGGCCGATCTCAGTTATCTGTATGTCCAGCCCATATGACAGCACAAGATCCAAAATATGACCCTTTTCATGCGTGGGCTCCCGAACAGACTGCATAAGGTTAAAAGAGTCAATTACATTCATAAAGTCTTTGACCAGAGGTCTGTTCTCACAACACACATGTATATTAAAATCGCCAACAATCAAAAAGTGGTCATATTTAAGAGTGACACCCGATACAAAGTCTGCAAAGTCCCGAACAAAGTCTTTGTTGAATTTTGGTGGCCGATAGACCACCGCACAGAGAAAAGTTTCCGAAAGCTTTACCTCAAAGAGTTGCAGCTCAAAGCTGGAGTAGCCTGCAGTTGAAGATTGTTGACAGCAAAAAGTAGATTTAAAAATGGATGTCAGTCCTCCACCTTTACCGGTAATACGAGGGGAGTTGAAGTAGTTGCATCCAGGGGGAAGAAGCTCCGATAAAGAAGCAAGATCACCTTCACGGAGCCAGGTTTCCGTCAGGAACATAAAATCCAAATTACGTGCGGTAAAGAGATCGTTCAGTAAAAACGTTTTGTTTGTGACAGATCTCACATTCAGCAGAGCCAGATTTAAAGTAAGAGTGTCAGATGCGGACAGGACATGCTTCAGGGAGCGGAGGTTCCGACGATCCACACCTCTTCTCCTAGTCGGTACACGCCAGCTGGCAGGGGGGAGCACCAGCCGATCGGGGTCCACCGAGTGGCCGACACCGCCTAAGCCACCAGCGTCAGGGAACACCGGCCGGATCCATCGGTCCCTGAACACCCTCGAGTGCAGAACAGCATCGTCCAACAGATACAGCTCGGTCCAGCGACCAGGCACACGAATGGTCCTCAGAATAGCCTCGAACCTTATCCGGACACCTCCGCGTTTACCACGTCTTCTGCGCCGTCTCTTGCAAGCATGATAGAGAGGAGGGCGCCTCAGGAAGGCCGGAATTTCCTCGAGGCATGGAGGTGGAGGTGAGCTTTTCAGCAGGTCAGGTTTAATCTGATTGCAGAAGTCTCCAATCTCAAGCAGAGTTTGGCGATCATAGGTGAGAAACGATAGTACGCCTTGGCAACATAGGTAAAATAATAATAAATATAGAACAAAGACAGAGTGGAGTGACAGACGGCCAGCCAAACATCTCAGCGCCATCTTGGAATCCCTTTTCTTAGTCAATGCTTTATTAATTAGTCAATGCTTTATCAAGAGACAGTGAAAACGTAGCTTTTTCTGGCAAGGAACAGAGCAGAGAAACAGCAACCAAATTACTGCATCAGGTTCTCACAGCGTCTCCAGTGTCCACATCCAGTTTGTGCAAACAGCGATAACACAGTAACAATCTTGTACATAAGCACGCTCTCCAACACAAATCAGCGTCTCGGCTCGGGTGCTCGCATATGGTTTCCAGGAAGTGGTGACGGAAGCGTGTTAACGACGCAGCAGTTCACAAAAAGTGATGCATAACAGGTTGCACATACGTTACCTCTTTTATATCCCAGGGGGCGCAGATAATAGGCTATAATTCAAATAACAATGACGAAAGCAAAAATCACCCTTCCTGCCACACTAGCATGATTTAGTATGGTTTACCATGTGATTTAGCATGGTTTAGCATGTTTTAACATGACCATAGATGGATAGATAGATCATCAAGATTAGTTAGAAAGAAAGAAAGTAAAGCTAGAAAGAAAAAAAGAAAGATTAGTTCAAAAGAAAGAAAGATTAGTTAGAAAGAAAGATTAGTTAGAAAGACAGATTAGTTAGAAAGAATAGTTAGAAAGAATGATTAGTTCAAAAGAAAGAAAGATTAGTTTGAAAGAAAGATTAGTTAGAAAGAATAGTTAGAAAGAATGATTACTTCAAAAGAAAGAAAGATTAGTTTGAAAAAGAATAATTAGTTAGAAAGAAAGATTAGTTAGAAAGAATAGTTAGAAAGAATGATTAGTTCAAAAGAAAGATTAGTTTGAAAGAAAGATTAGTTAGAAAGAATAGTTAGAAAGAATGATTACTTCAAAAGAAAGAAAGATTAGTTTGAAAAAGAAAGATTAGTTTGAAAAAGAAAGAAATATTAGTTATTAGTAGTTTATTTTGTTTATTAGAGTTTAGTTTATTAGTTATTAGAAAGAAAGAAAGAAAGAAAGAAAGAAAGAGAAAGAAAGAAAGAAAAGTTTGAAAGAAAGAAAGATTAGTTAGAAAGAAAGAAAGATTAGTAAGAAAGAAATATTAGTTAGAAAGAAAGAAAGAAAGATAGATTAGTTTGAAAAGAAAGAACGATTAGTTAGAAAGAAACAAAAAAGTTAGAAAGAAAGAAAGTTCAGTTAAAAAGAAAGAAAGAAATATTTGTTATTAGTTAGAAAGAAGAGATAGCTTAAAGCTTAAATGATTATCAAGGGCTTCTGGCAGTTTAAATTAAACAGTTAGAGTTCAAACAGTCTGGACATTTGGTTAATGAAAGTGAAATTTTATGATTTTTAATATTAATTTTTAAGAAAACTGAAAGTCAAATCAGTCTGAAAAGATATAGCACACTAAGAACACAGGAGAATACCGGCTCTACACATAGGCTATAGAATCTAGCGAATGTGTTAGGTGACACCCAGCCCGCAGCTCTACAAATATGTCAGCGAGGTGCCAGGTGCCAATGCCTTGGAGGATGCAACACTTCTTGTAGAGCGAGCTCACAACCTGAACGCGCAAGGCACGCTTTGTGCTTGGTAAGCCAAGACGATAGCATCCATTATACATTGGGGCATCTTCTGCTTGGAGACAGCCTTTCCCTTCTGCTGTCCTCCGTATCAGACAAAGAGCTGGTCTGAGGTCTTAAGGCTTTGAGTTCTGTCCAAGTACCATCACAGAGCACGGAGGGGACAGAGCAAAGCCAGGGCTGGGTGGGCCTCCTCCAGGGGCAGCGCTTGCTGATTCACCACCTGGTCGCTTAACGGAGTGGTAGGAAACTTGGGCACATAGCTAGGCCCGGGTCTCAGTACCACATGGGTGTCACCCAGCCTGAACTAAAGGCACGATTCGTCGACTGAAAATGCCTGCAGGTCCCCTACCCTATACGCCTTCATATACAAAATATTTAAGTCTGCTGACTGCAAAGGCTTGAAAGGAGCATTCTGAAGTGCGCAAAGCACCAGAGTGAGGTCCTAATAGGACATGGAGGGAGGCCGAGGAGGATTTAACTGTCTCGCCCCCCTAAGGAACCTGATGATCAGGTTGTGCTTCCCAACTGACTTGCCTCCGTCGTGATAAGCAGATATGGTGGCAGCATATACTTTGAGGGTGGAGGGAGACAGCCTTCTCTCCAACCCATGCTGCAGAAAGGAAAGCACGGCACTGATCAAACATCTTTGGGGCTCTTCTCGTGAGGGGAACACACCTTGACGAACAGGTTCCACTTCAAGGCATAAGCGTGTCTTGTAGACGGTGCTTGGGCCAAAGGGATGGTGTTAAGTGTCACATGCCTGTCCTGTCTTGTGTTGCACATGGGTGTTTTGTTATTTTGGGCCATGTGCTCATGTCATTGTCTGATCCCTCCCACTTGTTATCTGATTATTGTTTGAGTTCTTCCACCTGTTCCCTCTTGATTAGTTCCCTTTATAAGTCCCCTCTTGTTTGCAGTCTGTGTCGGTTCGTTGTCTAATGTTTCCTGTTCCCCGTGATCTTCCTGTAAGTTTTATGTTCTGGTTTTGTTTTGTATTTACTAATTATGTTTTCCCCCTCGTGGGTTTTGTTTTGTGTTTGTTTTTCTTTTGTAAATAAACTATTCTCCTGCACTTGAGTCCTCGCACCTTTTTGTATTATATTCAGCCGTGACATAACGAACCGACCATATGAGGACTCAGCAGAGAAGAGGGGCGCAACCAGTCTCCTGTCCGCAATGGGAGCGGATTCTCCAATTTAAGGAGCTAGTCTCCCTCCGTCAGCAGGGGATGGAGGTGAGAGAGTTCAGCCAGAGGTTCAGCAGCGCAGCTGAGGGGCTGAACCTTAGCAAGGAGGCTCGAAAGGATTTATTTAATTATGCACTTGATGAACCGATGGACTGGCTGATCCGAAGAGCTTTTGATAGGGTCAGTTTTGAGGCGATGGTGGAGGGTCTTATTCGCCATCAGGAGAGAATTGCCAGGAAGGTGGTCCCGAGTCAGGTGGTCCCAGTTCCGGTGGTCCCAGTTCCGGTGATCCCGAGTCCGATGGTCCCGAGTCCAGTGGTCCCAGTTCCGGTGGTCCCAGTTCCGGTGGTCCCGAAACGGAGGAGGAGAAGGAAGACTCCCTCCGTGACTGTCCCGGTGGTCCCGAGTCCGGTGGTCCCAGTGCCGGTGGTCCCAGTGCCGGTGGTCTCGAGTCCGGTGGTCCGGAGACGGAGGAGGAGGAGAAACCCCTCCACAACGACTTGTCCGGTGGCTCCTAACCCAGAGACCATTCCGGAGGTGACTGCCATCCCTGACGCGTCGCTCAGGCGACTTGCTCTGCTCGCGCCGCCCAGGCGTCCTGCTCTGCCCGCGCCGCCCGAGCTGCTCGCCCTGCCGGCCCCGCCCGAGCTGCTCGCCACGTCGGCCGATCCAGAGACTGTTCACGTCACGCCTGCCGAGCCTGGGTCTTCGGACAAGATGGCCGCCGCCGAGCCTGTTCACGTCACGCCTGCCGAGCCTGTGTCTTCGGACAAGATGGCCGCCGCCGAGAGTGTTCACGGCACGCCTGCCGAGCCTGTGTCTTCGGACAAGATGGCCGCCGCCGAGACTGTTCATGTCACGCCTGCCGAGCCTGTGTCTTCCGACAAGATGGCCGCCGCCGAGCCTGTTCACGTCACGCCTGCCGAGCCTGTGTCTTCGGAGAGGATGACCGCCGCCAAACCTGTGTCTTCAGACAAGATGGCCGCCTCCGAGCCGGTGGTGTCTGTTCCTGAGTCGGTGGTGTCTGTTCCGGTGCCCTGGCCGCCCGATGGACAGTCTCCGCCCTGGCCGCCCGATGGACAGTCTGCTCCGCCCTGGCCGCCCGATGGACAGTCTGCTCCGCCCTGGCCGCCCGATGGACAGTCTGCTCCGCCCTGGCCGCCCGAGGGAGAGGCTCCGCCCTGGTCTGTCCCTCCCGTCCCGCCCAGGTCTGATGGAGCGTCTGGTAGCCGCTCCGTAGGGAGGGGGTAATGTCACATGCCTGTCCTGTCTTGTGTTGCACATGGGTGTTTTGTTATTTTGGGCCATGTGCTCATGTCATTGTCTGATCCCTCCCACTTGTTATCTGATTATTGTTTGAGTTCTTCCACCTGTTCCCTCTTGATTAGTTCCCTTTATAAGTCCCCTCTTGTTTGTAGTCTGTGTCGGTTCGTTGTCTAATGTTTCCTGTTCCCCGTGATCTTCCTGTAAGTTTTATGTTCTGGTTTTGTTTTGTATTTACTAATTATGTTTTCCCCCTCGTGGGTTTTGTTTTGTGTTTGTTTTTCTTTTGTAAATAAACTATTCTCCTGCACTTGAGTCCTCGCACCTTTTTGTATTATATTCAGCCGTGACAGTTAAGTACCTCTGGGGAACGTCACCTAGAACCTCAGCGTCCCGTCCAGGGACCAGACATGGAGTTTCAGGAGGTCTGGCCGTGGGTGCCATAGGGTGCCCGTCTCTGAGAAAGTACATCCCTCCTCAGAGAAAATGCGCCAGGACTGGGCTGTCACAAGGCGCAGTTCTGGGAACCAGGTCCAGTTGGGCCAATAGGGCGCAACTAGCAATACCTGCTCCTCATCCTCCCTGACTTTGCACAAGGTCTGTGCAAGTAGGCTCACTGGGGAAATACATATTTGCGAAGACCCTGGGGCCAGCTGTGTACCAGTGCATCCATGCAGAGTGTCCCCTTGGTCAGGAAATAAAATAACTGGCAGTGAGCGGTTTCTGGAGAGGGATACAGGTCTACCTGAGAGGCTCTGAAACTGACTGCCTGGGGGTGGAGTCGCCACTCCTCCAGGAGCACAGCTCATGAGAGCTTGTCGGCCACACGGTTGGAATAGCACTTGGGAGCACTTCGACTCGGCCGAGTCGAAGTACTCCCAAGTGCTATTCCGCCATACATTATAGTTATCCTTTTTACCCTTTTAGAAAAGCGCCACGTTTTATTTTGTGTCACCATACTTACCATACTAGTTGTGTAACTACTTGTGTAACTGTATTTAAATAGGGAAAACGTGGAGGTGTTTGGTCGCTTCTAACTTCATCTCTGTTTGGATCCTAATGAATGAACTGGGCTAAGCTAAGTGCTATCAAAGTGTCGCCGCGCGCCAGAGCGACTGAGTGCACGCACTGAGACGAGAGAGGTATGTTTCAACTGTATCAAGTCTTAGTTAAGGGAATAACATAGTTTAATATGAAAAAACGGTGGAGTGTTCCTTTAAGGTTTAAATGTGAATATGTCTATGAAAGATTGTATAACTGTATTGTGTACAAAGAGAATCGCAATTCTGACAACTTTTTAGTAACAACTTGTGCATTTAAAATAAAAATAATGAATAGGCTAAATGTTGTGGTAAAAAGCTGCGGATCGTTTGCGCACTGCAAACGCAGAATATGTGAAAGCACATGAGCGCGTGCTGCTCCTGCATTGCATACGCTCTGCAGATGGAGTATGTGTGAAACGTGTAATACTTTGATTTTTAAAGTGCAAATTAACACCTGACCACTCTTGTGGGTTTGCTACTGTTACAATTAAAAACGTAGAAGGGTAAAAACATGCCAGGCAGACATTGTAAGCATATTGATACAATTGATGTGTTAGATTTATAGTGTGTGTATAGTCAAGCATTGACAATAGTCAATCGTATTGGCGGCACCGAGGGCCCTCCAAATAAAATTCTGCTTAGGGCCCAATAAAAGCTTGGGCTGGCCTAGTCTCAGCCTCAGCCGCATGGACCATTGGCTGAACGTCTGATGCATATGGCACACTTTTCTGGAAACACTTCAGGAGTTTCGAAGTCGTGATCTGATTGGTTTCATTCTACAGGATGTCCGGGAGACGTGTGTGTTGCGTTTTTTAATCGGTCCGCCTGGAAACAAATGCCGTGACGCTTAACCCCTTGTGCAAGAAGAAAGCCGTTGTGTTCACAACCGTGACAATGAGCGCTTATCAGGATCAACTAAACGCTGGATTTTTAAAAGTATGTGAAGTTCACAGCTCCATTGTTACAGTAAACTTGCACAATGTTCTTGAATGAATAATTTATTAGATGCATGCCAGTCTGTTATTGTAGGGACATCGACATTATATTGTCACACCCCTAAACATGACGCGAAACTAAATGAACTGTGATTGGTTGTGTTCGGAAAACGGAACTATTCGGTATAGTGTACAGTATGTATGTTTGTGTGTGTGTGTATATATATATATATAAAAGACGGAAAACTGTATCGAAAGGGAACTATTAGAAGTTGCTATTTTCAGCAATGTAGATGTTATATTGTCATTTGTTTTGTCAGCCATGGCGTCCTCCAGTGATCCTCCAGTGTTCTGTGTCTACTGTGGTGAAAGAGAGCAGAAAGCTGTGAAGACCTGCCTGATGTGTCAAAGCTCTTACTGTGACACTCATCTGGAGCCTCATCACAGAGTCCTACTTCTAAAGAAACACACACTGATCAATGCTGTGGAAAATCTGGACGATTATATATGCCAGAAACACGAGAGACCTCTGGAGCTGTTCTGCAGAGATGACCAGACGTGTGTTTGTCTGTCCTGCGCTGAAGGAGAACACAGGACTCACAACACTGTTCCTATAGAGGAGGAGAGTCGAGAGAAGAAGGTAAAGAGTTGCAAACTAAACACTTTAACCCTTATAAGCTTTATAACCTTATAAGGAAGACACATTGGCTCTTCCTGGTTATTTTTGAACAGCAAGAGTGTAACTTTTTTTTTTTTAAATAAACCTGAATTCACTGAAGCACACTGTAAAAAATTATATGACCAATAAATCATGGCAAGTTATGTTTTTACATAACGTGAACTCATTCAAATATTTTAAACAATTTCAACTTTTAGTTATACAAGATTCAGCGATTGTACAGCGATTTGAATATACTAAAAAATTTAAGTCAGCAATTGAAATTTAGAGTAAAGTTTACAGTGTAGTAACAATACAATTATGCACTTTTGGGGGATTTTTAGATCTATTTCAGTATCATTTGTATGAACAAATACTAATTTTTTGGAACTTACAGTATAAATCTACACTTCTATAAATTTAAACATTGCTGCCATCTGGTGAAAAAAAGAACAAGACTTTTATGTCAAGTCAAAATCATGTTATGACAATAAAGGCCAGTAGAAGGCTGAAGTATGTAACAGTTCCACTATTACAGAATGTAATTTTCCTCCCGGCCACTAGGGTCACTGGGGAGGAAGTTGTCGCTAGGACATGGTTTGTCTAAGGTGAGGGAGAAAAGAAGGATTGGAAGTTAACAGGTGGAGGGGGGAAGAGTGTGATTTTGCTATGTGAGAGGGTATCCCATTACTTACCTGTATTCAAAGTTAAGTGAATGTATTTTATGCTTAACTGGTGATGTTTTGACATATTGCTAAACGTTGAGTGAGTATTGATATGCTCTTTGTTTGGAGTCTGTAGAAAACGCCTGCAGGAAGGAGTAATGTGGATACATAAATGATTGAAAGGACTTTGAGAGAAAGGAGATACTGATTTTTTTCCTTGCATCATTGTGGATTGAATTTTGTTGCTTGGACTCTGACTTCTATCACGATTTCTTTCAGAGACTTGGACCACATCTTTCAGGCCCCTTTGGACTCTTATCAGATAAGTTGTGTTTCAATGTGATTGTCTAAGTGATGGTATCCAGGGAACTGAGGGTATTTGAACAAATGGGAAATACTTGAATACTACTATTGTGTCCATCTGAGATTGAAACAAGTGGTTTATGATTGTTAAAGTACAGTTTATTTTGTTTTCTTTTGGGGTTTTGTTTTCAATCTTTTGTTGATTCATGTTTATTTTGGGGAGTTGTCATTTTCACTGTGCTATAAAGCAATATAAGATAAGTCAGATGGTTCATTCACTCTGAAGATTCTGGTGTGATTTTAACAGACATTTTCCATAGGTAGAACCCCTTTTTTCTGTGTAGCCCTTTACCTGAGTATAGAGTGAAGGTGGTTACATAAATGGCACCCCAGATGGGACTACAAATGTGAAATTGATTTGTCTGTTGAACTGTTTTAAGAAAGCCTTTAATATTTAATCATATTAATGAGTATGGCTGCTATACAAGATGATTCAGAGGATGAGTATGAGCCCAGACCAGATTTTTCGGATGGCGCGTTCACTACTTTGAGAGAGCCAATGAGGGAACTTATAAATACCTTCAGTGAGATGTATGTAAGCTCGGATGGTGAACATAAAGTAGGAGATGGTGATAGTGAAGAGGAATATTTTTTTCCACCACCTCCACCACCCCCAGAGATGAGAGCTGAGGATGGAATGCTTCCTAAGGATTTTGTGGAAAATGTCACCAAAAATCTCACCACTTTGGAAGAACAGTTGGGAAATTGTATGCAGACAGTAGGTACCTGCATTAACAGAGAACAGTTGGAAGCCAGATGTAGAGCAGCAGAAGATAAGTTAAGTTATCATATACGAAGAACATATGAACGTGTCCAGAAGGATATAGAAGTAAGCATTCAGGAAATGGGAAAGTCCATGGTGGATTGTCTTAAACGGCGGGATGCTCAAATCGATAGTAAAATCGCTGCCTGTGTGCCTCCAGCTTCTTCACCTGTAGCCCATTTTCCAGATGTTCACTCTAACACTACAGTTTCTCAAGGTGGTAACAGAACTTATCAGTTACAAGGATCACACGTACCCTTTTCATCCAACACTTCATATATTTCCCATCGATCTCCTGTAAATCTTGAGTTTCCATGTTTTGGGGCTGATGACACAGATGATCCAATCACGTATATTGAGAAGTGTGAAGAATATTTATCTTTACATCATTTATGTGATACAGAGTTGTTTGCTACCCTCTCGTCTGTACTAAAAGGTACTGCCAAAGCTTGGTGGATGGCTGAAAGAAGAAATGTGAATTCCTGGGATGAATTTAAAAAAGTTTTTCTGAAGTCTTTTTTAGCAGAGGACTACGAGGCAGAGGCGGAAAGGTGTCTGAGAGAAAGGAGACAAGGATCACAGGAGAATATCCGTGACTTTGCTTATCAGTATCGAGCTTTATGTCTCAGATATAGGAAGGATATGATAGAAAAGGAAATCGTAACGGCTATTCTGCGAAATTGTAATCCAAGGCTCGCTAGTTTACTTCGAGGGACAGTAAAAGATGTGGGAGAGTTGGTAAGAATTGGATCCCAAATTGAGAGAGACTTTGAAGAGCAGAGGAAGTACTGGGGTAATATTAATGCAGAATCACAAAGGAACAAGAGCAAGTACCTAAGGGGCGAACACACTCAGGCACCTTTGGCTTCCGCCAATGCCGTGCAACCAACATCACTTGACTCTCTGGCTAAAAAGCATCAGCTGAAGATGATTTCCTTGCCTGTACTTCTGAGAGGGCGTTATCTTCATGCAATGTTGGATACAGGAAGTACGTTCTCTTTGATCCAGGAATCTTTTTGGAGACAGTTGGAGTCAAAAGAGAAGTGGAAGCCAAGTGATGGACAGACATTCCAATTGGCCAATGGGCAAGTGAAAGTTGCGTTGGGTCGATCAGACTGGGAGTGTGAAGCATATGGACAAAGATTTGCTGTTACCTTATATGTGATGAGAAATGAAGACTTAACTTTTCCATTGATTTTGGGGATGGATTTTATGAGGTCTTCTGGCATTATATTGGATTTCTCCAAAGAGGTGTACATCCTGCCTTCCAAGAACGGGGGTGAGAATAGGGTTCATCCTTTCAGTTCCAATGGAGATCATCCTTTACCTCATCTGCTCTTTTACCTTGCAGTATTTCCAGATCTTGTAGTACCTTCCCTCACCCATTCAACAGAAGCCAACCAATTAGTTCAACATCTGGTACAAGCTGCGGATACCAGCCCTGAAAACAAGTCAATGATACAGAGAATGATGAAAGAGTGGCCAACGGTATGTACCACTGACATTGGGCATACCAAGGTGGTTAAGCATTCCATCATTACCCATAACGAGGTACCTGTTAGGAAGAGGCCATATAGAGTTTCAAGGGATAAACAACTGGTGATTGAAAGAGAAATACAAGAGATGTTGTCTAAAGGCATTATCAGACCATCTGTTTCACCATGGGCATCTCCGGTGGTACTTGTGCCTAAGAAAGATGGGGGCATAAGGTTCTGCGTTGATTACCGTGGCCTCAATGCCAAGACTTACTTAGATTGTTATCCCATGCCTCAAATCTTGGAAATCCTTGAGGCATTGCATGGAGCCTCAGTGTTCAGTACTTTGGATTTAAAAAGTGGATACTGGCAGGTGGATATGGAGCCTAACAGCATTCCTAAGACGGCATTTGTCACCTCTTCAGGGTTCTATGAATTTCTACGGCTTCCATTTGGCCTTAAAAACTCTGCTGCCTCCTTTCAGAGACTTATGGAAATAGTGCTAAAAGACTTTAAAGGGAAACATTGCTTTGTGTATATTGATGATATCGTGGTGTACTCCAGAAATGAGGCTGAACATCTAGTACACCTCTCCCAGGTTTTCAGTAGTCTTCAGGAAGCAGGATTAACACTTAACCTGAAGAAGTGTAACTTGTTCCAGCGTTCCCTGGTGTTTTTGGGACATGTTGTGTCAGCCAATGGGGTGAAGACTGATCCTGAGAAAGTTAAGTCTGTCAAGGAATTTCCCATTCCCCAATCTCTCAAAGAGGTGCAGAGATTCCTAGGCCTAGCAGGCTGGTACCATAGGTACATTCCTCACTTTGCGGAAAGAGCTTCTCCTTTGCATGCTCTAAAGAAAAAGGGATCCACTTGGATTTGGTCTGAAAGCTGCCAAAAGTCTTTTAATGATTTAAAGCTGGCGTTGACTGAAGCTCCTGTGTTGACTCCTCCTGATTTTACTAAATCCTTTAAAGTACAGATGACAGATGCAAAAAGACAGATGCAAGTCAAGTGTAAAGACAGATGCAAGTCAAGTGGGACTGGGAGCTGTGTTGACGCAAGAGGAAAATTATCAAGAAATTGTGATTGCCTATGCCTCCAGATTGCTTCAAGGTGCTGAAAAGGATTATTCAGTGTCAGAGAAGGAGTGTCTTGCTGTTGTTTGGGCCGTGGAAAAGTGGAGGCCTTATCTTAAGGGGCAGCGATTTGAAGTCATCACTGACCATGCAGCATTATCATGGGTGTTCAATCATCCCAAGCCCTCCTCACGCTTAACCCGTTGGACTATTCGACTCCAAGGCTTTGATTTTGAAGTAAAATACCGTAAAGGGAAATGTAGTGTTGTACCTGACGCCTTGTCTAGAAGAAATGAAGAAACCACTTCTACAGGGGTGCTTGCAGTGTGTAGAGCTTCTCGGATGTCTGAGAATGCCGTAGACCTGCCGGTTGAATGGAACGATTTAGCCGAGGCCCAACAGGAGGACCCTGAGGTAAAGGAGTTGATATCCAAAGTACCTTCTGTAGAGAGTCGTGATCCTAAGCGAATCCACTACACTTTGGTAAATGGCTATCTATTCCGTAGTGTAACAACTAAACAGAATGGGCAGAAGTTTCAGTTGATTATACCCTATGGCCATCGGAAGGAATTGGTGAAATTCACCCATGACAGTCCTCTGAGTGGTCATTTGGGAAGGTTAAAAACACTCCTGAGGCTTCTTGAGGTTGCCTATTGGCCTAGTATTCGAAAAGACATCTGGAACTACTGTAAGGAATGTCAGGTATGCCAAAAATATAAGCCATCCATTTCCAAATTATCTGGACTGCTTCAATCAACACCGGTGGTTGAACCGGGTTACATGCTGGGAGTGGATTTAATGGGACCTTTCCCAAAGAGTGCAAAACAACACGAGTACCTCCTGGTGGTGGTGGATTATTGTTCTAAATGGGTGGAGCTGTTCCCATTACGAACAGCTAAAGCTCCGCAAATCGCCAAGATCCTAGTTGAGGAGATCTTCACTCGATGGGGTACACCTGTCTACTTGGTGTCAGATCGTGGAGCGCAATTCACCTCACTTCTCTTAACCCTAGTCTGTAAGCAATGGGGAGTGGTTCGAAAACTCACGACTGCATATCACCCCCAGACAAATCTTACAGAAAGGATAAATCGCACTTTGAAAACCATGATGGCTTCCTATGTAGGAGATCACCATCGCCAATGGGATCGATGGCTTCCTGAATTCCGATTTGCCATTAATTCTGCATGGCAAGAGAGTACAGGTTTTACTCCAGCCCAGATTGCGTTGGGACGTTCTCTGAAAGGACCTCTAGAGAGGGCCATTCCTACTCCCCCAAAGCCTGACAGCCAAACATATGAACTGCTTGAAAGACAGCAAGAGTTGATGGAACGTGTAAGAGAGAATGTAGAAAGTGCCCAACGGAAGCAGAAACGATTCTATGACCCGAAGAGGAAGGTGCAAGAATTTAAAGAAGGAGATTTGGTCTGGGTGAAAACTCATCCTTTGTCCAGAGCTGAAGAAGGCTATATGGCCAAGTTGTCAGCCAAGTGGAAAGGCCCAGCTAAAGTGTGTAAAAGGTTGGGTCCTGTAAACTATTCCATTTCATTTGTTGAGACTCCTTTTGTTTTTGACACACTTCATGTACAGAACATTAAGTCCTATTATGGTGGAGTTAACTCTTCCAGTAAACAGGGGAGTATGTACAGTAACAGTTCCACTATTACAGAATGTAATTTTCCTCCCGGCCACTAGGGTCACTGGGGAGGAAGTTGTCGCTAGGACATGGTTTGTCTAAGGTGAGGGAGAAAAGAAGGATTGGAAGTTAACAGGTGGAGGGGGGAAGAGTGTGATTTTGCTATGTGAGAGGGTATCCCATTACTTACCTGTATTCAAAGTTAAGTGAATATATTTTATGCTTAACTGGTGATGTTTTGACATATTGCTAAACGTTGAGTGAGTATTGATATGCTCTTTGTTTGGAGTCTGTAGAAAACGCCTGCAGGAAGGAGTAATGTGGATACATAAATGATTGAAAGGACTTTGAGAGAAAGGAGATACTGATTTTTTTCCTTGCATCATTGTGGATTGAATTTTGTTGCTTGGACTCGGACTTCTATCACGATTTCTTTCAGAGACTTGGACCACATCTTTCAGGCCCCTTTGGACTCTTATCAGATAAGTTGTGTTTCAATGTGATTGTCTAAGTGATGGTATCCAGGGAACTGAGGGTATTTGAACAAATGGGAAATACTTGAATACTACTATTGTGTCCATCTGAGATTGAAACAAGTGGTTTATGATTGTTAAAGTACAGTTTATTTTGTTTTCTTTTGGGGTTTTGTTTTCAATCTTTTGTTGATTCATGTTTATTTTGGGGAGTTGTCATTTTCACTGTGCTATAAAGCAATATAAAGTAAGTCAGATGGTTCATTCACTCTGAAGATTCTGGTGTGATTTTAACAGACATTTTCCATAGGTAGAACCCCTTTTTTCTGTGTAGCCCTTTACCTGAGTATAGAGTGAAGGTGGTTACAAGTGTTTCATTCAGCTATACCTGCTGTGAAAGAATTCTAGATTTCATTCTTAATAATTTGGATGTTTATTTGGACTTTATCCAACTATTATTTGTCAAATATCTATTATTTGTCAAACCAATAAACATCTTCTGTGAAAGTCTCAGGACCGAAAAATGAGATCAGGATATATAATATATATATATATATATATATATATATATATAAAAGATCAGGATTGACTCTGATGTGAATGTGAACTCTCTGTATAGAGCTCTGGCTCAACTGAAGAAAACTAATCAGGAATTAAATGAAAAACTCAGTCAAACTGGTATGTGAATATCATTTACAGTAGATTTTTGTCAGTAACTAAGAAAACATTTTTTTCAAGGAATATTATGGGTTAAATGGTGGCTGGTCAATAAAGGTCGCTAGGGCGCCTCCATCCCTGAGCCACACACACAAAACAATAATTATAATTATGAATTATGTAAATTGATATATTATAGAAAATCATCTGTGCAAAATATACACTTTTCCTAAATGTCCCCTCTGCATGTCTCAAGTTCAGGAGGCGGGTTTATGTAGCAGTTTAGCCAATTGCTGTGAACATTTTAAGATAATGACATAAAATTTTGTTGTCCAAAAATATGTTGTCCAAAAATAGTCAATTTTCTCTATCGCCTCAAACGAGCCACTGCTAAAGTCAGAACTAGTCTGTAGAGGCTGAATAAAGCAAACAAGCATCTCACCAGTAAAGTTTTGATGGATGACGATTGTAATCAAGGTAAAGACGATTACAGTGGCATACATATAGGCAGGCGTGAGTCCGTTATTATTCATGAGAAACAAGCAGTGTATGTGTAATGCAGGCCAGTAGGAGCTTCACGGGTCTCCGGTTCGAATCCCGCTTGGAGAGGGTAGGTGACGACCGGTTACATATGTGCGGTCTCTGCGCTCTGATAGCTTTTTCCACAATCACATTTCAGTATAGTCGTGTATCTGGTGAGTGTTTGCGAGGGCCAATGGTGTTTATGTACATATGGGCGTCAGACATCACTACAAGCACAGACACAAACACTCACTCTGACAGAGGAACTGTTCACTGATGATCTCGAGCCGCCTTCAGATCGCCATATTCAGCACATTCAGAATGTTTAATATTTAATTAGTATTGTGCTGTGTTTAATAATTCTGAATGGATCTGTATATATCTGTAATGTATGCTGTAAGGTTAAGGCGGCTGGTATGTGATCCTGTTTGGTATCAAATAAAGGTTACATTTATTTAAAGCTTTAATTAAATTAATTTAATTTAATTAAAAAAAAGTCTTAATATGTTTTCCTTCTGTTAACTGTTTCTTAAACACAGCCCAATAGAAAACCTTCCTCCAGCCGCCACTATCCATGTTCTATCCATGTAAACTCATGTTAGAGCAGTATTACTTAAATGACAAACAAAGGATGTGATTTTGTGTACAAACTGTAAAAATACATTATCTGTCTAAAAAAAGTTTCCCACCTCACAAGAAAAATTTAGACCCTTTACAGCTCAAATAACAAATTTTTACTAAAATATTAATAGAAGAGCTTTGATTTAAAAAAATACAAGCTTCACATTCTCTTAAATCCTCAATGTTTGTCCCATAGACCTCCATTATAATATATTTACTGTAAACACATTCTGTATTTTTTATTACAAACTGAGGGACGAGCAACATTTACACGCTATTGATGCTAACGGTAGAGAGAAACTCACTGTTAATTTAAAATTATTGCTATAAATAATTCATCACCACATTGTCATCTGTGTCCACAGGGTTGAAGTGGACTCAGGCTTTTGCAGGTACAGTGTGATTGATACCACTTTCTTCAATACACTAGCAATACTTTGGTAATCTGTATTATATACTGTACATCTGAAAATGTTTGTTCTGAAGTTGATTGATAATGTCTGATCTCTCCCAGTGGATGTGACTCTGGATCCTGATACAGCGAATCCATATCTCATCCTGTCTGATGATGGAAAACAAGTCAGTGATGGAGACATTAAGCAGAACGTCACAGAAAACCTAAAGAGATTTGATGAGGTTTTGTGTGTTCTGGCAAAGCAGGGATTCAGTTCAGGGAGATTTTACTATGAGGTGCAGGTGAAGGGAAAGACTAAGTGGGATTTAGGAGTGGCCAGAGAATCCGTTAACAGGAAGTTGAAGATCCCACTGAGTCCTGAGGATGGATTCTGGACTGTGATTCTGAGGAATGAGAATCAATATTTAGCTTGTGATAGTTCATTACTCTCTTTACCTCAGAGAGTGAAACCTGAGAAGGTTGGTGTGTTTGTGGATTATGAGGAGGGTCTGGTCTCTTTTTATGACGTGGAGTCCAGATCTCATATCTACTCTTTCACTGGTCAGACTTTCTCTAACAAACTCTATCCATATTTCAACCCATGCGATAATGATAAAGGTAAAAACTCAAACCCACTGATCATCACACCTGTCAATTAAAATAAAAAACAAATCTGAGAAGATTACTGTTTTTTTATTTAAAAAAAAGAATTAGCAAAAACCACAATCAAGAAGTTTTTGCTTACAATAATGTGAAACACAATATGTGTACTCGTGCTAAAAAAGAACAGGCCCTCAAAAATCAGTCACTGACAAAACATCAACTATAATGAAATATTATATTTGTGAGTTATGTTGTGTGAAAAAAATATTTCATCAGTTACATTTGAATGGCCAATTTTAATCAACACAATTATTTGTTTGCTTTTAACTTTTATTAATATTTTGCTTTTGCTTTTCAAATCTACTATGACATTTTACATAATATGATTTAATATTATATTGTGAAATTCTACATAATATACTAAATTTCCAAACATGGTACATGTTATTTTGTAAGGAAATCTCTGAAGCCATTTTCTCTCTCTCTCTCTCTCTCTCTCTCTCTCTCTCTCTCTCTCTCTCTCTCTCTCTCTCTCTCTCTCTCTCTCTCTCTCTCCCCAGCTGTTAACACTGAATTGCTTGTCAAATATTGTGATTTTTGGTTTATATTGTAATAACTGCAGCATCTGAATAAAGACAAGTGTTCAATTCTATTACTGATATTGCTTATAATCTAAACAGGTTTAATTGTTATGCAAATGCACATTAATATCTAGATGAATATCTGCTCACATAAACATTACAACAATCTTTATTGTTGACTTACATCAGTTGTGAATGAAAATACTGAATTATTATGTAATGCAGATGACCCTTAAATCTAGTACATATTCTTCAAGAGAAGCGAGAGCATTAGAAGGCTTCACAATGACAGTGTTTTTCACTTTGCTTTGACCACAATATCAGCAAATCCGTGCACCTGAGTGAGCTGACGGCAGTCCATCGATGCCAGGAGCTTCTGAGAGCCGGAGATGGTGGGAACAAACTTCTCCATCAGTGTAACCGTCGCAAGCTTCTCCACATCACTGACAGACACAAAGACAATATCAGCTCTCTGGAAGCTTCACTCTTGAAATATCATATTTAATGCAGTACAATTTATGTTTTGAAGCAAATCTACAGTGTGAACACGTCACAGCAGAAATAAAAATGCTGTTAAACACTGAAAGTCTTACCCATACGGGATCTTTCTGACACTGCATTCCCAATCCCTCTATATGGAACAAAACGTTCCTCAGCACTTGTGACAGCGGGTTCTGGAACGTGATCTTGATAGAGAGAACAAATTAAGTTTCTCACTTAAGCATCATATGACTTCAGAAAACTTCATATAGTTCACTACTATTATGACACTTTATAGATGCAACCAAAATGCAACAACATGTAAACATGTTTTGTGCTCGTTATACATCACAAATAAAGACTAGTGTCTCATTGGCTTACAGTGATAATGAGGTCTGGTGTGCGCAGTCTGAAGTTGAACTGTGTGGCCAGAATCTGTCTGGTCTGATTGACCCGTCCGGTGACCGTGAGCATCAGAGCGCCCTGATCCACCAGATCATTCATGTACTCCTTATACAGCAGAGTCCAGGGAATAGTCTTGGCTGAAGGGAGACGAGGGAACATGGCATTAATGACAACAATAAAACAACTGTGTGTCATTTTACAATGTAGTTTTGTGTGTGTTTGAGTGAGTGTTTGTTTTCTACTCTACTTTTTTAGAGTGTAACCTCTTCCTTGCTGTACATTTTTTTTACTGCATATTTACTGTTATTTGTAGATTGTACACACACAAAATTCTCTGTATTCATTAAACATTGACCCGAACCCTACCCGAAACCTGAGAGTTTTTCAGGACCCGTCGGGCTCGGGTCGGGTACCAGACCTCTACCCCAGCCCATCTTGCTGGCTCATTCAGACCATCAGACTCTGCTACACGATTCAGTTCGCCCGGCATCTCCACAAGTTCAGGGGCATCCAGTTCACCTCATGCTGGCCAGCGATGCTCCTGTCTTACGGGCGGAGATTGCAGTCATACTGGCGAAGGACGTGATTGAGCCAGTCCCTCCAGCCGATATGAAGTCAGGCTTCTACAGCCCTTGCTTCATTGTGCCCAAGAAAGGCTGTGGGTTACGGCCAATATTGGACCTGCAAGTTTTGAATCGTGCCCTTCACAAGCTCCCGTTCAAAATGTTAATGCAGAAACGCATTTTCAAATGCATTCATCCCTGACATTGGTTTGCAGTGATCGACCTGAAGGACGTGTCAGTTCTCCCTCGACACAGACCGTTCCTTCGCTTTGTGTTCGAGGGTCGGACATTGCCTCTTGTCTTCACAGAGGTCATGTTCCTATGAGAGAACACGGCGTTCACATTCTTAACTATCTCGACTACTGGCTCATACTGGCCCAGTCACGAGAGCAGTTGTGTGAACACAGGGAACTGGTGCTCAGTCACCTCGGCCAGTTTGGGCTTCAGTTCAACTGGGAAAAGAGCGAACTCTCCCCCGTGCAGAGGATCTTTTTTCTCGGGATGGAGATTTCTACAGATTCTAAGTCTCCAGGCATGCTGTTGTTTTCACAAATGCCTCAACCACCACTGGTTGGGGTGCCATGTACAGCTTCAGGTATTTTGAAACAATCCATATTGTTAAAAGCACTATATAAATGACTTGACTTGACTTGACCAACTGGATTGGCACATCAACTGCCTTGAGTTGATAGCAGTACGTCTTGCGCTGAACTGCTTCAAACAGCCGCTACTAGGCAAGCACGTACTGGTCCGTACGCAGCGACTCTAATAGTGCCCTATTTAAGGGTATGGGGGGGATTTCAGACAACAAAACAGCAAACAAACAGCAGCCGCCTTTTACAGTTTTACAGTCACTAAATGGAAAAACTCAGTCAAACTGGAATGTGAATATCAAATACAGTAGATTTGCAGTAGACCGTACTGTTTAAAAATGTAATACAATTTACCTAGTAAAGTTCTATCCATGTAAACTCGTGTTAATATACAATTGTCATTTTATATCAATGCACATTAAATAAACATAAAAATAAATGATACACAGTATACATAAATTAAATAGTTTTCAATCACTTGCCCTAATAATAAATATTATGTTATGATTGCAATGACTATTACAAATTGATAATGAAAATAGTTGACAGGACAATGAGTTTTATTATTGATTAGTCAGGTCTGTATACTGTGAAGAGCATTTGTTGGTAATGCCACTTTACAGTAATGAAAAACACTGTAAAGAAAAACGTGTTGATTTTGGATATAATGTTTAGCATTATAAGTAGAGCAAGTGACTTTAAAAGCAACTCTTGAGTGATTTGAAACCATTTTTCATGTAACATTTACTGACAAAGCAGACGAATGTCATAAAAAAAAAAGAAAACCACATTAAAGAAACTTTAATAATCTGATAACTATAAGAAATAACTGCCATGCATGTAAACCTATGAAATATTAGACTTTGTGCACACAATTTTTACATGATTTAATTTTTTGCTACTTTTCAAATGGCTTCACAAATTTGTATTGTTTTACCTTGAAGAACCAGGAAATCACAGAAGATTTCACTGTGAATCATGTTTAGTGTTTAGTGTCGTTTCTATCAAGCTGCAATTGTGTAAACTGTAACTTTATATTGTAAAAGTTTCTTACACTGTTTACACACTTTTCGCAGGGATGAATGAGGAACTGGTCCATATTTATGATTATGGGCGGAGCTATAGCATCACTGCAGATGAGTAAAGACTCAAGTAAAAGTGAAACTGTACAGATGAACTGGAGGCTTCTTCAAACAACATTTCTTTTCAGAAACTCTGAAATTAACAACCAGATCTGATATTCACTCACAGGTAAGAGATGGAAATATAAGAGTTAGTTCAGTAGTTTGGTAGCATTTGGAAGCAGCATCAGATTGTTGGTAAAAGTACTGTAATTTTTTGGCTGAAATCAAAAATCAAAAGTCAAAGTCACACTTTAGAGACTTTAGAACCAGGAAGTACTTAGACTGGCAACAGAATGAACGAAAGAAAAACGGGTAGTTGGAACGACCCTCTTCCTCACTGCCAAAAGCATTTTCCTGAGGTGATATATAATTAATGTTGTGAAATAATTTCTTAATTATAGTATTAACACTACAGCACCAAGATCGCCTCATCTGAGCTGCCTCATTGGTCTGTCACTGCTCATCAATGTCAAAATATTTGAGATGACCAAATAAATCAAAGTAGGCGGACTTAATGTTCACAGAACCTGAAATAAGACGTAAGTAGCTAAATTAAACACTTCATATCTGACAGCTGTTTTAGGATAGAAATGTTAAACGACCGTCAAAAATAATCAGGCAAACTAATAAACTTTTGTCTAATTTTTCCATTTTGAATTGAAAATAGGCCTATATAATTCACCCGATTCATGTTCAGATCAGTTATAATTAGCAACTGTTATTGTGAGGGGACAAGAAACATTAACGAAGCCGTTTTCATAATACTAGGCATAAGATTAATAACGAATGTTTACATATTGTGAATGAATACCAAGCGTTCGTAGCCTTCAGTAAATTAACTTGTCTAAGAAAATGATTAATAAAAATAGGCTAAATATCAGTAATTAAAAAAAGTGATCGGAAATCAAAAAGACAGTCAAAGTCGATTTTTTTTTTTTGCCTTCAAATGTCTTGAAATGCACATATGTAGATCAGAGAAATCAAAACTTTCTCGGGGGTGCATTTCTACCAACCCCCCCACCTAGCTTGTGTGTGTGTGTAACGCATTCTCATCCTAGGGCGTCATATACTGACGCTTTTGACATTTCGTCTACATCCAACGCACATGGCACCCTTTAGCGTCAATATGACACGCACAGAGCTTTGTTCGGTTATGGTTAGGTTCAGGTCTGGGGTAGGGTTAGGGTTAGACCGCTAGGAAGCGCCTTCTGGCCCATATCTATCTGTGTCTCATATTGACGCTAAAGGGTGCCATGTGCGTTGGATGTAGACGAAATGTCAAAAGCGTCAGTATATGACGCCTTGGGTGTGTGTGTGGATCATGGGCGTCAGTTTGGTTTGAAATGTGCTGGGGACAGAGACAGAGACTCATTCGGAAGTGCATTTTCAGAAGTGCTGGTACAATGACGCATTCATTTTTTCCCCTCTTTCGCGCAGGTCATGTTTTGAAAGACGATGTCCTGTAGCTTACTAATGTAAATAAATAAAAATGTATACAAAAATGTGATGATGTCCGACTCGTTTTATGAAGAAGAAAGCCTTAAGTTTTCAAAAAGCATTAGACTATGACCCACTATTCTGCTTCATAAGTAGCCTACCATGTTGACAATATGACATGATGTGGTTTAATGTACCTAAACAATGATTACCAAATTTCTCTCTCATATTGCTCCAATGCTCCTCATAACCACTGAAAACGGTCAAAAAAATCGAACCAAAAGTCAAATTATGGACGTAATCTGACATTAAGCGTTTCTGCTTCATTAGAGCCTTGTAAGGAAAAAAGCTTAATGTGGTTTAATGTACCTAAACAACGATCAATGATCCCCAATTTTCTCTCTCATATTGCTCCTCCTAACCACTGAAAACTGTCAAAAAATCGAACCCAAAGTCCAATTATTATGGACGTTAAGTTAAAAATGACTAAATGACGAAATCTGCAAATCGACGCCTATGGTGTGGATAGTAGTATAGCCCAAATAAATAAAGCACCTTTACCCTTTAAAACAAACTTAGTTTGCTGACAAATTATAAGTTAGTGATCCTACAAATGTTAATTTAAATTGAGTGAATTCTTTAAAAATTCTAAACAAAAACACTTAAAAAAAAGAAGAAGCTTAGTAGGTCTGTCATATGAATTTGTGAGAAAGTTTTGGTTATTCATGCCAAATAATTTACAAGCGTTTTTCAGATAATGAAACTATTGGAAATAGTGTACTCCACACCGTGTTTGAACTGATAAGCAATTGGACAACATTGTAGTAAATATCTATGGTGCAACAAAAAATTTGCTCATTAAGATACCAGCAGACAAGCTAATCCAGCACAAATGAATTAGTGCATAAAGTGTCACCAAAATGAAGTATTTGAACCTCATAATTAAATACAAAATGAGGGTGAAAACTAGGCTGGCTACGGGCCTTATATTCTTCTTCTGCAGCCCAATAGATCTAACCAGAGCTATCTGAAGCATCAAGTCCTCGATATACTCACAGCGAAGCTCTTTTAAGTTCTTCATTTAGGGGTAAAACGAAGTTCGAAATACATGACCAGCGATAGACTGTTAGTGAACATGCAACGTCATCCACACTGCTGAGAGTGACAGTTAGATGCATATTTAAACGTGCTGTGCGCTTGCCTCTCAATAACAAGATAAATACACCACAAAATTCAGAAAACAGCAAGATTATTTTTTTTTTAAATAAAGCATAAGAAAAGCATCTTCATAGCAACATGGATATGTTTGCACAAGCTCTGCAATTCACCAATCTAGTCTCGTCAGGTTTACTTATATTGCACTTAAGACAATAGATTGCTTAAAATCAAGCAGCTTTACTTCATTTTCTACTATAAAGCAGCTCTCCAGAGAGTGTTCATGTTATATATATACGGATTCAACAGAAACACAACCTCTTTTCTGAGCCAGAAAAGATTGCCACGTCAAAGAAGGCGCACACCTACCTATTACGTAATCGCCACAGGCCAATGGTCGTACAAAAGTGTTTTGCAGCCGAAGCGAACTTTTCCGGAAAGTTCATTTGGCAAGCAGTTTTGAACTCCAAAAACAAACTCCAAAGGAAGTTTGTTTTGCCCTATTTTGTTCAAAATGACGTCCCATCAGTTCGTTCTTCGATTTCGCTTGAAGAATATCGGGGCCTTTAAGGTAAGCAGTCTCTGACTGGCAGTTAGAGGTGGAGCTTATAGGCTCAGTGAGGTTAGAGTTAGTGGTGGAGGAACTTCCTGTCAGAAACTGCTGTCTCGTATGCCTGCTTATGGCACGAATGGCTGCTTTGACTACTTGACAGTGGTTCATAGTTTAAGTTGTTATAGGTTTTAGTTTTATTTTTTAACCATGCAACATCCATTTTAGAACACAAACTAAAATATTCAGTCAGTGCACATAACTTGTATTATGAAAGTTGCTCTTTCCAGCAATATATATGATATATTTTCATTGTTTTGTCAGTCATGGCATCCTCCAGTGGTCCAGCACTAAATGAGGAGCTCCAGTGCTCCATCTGTCTGGAAGTGTTCACTGATCCAGTCACCACTCCATGTGGACACAACTTCTGCAGAACCTGCCTGAGCGAGTGCTGGACGAACACACAGAACTGCTTCTGTCCACTCTGTAAAGAAACATTCAGCAGAAGACCTGAGCTCAAGATTAATACAACATTCAGAGAGGTTGTGCAACACTTTAAGGAGAAGCTCAATCTAGGAGGATCTGAGGTGTTCTGTGACATCTGTGATGGAAGAAAGCAGAAAGCAGTGAAGACCTGCCTGACGTGTCCAAGCTCTTACTGTGAGACTCATCTGGAGCCTCATCTCAGAGTCACACATCTAAAGAAACACAAACTCATCAATCCTGTGGAAAATCTGGAGGATTATATATGCCAGAAACACGAGAGACCTCTGGAGCTGTTCTGCAGAGATGACCAGACGTGTGTTTGTCTGTCCTGCACTGAAGGAGAACACAGGACTCACAACACTGTTCCTATAGAGGAGGAGAGTCGAGAGAAGAAGGTAAAGAGTTACAAACAAAACACTTAAACCTTTATAAGCATTATAACCTTATAAGGATGAAACATTGGCTGTTGTTATAAAATGAAATTCCCTGAAGCACACTGTAAAAAAATGTTATGATCAATCAGTGCATTATGGGTATTCTTGGAACAGTTTATAGGCAGTTAAATAGGCAGACTTTAACAAGGGTAATCACACACAGCTGAACAAAATCACACAATCAAGAGAACAGACAATGAATACTGTGAAATTAAGTTCATAATGGAAAATAATAATATGTATAATAATTTGTTACATTTATATGGCACTTTTCTGGGTACTCAAAGCGCTTTAAATATGGAGGGGGAATCTCCTCAACCACCACCAATGTGCAGCATCACCTGGATGATGCGACAGCAGCAATATTGCGCCAGAACGCCATGGTCGTAACACCCCTACTGTACCCCTACTTGGGGTTACACCCCAACTCTTTTCCGAAGGACATCCTGGGATTTTTAATGACCACAGAGAGTCAGGACCTCGGTTTAACGTCTCATCCGTAGGACGTAAAGCCCAGGAGTCAAAAGGAGTGCCCTCTGGTGGAGATTAAGGGAACTCCAGCTGGCAGAGGTGACATAGCCTCCCCCCTTCCCCCGCAGATGTGTCTGGGTTCACAGCACCATCCAGAGGCGCACACGACTTTCACCATCTTCTCCAGGAAATGTGCCTGGATGACAGCTGCTTCCAGCTCTACTTGAGGATGACTGGTGCCCAGTGCCCGGACGTGTCAATTAGCTCTTCACTGAATGGCTTGCGCAACAACGCATCTAGCAAATTCTCCGATCGAGTTGAAATCGAAAGACACGATTGAGGCGAATATCATGCGTTCGCGGCAATCCTGTCGCCCGTTGTGCTGTATGGATTTGCATCTATTCACATCTTTGCATTGACTTTGTAATCTACTCGCGCAAATGATTAAATTTACATTTTGTGTGCACACACTATTAAAGAGCAGATTACAGATATTACTCAAAAAGATACATAAATCCAGGAGGAAGGTGGAGCAGAGGCAAACCCGGGTGAGGGCCGGAGGGCCAGGTATGTGAAGTGGAAGCAGGACTGGAGACTGAGACGGATCAGGGAGCCAGTGCAGAGCAGGTGGCCAGGGCGGAATAGGCAGGGAAGCTGGAGCTGGACTGCTACGACGGAGCAGATGAGCATCACAGCAGAGTAGAGGGATCTGAAGATCCCCACAGCACAGCAGAAGACCACCAAGGTGTAGCTGAGGACCACTACGGTGTAGCAGGCATAGCTGGTGACCACAGCGGCGGATCAGAAGACCACCAGGACAGATCAGACGGGTGTGAAGATCCCCACGGTGGATCAGGCAGAACTGGAGCAAAGAAACCAGAAAGGTTAGGGGTCTTTGCCCATGTCAAAACAGGCAGAAAGTTCAGTAATGGCCTCAGTGGCCATAACAGGCCAGGCAGGACATTCAGGAGTAATGCCTGTGACAAAGCAAGCAGAGTCTTTGTTCTCCTTGGCCAAGACTCGGGACAATAGAACGGCCTCTCTGGCTGAGACGAGACAGGCAGGGAGTTCTTATGTGACATCCGTGGTCTTATCTAGACAGACTGAGTGTTCATAGGCAACCTCCTTGGTTGTGACAGGACAGACAAAGAGCTCAGGGACGACCACTGTGGTCATTTCTAGGCAGACAGGGATTTCACAGGTGACCACTCTGGTCGTAACATGACAAGCAGACAGTTCACAGACAGACGGTGAAGTAGAGAGTTCATCTGTAATCTCCTTGACCATAGCAGGACATACTGAGAGTTCAAGAACCGTAGTCGCAGCCTCAAATAAAAGTAGGTCAGGTGCCCCATCCTCTGGAGAAATGGAAGAAGCGTACATGACCCAGACACATAGAATGACCATAGCCGTAACTGGGAGTGCAATCAACGGTGAGAGAACCTCTGAGACCCCCAGACTCGATACAACCAAATTCGGATGCACTGGACACAAAGATGATGTCAGGACTACTGAGATGCCAACTGCTCGCATCGACATCAACGGTAGGTCCGCCAACCTGGAAGCCAGTCTCAAACGCCTAAGGACCACCTTTGTAGCTTCAGGTGCAGCATCCATGATTGCTGAAGACACTGGATTTGGGACCGCCAGACTCTGAAGCGCTGTGAGCACTGGACTTGGGATCATCAGACTTGGAATTGCTGGCCCCTATGTGGCCACCGGAGCTTGATACACACTACCACAACCCCCTAAGGGTTTAGGGGTAGGGTCCTACTCTACCTCCTCCACAGTAAAGGGAGAACTGCTTAGCTTCAATGCCAAATCAAAATAATGTGCGAAAATCCAGTCTGGGTCGTGTAGCGGCATAATTAAATTAAGTGGCTCATATAACCCTCCCAGGAAAAAGATCATGAAGGGAATCTTGTCCATGTTGGTTAAGTGAGCCAACTCAGTAAATCCAGTACATAGTCCTTAATGCTGTCGGAAATGCATAATTCTCTCTGCTGCTCACTACACATTTAGTGGCGTAGTCTTCTATCACAAACTGCTCCGAGACATGGATTGACGATCCAGATGTAGCTTTATTGGGGCAATCCAGAATCGTAATCCATATAACTGGCATAAGGTCAAAACCATAGAGCAAACAATCCAAAAGTATGACAGAGTCCAAAATCACAGGCAGACAAGGATATCGAGGACAATGGGCAGAAGAACAAGAGCCAAGACCAAGACAGGAGAAGATAAACCAGGATACAGGCGCTCAGAATAGCAGGGTAACACAAAACAAGACAACGCAAAGTGAGAATGGAAACACAGGGCTTAAATTGGCAGACTTTAACAAGGGTAATCACACACAGCTGAACGAAATCACACAATCATGAGAACAGATAAAAAGTATACTGAGAAATGAGGTCCATAATATAAAAGCCCAGTCGTCAGGAGGAGTGCCCTCTGGTGGAGATTAAGGGAACTCCAGCTGGCAACCTGCAAAAAGTCGTTTCAGGGAGCCCCCCCCCCCCCCCCCCCCCATTATAAATATAGTATTTTATAATATATTTATAAAAATACTATTTATATTTATTTATATTTTATTTATTTAAATAAAACTATCTATATAAACTGCTTATAATATTTATGTAAACTGCTTTTATTTATAGTCCATTGCAACTTTAAACAGTTCTAAGGAGTTTGTTGTTTTCATGTAACCTTGGCAACTAGCCGGCCTGAATAATATGAAACTTGTTGAACTCACCTCAACATGTCTTTTACAATAATTGAACCCGCCATGGGCAATGCTGAAGTCACTGTTACAAACTGTACAGCGTGCAAGACTGTCATTATTTTTGAATCTTAGGGACACTTTAGTGTAGCTCCTGTTTCTAGATACACTGAACTGATAGGCCTTTATCTCATTTCCTGGTTTCGGAACGTTCGAAATCGCCAAGCAGTGTACTCGCACTTCCGGTGGTTACTTAGTTACACATTTAGATGAAAAGTAGGTCAGTAAACTTAAATAAAATCGCGATATAGACCAGTGTCTGTCAATATTAAACCGCATAAAGACTATTTAAATAGGAATCGTGCTCTGTTCTGCGTGTCTCTGTAATGAATGGCACCGACGCGTTTCATTTACCACACACACACACACACTGAGGCACGCATGACGCTCGCGATTTTTTTCAGCCTTTCTTATTAACATTAATGCACTTCATCAACACAGCCGCTCTGAGAGTCACTTCAGCAGGATTTTTTAGCTTCATTTGAGAGAAACTATCATCATAAAACACAGAGTGAAGGTCTACACGGCAACCCGTCAAAATAAAAGTTTGGTTAACCTTTGAAGAAATTTTTGCTTAAATCATTACATTTTAAACAAATGGTTATAACAATTTAATTAAACCATTCAAATGGAATCAAGAAAACAAAAAAAAAAAGAAACTTTTGGGAGATGCGAGAGTGAAGTAGTCCAGTGATAATTAACATGAAGCCATGGTGAATGCAATAACCGGAAGACGCTGTACACTGCTTCGCGGCTACTTCCGGCGTTCTATTGTGTTGTGATAAAGGCCTATTAATTCGGTTCGGGAGAAGAGATAAAAGCCCGCCCACACTGACTGACTTACCGACACAGGCCAATCAGGATGCTCTCTGTCTTACATGCGCTTCATGAGGCACACTAGCAGAGCCGGACAGTAACGGAGCACATTTACTTGAGTACAGTACTTAAGTACAATTTTGAGGGATCTGTACTTTACTCGAGTATCATTTTTGGGGAGTACTCATGACTTTACTCAAGTACATTTGAGAGGCAAATATTGTACTCTTTACTCCACTACATTTCTATCCATAACTGTGAGTACCCGTTACTTCTTCTTCTTCTTCTAAAAAAAAAGAAACATCTCGGAAACCCTCAATTTGTTGTTTCCCTCTCAAATGTGATTGGATTGTGCAGGCGCCACTGATTGGGACAGCCTATCAGCAATCACCTTCAGCTTTCCGCCAAAGTCAACTCCATGGTCAGATTTAGATAAGAGACGAAACCATGGACGAAACCATGGATGAAGACGCAGCAGGTCCATCCCGGGAGTATTTTTTTCCCCAGGATGGTAGGGGAAGACTCATGAATATTCATTAGGGAAGTCATCCCTGATTGGTCTTAACCCCAGTGATGGGTAGGTTTAGGGGCGGGGTTAGGGAGGTCATAAGACCCCCAGTGACGGGTAGGTTTAGGGGTGGGGTTGGGGGTAGGTCATCAGACCAATCAGGGATGACTTCCCTAATGAATATTCATGAGTCTTCCCCTACCATCCTGGGAAAAAAAATATCGCATCCCGAACCCGTGGCCCCACCTCGCCAGACTATTTCAATTTTCTGAACAAGTTAATGATAGTTTTCGCTTCAAGTGTTTGCTGTGTTTACCAATGTAAGCACTGTGGCAGTAGTAATGCAATATTTAGAAAATGTACTCTTGTACTCTTGATACTCAAGTACTTTTAAAAACAAGTACTTTAGTACTTTTACTTAAGTAGACATCTGACTGTAGTACTTTTACTTGTACTTGAGTAAAATTTAGCAAGGGGTATCTGTACTTTTACTCAAGTAATGAAGCTGTGTACTCTGTCCGCCTCTGCACACTAGCACACACAGATGGCAACCCGCGACGTTCTCCCTGGAGCTGTTCACGTCCTCAGACTCGGATTTATACATTTATATGTCAACAGTATCAATGCCGAAATGAATCTGCAGCAGTCAGATGGTACAGAGCTCTGTAAGTTGTTAACGTTCATTATTATTGTAATGTTATGTGCTTTGAGACATGAGGTAATTTATCGCCGTCTCTTGTGACGCTTTGGAGACTCTCTGAAGGGAGGGCGGGATCTTATGCTTACCAAAACTTATCTTGCTTGCTAGTCTCACTGAAATTTCATACCCTATCTTTAAACTGGCAATATTATTATTTTTTTTTTTTTTTATAAATCTGCTAAAAGATGATTTTTTTAAAAACATTTTAAGAATGTTATCCTCAAAGACATTTCCAGCCACTTTTAATAAGATTTTTTTCAGAGGATAAAGTTATCTGTTTTTCTCTGTATGTAGAATCATCTGGCTAAGAGACAAACTGACGTTCAGCAGATGATCCAGGACAGAATAAAGAAGATTCAAGAGATCCAGCACTCAGTAGAGCTGAGAAAGGTGAGTGGAGGTTAAAACATTGTAAATTGATAATGCATTATAATATTTCAATCTGCGTAATAAAGGTTCTCAATTAAACAGATAAAACTTAATAGACAGATCTTCTATTTGATCTGATTTATCAGAGAAACACAGAGGAAGAGAAATCCGCCAGTGTTGAGCTCTTCACTGATCTGATCCGCTCCATTGAGAGATGTCAGTCTGATCAGCTGAAGATGATGGAGGAACAGCAGAAAGCAGCAGAGAAACAGGCTGAAGATCTCATTAAAGAGCTGCATCAGGAAATCACTGAGCTGAAGAGGAGAAACACTGAGCTGGAGCAGCTCTCACACACTGACGATCATCTCCATCTCATACAGGTCTGTCAACATCTGTCTCTCCTATAGCTGGTGTGTGGTGAGTGCACTGGTGCCGTTGTACTGTGGCTGCCGTCACATCATGCAAGTGGATGCCGCACACTGGTGGTGGTTGAGGAGAGGTCCCCTGACATGATTGCGAAGCGCTTTGGGTGTACAGTAGTGCATATGAAAGCACTATATAAATGCCTCATTCATTCATTCATTCATGCATTCATTCTTCAGTCATCATGTACTATATTACAGGACAAACTCTCTGTTCACAAACCTGATTTGCTGCTTGAACATTTTATTTGTACCGGTCTGTCAGATGTTGACAGACCCGATGACAACGCAGTGCTGAAGTGCCAACTAGTCTCTCCCTATGGAGGATCCCTTTACCACTCTACAGATAAGGCGTTGTCCGGAAAATTCGTTTCGCGTTCCTACCCGAAGCGACAAAATAAAATAAAATTCTTTATCAAAATTTATAAGGAAAGACCAGTACTTTGTTTAGGCTTGGCTTGTAGGGAATTCCAAACCTGCGCACATATATTCAAACGCACATAACTATAGAACCAATTATTAATGTGCATGTGAACGCCATCAGTGTTTATCACAGGTTTGCGTTTAAAGTCTGTGTAGAGAGAATGGTGTCGTCTTAGCGGCCCCTAATTTAATAACAAATGATCGTTGCGACGGAAGCAAATCAATCAAAACTAACTTTAGCTGGAAAATAACTTTATTAAAGAACCGCTATAAAGCCAAAACAATCTCTGTTACCTTAAATTATACGTTTATCTCTGTAAAGCTGCTTTGAAACAATCTACATTGTTAAAAGCGCTATATAAATGAAGATGACTTACTTGACTTGACTTGACTTAGAAATTTTACAAAAGAGAATGAAACGGTAATGAAGTCAAATTTGAAAAATTAGTTAACTGTGTTTGAAAGGTAGGCTACTGTGTAAAACATATTAACTATAAATATAAAATAGCATTTAACAGTCTTCTCTTTCATACTGTAGATGTGCTCATCCCTGTACACTCGTCCACACACCAAGAACTGGACTGAGATCAGGACTGACTCTGATGTGAATGTGAACTCTCTGTGTAGAGCTCTGACTCATCTGAAGAAAACTCATGAGACACTGAATGAAAAACTCAGTCAAACTGGTATGTGAATATCAAATACAGTAGATTTTTTTTGTCATTATCTAAGAAAATAATATTTTCAAGGAATATTATGGGTTCAATCCAATTTAAGTTCAGTTTGTAAAGGACCGCACTGTTTCAAAAATGTAAAAAAACAAGTAACCCTGTAAAGTTCTTTACATGTAAACTCATGTTAAAGCAGTTTTACTTTAACGACGGGAAGGATGTAACATGTGTGTACATGTGTAATGGAAACCCAGTAATGGGCACAAAAAATGTGTGGCTGAATTAAACAGAGTGAATACAAAAAAAGTTTAAAATACAAATTAATATTTATTCAAACTTGCAAAAACATAATAATCCTAACCCAAAAATATAACATTAATGGAAAAATAAAAAATCTTATTCAAAAACACACAAATTAGTTAATTTATCAAACTTTAGTTATCAAGCATAAATCTGAAAATGTTCACACATAAAAATGAAGGCCTGGTACTAGAGCACAAATGCAATGTGGAACAAACATAAACAAACGAACACACACACACACACACACACACACACACACACACTCACACACACACACACACACACACAGACAGTGTTCACTCTTCCCTCCTTTTCATATCTACTTATGCTGATTTTTTATTTACTTTTTTCAAATTAATTTCTTGTCCTAAAGTTAATTATTTTTATACATTTGGATTATTTAAATAAATAATATGTGATTACAATCATGTATTGACTTTTAGTGGCAACTTGTGTAGCATTATTTCAAATGTATGTGGCATTGCATAAACAAGACAACAGACCTCAAACAACAACAGCAAAAATTCTCAACTTTGGTAATAAAAAAAATACTGGTTTAATGTATTTTAAACTTTATATATATATATATTCACAAAATATACACCACAAAAGCTGTAATAAGAGCAGTTAGCCACCTCCAGAAAATGAATAGATCTCTATGGGTCTCTGCTGGATGTATATGGTCATTACACTTTGTTCTAAAACTATATTCACTGCATATTTTTCTCTAACCAGCAGAAAGCAGAATTCTGCCTCTAACACCTAGATCAGTATCAAGAAATGACTCAGTATTTAATTTTGAATTCATAAAATTTTTATATTTCATGCATGCTAATGGTGTAGTTGAGGAATTTAAAAAAAAAAAATTAAAAAAAAATCCATATTCCCCAAAAACAAAGCATAAATGTATAGACGAGAAGTAAACAAAAAATGATAGGCCTATATAATTTGTATTATTCAAATGTTTATTTTTTATACAATCATTATAAATGTATAAATGTTTGCCATATTGACCCCCAAACACCAAGACAGGAAACAAACACAGTATGAGAGTTAAATCCTCATTATATTTGTCCCATAGACCTCCATTGTAAGTATATTTACTGTAAACACATTCTGCATTGTGTTACAAACAACATTTACATGCCACTGATGCTGCCAGTGGAGAGAAACTCACTGAAATTAGTCCTATGAATAATTCATCATTATATTGTCATCTGTGTCCACAGGGTTGAAGTTTGTGCAGAAGTTTGCAGGTACAGTGTAACTGACACCATTTTCTTCAATACACTTACAATACTGTGTTAATCTGTATTATATGCTGTACAAGTTGATTGATAATGTCTGATCTCTCTCAGTGGATGTGACTCTGGATCCTGATACAGCGAATCCACATCTCATCCTGTCTGATGATGGAAAACAAGTCAGTCGTGGAGACATTAGGCAGGACGTCCCAGAAAACCCAAAGAGATTTGATGAGGAATGTTTTGTTCTGGCAAAGCAGGGATTCAGTTCAGGGAGATTTTACTATGAGGTGCAGGTGAAGGGAAAGACTGAGTGGATTTTAGGAGTGATCAGAGAATCCATTAACAGGAAGGAGGACATTGACAGTTTCCAGAGTCCTGAGGATGGAGTCTGGATTCTGGGTCTGATTAATGAGAATCAGTATATAGTTATTGATAATCCAGTGGTTATGTTCCCTCAGACAGAGACACCTGAGAAGGTTGGTGTGTTTGTGGATTATGAGGAGGGTCTGGTCTCTTTTTATGACGTGGAGTCCAGATCTCATATCTACTCTTTCACTGGTCAGACTTTCACTGACAAACTCTATCCATTTTTCAACCCATGCCCTAATGATAAAGTTAAAAACTCAAACCCACTGATCATCACTCCTGTCAGTTAAAATAAAATAAAAAAATTAAAAAAAAAAAAATTAAAAAAAAATTGCTGTTTTTAGATTATGTAAATAAAAATGTGATTTGATTTGAAATGTGAAAAATGTGTTCAAGTGAAAAAAAAAAAACTATTTGCAGGCCATCAAAAAACAACAACATCACCTATAATTAAATATCTGTGAGTTATGTTGTGTGAAAAAATATGTTCACACTTTAGATTAAGGTTCAATTCTTACTATTAACAACTTTTGCCTCAATAAACTCCTAATCAGTGTTGTAGTCGAGTCACCAACTGTCGAGTCCGAGTCGAGTCATCAAGGTTGCTGTGTTATATTTCAAGACTGCCTACATTTCTCCACTCTGGCACCTTTAAAGAGCTGATATAATTGTAAAAGAGGGTCTACATTAAACAAAAATGACACCACTGTGTTAACAAATAAAACTTTTGATTTCAATAATGTAGGCTATTAGTAGCCTTAATGTTGAAATAAACTTTAACAATGCTGTAGAGGTGCAGTTTATTAATAGTAAATGTTAACTAATGTAGTTAACTAGAGTTTAATAAATGGAACATTATTGTAAAGTGTTACAGATTTGTTATACACCGATTCAGACGTCTCGTGAATTCATTGTTGGACAAATGGACAGTTGTTTTAACCATTCCATTAAAGTGAGTCGGTTCAAAGGAGTCATTAGTTCGCGAATCGGACGTGTCATTTATGGATGTGTAGCCTACGGCAGTGGTTTTCAAAGTGGGGGCCACGAGGGGGGCCGCAGCACGTTGGAAGAAAAAATTAAAGCAAAACATTTTTAATTTTTTTTATTTTATAAATATATAAAAATATTTCTATTATTATGAGTATTGTTATGAAATAGCTTTATAAAAATTTGTCGCATATCTGAACATTATACTTTTAATGCTAATCTTTCTGATTGGCTGACACCATCACGTAATCTGTCAGTGTAGCCTTGGTAACAACCGCCAGTGCTCAGCTATTCAGCTATTTATTTAGTTAGCAGGCTAGCTCTGTCAAAATGGGTAGATTTTTAAAAAGGAATAAACCTGAAGAGCCAGCTATCGAAACCTCAGATTAAAAAAAAATCAGAAAACGAACTCTTGGCCCAGTAAAACTCGTAGGTATGAGGCAACATACATAAAGTATGGATTTACCTGCGTCACGCATAAGAATGGACATGAGTGCCTGAAATGCGTTCTCTGCTTTGAGATCCTCCCCAACGAATGTTTAAAACCATCGAAACTTCAACGTCACCTGAACCAGAAGCATCCAGCAGAGGCCGAAAAATCAATCGAGTTTTTTTAAAAGAAAGGAAGAACAGTTGACCAGGCAGTCAGCAACATTCGTGCGGCAGGCTACTGTCCCTGAGAGAGCTTTGAGGGCATCGTTTTTGGCTTCCTTTCACATTGCGCGAGCTAAGAAGGCGCACACAATTGGGGAGGATTTGATACTGCCAGCTACCAAAGACATTGTTAAAGAGCTACGAATATATTGATTCAAATGGACTTGACTGGTCTCGTTGCGTGGGGTGGGGAGAGCCGTCACAGTGGGGTGACGGCTCTCATCAAACAGAAGGCCCCGAATGCGGCGTTCACGCACTGTATGCTCCATCGAGAAGCACTGGTGGCTAAACGGTTGGATGATGAGCTTAATCAGGTACTACAGGACATAATACACGTAGTAAACTTCATTAAGGCCCGCCCCTTGAAACACAGACTGTTTGCTCTCATGTGTAAAGAAATGGGAGCCCGTTTTGATGGATTGCTGCTTCATTCAAACGTACGCTGGCTTTCACGGGGGGCAGTTTTGAACCGTGTGTATGAGTTACGGAGGGAGGTTGCAGAGTTTCTCTTGTCTGAGAAACATCAGCTGGCTGACCGTTTTACAAATGCAGCCTGGATTCTCAAACTTGCATATATGGCTGACATTTTTTGTCATCTGAATGTGCTTAACCAAAGCATGCAAGGGCGTGACATACATAGTGCATATGCAAGACAAAGTGCGTGCTTTTTCCCTGAAGATCAAACAAGCTCAAGGAGGGAATTACAGAAATGTTCCCACTACTACACCAAGAGCTGCTGTCATCTGGTGGTGAGTTGGACACTATTTCTCCACTGATACAATCCCACCTGGAACACCTCCAGGGATATTTCAGAGACTATTTCCCTGACCTTGAAAGCACCCATCTAAACTGGGTAAGGAACCCATTTGCCCCTGATATAGGCTCTTGTCTGGACTTAAAATCACAGGAGGAGCTGATTGAGATGACTACTTCATGGGATTTAAAAATGAAATTTGAGGCTCTTTCCCTCTCTAACTACTGGATGTATGTAAGAAATGACTTTCCCATCCTAGCTGAGAGTGCTCTGAAATGCCTTCTTCCTTTTGCAACCACTTACTTGTGTGAGTCTGGCTTTTCAACGTTAAAAGTACTTAAAACAAAACACAGAGCACGTCTAAATGTGGAGAGTGACATGCGTGTTGCACTGACAGACATAAAGCCCAGACTTGACAAACTGTGTAGAAGCCACCAGGCCCACCCATCCCATTAATATGCTCTCTCTCTCACACTCACACACACACTCTCACACACACACACACACACACACACTGTTGATGAATGTTTCCACCAGGCCCAGCCCTCCCATTGATATGCTCTTTCTTCTTCTTCTTCTTTTCTCTCTCTCTCTCTCTCTCTCTCTCTCTCACTCTCACACTCACACTCACACACACACACACACACACACACAGAGAGAGATACAATGTTGAATGTTGAAATTACTGTACCAGATTTGAAGATGTTGAAATTAATTACTTTACCATATATGAAGATCTGACATACAAATGTTATTATTACAACACCAATAAAAGTTAATGGATGTTCACCTAGATGTTTTATTTATTTATTTCTACATTTGTCGTAGTAGGCTATTGTCGATGGGTTCAATAACACATCCCGCAAAAGGAGGGCCTTGGCCAGAACCTAGTGGTATTAGGTTTTTTCGTTAATTGAAATTGTTGTTTATGTCAGCTGAATGTGCGGAACGCTTTTCAGAGAAGATAAGGCAAACGGTTTTTTTTTTTTAGAACAATTCACACCCCGCCCTAATTCAGGAGAAAAAAATCTCTGAATGCTCCACGTGAAACTTAATTCTTTCGTCCTTTTACTATCGTGTCAATTTATTTTGATTAATATGCGCGAGGGAGAGGGAGGAAGACAGCGCTCGTGTTGTTGAAGATGGTGAGTGCGCGCGCTGTCGGGGCTTTCTCTCTGCTCGACTTATATGCGGGAAAAAAGAGATCCCGGCCGGTCTTGGAGCCCAAAACAGGAAAAGTGTAACATCTTAAATCAAAATTTTATAACCTATTTGGTCAGAAACTTCATCCAACGTCATCCATTTGATGAATGCTCAAGTCCGATTTTATCCTCGAGTCCGAGTCCAAGCACGAGTCATCAGTCCGCGAGTCCAAGTCAAGTCACGAGTCCAGAGAATAGAGTCTCGAGTACTCCATCACTGCTCCTAATTACTGTTTATTAAGGCATTAATATGTGCTTTGTAAGAACAGCCAATATCCTGTTAATAAGAAAATAGTTAATAGAGAGAATTGGACCCTAAACTAATATTTTACCCAATATTTAATCACGGTTACATTTGAATGGCCAATTTATCACGAGTCTGTATTTTCTAATCAACACAAAGATGTGTTTGCTTTTAACTTTCATATATACTTTGCTTTTTAAATCTACTATGACATTTTACATAATATGAGTTAATATTAGGCTATAAAGTGAAATTCTACATAATATAGCCTACAGAATTTTCAAACTTTCCAGAGTTTCTACATGTTATTTTGTAAGGAAATTTCTAAAGCCTTTTTCTCTCTCCTCTCCAGCTTTAACATTGAATTATTTGTGAAATATTGTGATTTTTGGTTTATATTGTAATAACTGCAGCATCTGAATAAAGACAAGTGTTCAATTCTATAACTGATATTTCTTGAAAACTAAACAGCTTGCTAATTATTATGCAAATACACTGTCATGTAGAGTGTTGTCGAGAAGTGTTAGGAAGGAAGTACAATGGAGTAGTTTTCCGAATGCCAGATGTGATTTATTTTACAAGCTGCATTTCAAAAGGTGCAGTCTACATACTGTAAAAAACAAACAAACAAAAAACATAAAAATAAATACACAATTGAGGCAACTTTATTAGTGATGTTCGAATGAGCTGGTTCAACAAACTGTTGAAGTTTGCAGAGGATTACTGAGGAGTCTGATGAGTATCCTATACTACAGTATGCAAGCCTGAGGAACATACTGGAAATATGCTTATTATGGCTATTGTTATTAAATAACATTTTATTAAAACCTGCAAAAACCTTTCTGTCGAGAGATGTAGGCTACATTTATTTTACTATAGCTAGTTTATACATTCAGATTATATTTTAAGTTGTTAGGCAAGATCAAGGAGTTTAAAAGACTGGTTTATTCATTCTAGGCTATACTTTAGACACATAGAATATATCTGCGTTTATGCATGTCTGTAATGTGTGCTGTAGGTGCAAAATGTTTAGGACTCTTATCCAAGATGTAAACTGTTTAATGTTGGTGGTCAGTCATATCCAACATAAAGGATCCGCAAATGAAACTGTGACGACAAATACCATTAACAGGCTGAGTGAATGAAAGGCAATAATGTGCAATATGCATTTACACAAATCACTTTTTTAAAATGTTTTAATATGCATTGACACAAATGATTTTATTTTAATGTTTCATTGATATAACATGGCACTGAGTTGTTGAAAAATAAATGCGTAATGCCATCATTGCTTGATGACGTAAGGAACCGACAATTGTGAACCGGTTCATTGACGAACTGTCCGAAAGAACCGGTTCGCAGAAATTAATCAGACTTGGCAACACTATTATACTCGTGCTCAAAACACACAAAAAATGCTGTGAGCAGCAAACCTGGCACTAAACAATGCCTAGAGTGGCACATCCACAAGTATAAACTGCATGTCTCACCTCAGACATACTCAAAAGCTTGCACAGTATAGACCTACATGATGCAGCTTCCCCCCTCTCAAACATGCTCAGACAATGGATTAAATATACAAGTTTCCCACCAAACACCAGTGGGACAAACCATTGTCATGTGTAACCTTTCCCCGTAACACTCATCACAGAATTCCACAGCATAACATTAGCCGCTTTCCGACCGGAGGAACCTTTTCACAGTTCCTAGAACTATTGGCTAAAGTACCCGGACGTCGGCGTGTTCGCACCGCAGGAACTAGGAACGATTTTAGTTCTAGGAACTCCATTTGGAGGAACTAATTTGGGTCCTACTTCAGAGTAGGGTCTAAACCAGCACTATAGGAACTACCCGTGACGTTAGTGTACGCTGATTGACCGAATGCACGTGGAACACCAGCACCCGCCATTTTTAAAACAGCTATATGTAAACACACAGATTATAGCCTATATATTTACTCCAGAAACTAACTATACAAACATGGAAAACAGTGATAGATGGGTCTCTAAACCTTTATGCTGAAGAGAAAATCCAACGCAACTTTGAGGGGACCAAGTCAAACATGATTATGTTTATCTGCCCAGCTAGCAACACTGGACATCAACCACACGGCATAGGCTAATAACCTTTTTTTCATATACTGTCTACTTTCTATAACAGTTCTATCTAATAACATATTAAACAGTACTGTTAGACAGATTGCTAACTAATAAACACAGAGAATGCGAGCATTGTTTGCTCTGGCGTTCTCAGCGCCGCCAAAATAAAGGTCTGTCGCACCGTCAAAATAAAAGTCACCGTGCTTGCGTCACTCCCTTACCCCTCCTACCAGTTCCTATGGCCACTTGGCCAGTGCGAATGCAAACAGCAAAACCAAGTTTGGGGAAGAGTAGTTCATAGAACTGTTTAGAAGTGGACAGTTCCTAGAACTAAGTTCCTGTAACTACTTGGTCGGAAAGCGGCTATTGTCACCTAAGTACTATAAGTACATATCAAAAACTAATTTCTTAAAATCATCATAATACAAACAAGCACAACATACAACCACAAAATCAAACATTTAACACATCATAGCACTTATGTCTCTCTATTTTGGAAAATGGTAGGCTACATTCAGGCTATGCGCACTGCCAGAGCCCACCCCCAAAACACTGGCTCAGACAGGTAAGATCTAACATGGCTATAATATGCAAAATTACCCAAGAAAAAAATTATTTAAAGTCCCACTGTGGTGAAAATTCAACTTTTAATGTTGTTTATATGTTTATGTGGTGTTTTTAATTTGCTTTAAGACAAACCATGTGCAAATTCATAAGTCAACACCATTGCTATTTTCTCCTTAAAGCTCTGTGGAGCTTATGGGTGAGATTGCGGTCCTTCCCATGGGGGACTAAGCGTTTCATTCAGAGCTCTGCTGGAGGATCGGATGTCGATCGGTGCATCAAGGGTGGGCTAGAGTCCTCTGAGGATGAAGATCAGCATTGATGGATAGCGTTGCCCGAGTCTGACCCAGAGCTGACAGCAATGCTTTCCCGGGCCGCCGTAAGCGTAGGGCTCAAATGGAAGCCTCCACTGTGTCCCAAACGCTCGAGGTTGGATGATTGGTATCTCGGGGTGGCCCCTGCCCCAGTGCCATTCTTCCTGCAAATGCATGGAGAGGTCACTAGATCATGGCACCTTTTTCTGCCCGAAACCGATCCTGTGCCTCTTCCCCCCTCACTGCTCCCGATGGCGGGGCTGCCAAGGGGAACGTGAAGATTCCCCCGGTGGAGCGTGCTGTTGCGATGCAATTGTGTCCAAAGAGTGCTGCCTCCTGGCGGAGTAATCTGCGTCTCCCATCCAAGGCCTTTAAGTTCTCGACCTGAGATGGGCATCCCAGAAATGGAGGGAGCAACTCTTTGTTTTTGTTGCGCCGCTGGCCCCACTTGTGTTAACGTGTAGGATTACAAATTTAAGAATCTATTTCAGATATGCTTCCTTATGATTCTGCTCAGCAAAGTTGCAATTCCTGTTTCTCTTTATTGTCTTTAATGACTCTTGGAGTCCCAGTATCACTCAAGACTGATGGGATTAGTTTGAATGATAGTGTTATGCTGATTGGGCCTGTTTCACTTGGGCAGAATTGTTGAGCAAGCCAGATAACCTACCTAACTGGTTTTCACTTGATAGAATCAAATCAACCTCCTAAAATGCCTATAAGGTACCATGTAAAGTTACGTTAGATTAGATTGTTGGAAGAACTGCAGTAACGCACAGCGAAGTTCTCAATAAAAGAATAACTTCTGTTTGAACGCGATCCCAACGTCTCCTGGTCTCTGCTTTGACAAAGGAAAAAGTTTGTTCTTTTTCTACCCATGTTTACTTATTTCTGCGAATGACGTGATCGAGCCGGTCCCTCCAACCGATATGAAGTCAGGTTTCTACAGCCCATACTTCATTTTGCCCAAGAAAGGCAGTGGGTTACGGCCAATTTTGACGCATTTCTGAATGCATCTGTACCTGCATCTGTACCTGAGATTGGTTTGCAGCGATTGACCTGAAGGACACCTACTTTTATGTCTCGATTTTCCTTCGACACAGATCGTTCCATCGCTTTGCATTCGAGGGTCGGCATTTTAGTACAAAGTCCTCCTGCGAACACAGGGAACTGGTGCTCAGTCACCTCAGCCAGTTTGGGCTTCTGGGAAAAGAGCAAACTCTCCCCCGTGCAGAGGATCTCTTTTTTTGGTATGGAGATGAACTCGGTCAACCTAACATGCCTCACAGAGGAACGTGCTCATTCGAAGTTGAACTGCTTGAATTCACTCAGCTTTCAGCCCCACTGAAACACTTTCCGAGCCTCTTGGGGCATATGGCATCCGCAGCCACAGTAACGCCGCTCGGATTGCTTCATGTGAGGCTGCTTCTGCACTGGATTCATGGCCGAATGCCAAGATGGGTGTGACAATCACCCCGGCCTGCCGCCAAACCTTCAGATTAACCTGGTCAGACCTTGCATTTCTACGGGCAGGAGTTCCCCTAGAACAAGTGTCCAGGCATGCTGTTGTCTCCACGGATGCCTCCACCACCAGCTGGGGTGCCACGTACAATGAGCATGCAGCTTCGGGTATTTGGACGGGACCCCAAATGCATTGGCACATCATCTGTCTTCAGTTGATAGCAGTACGTCTTGCACTGGGCCGCTTCAAACAGCCGCTACTAGGCAAGCATGTACTGGTCCATACGGACAACACTGCGGCCGTTGCGTACATCAATCATCAAGGTGGTCTAAGCTCCCATTTCCCATTTCCCATCTCTATCTCCGGAAAGCGCCATCTCCTCCTATGGAGTCAGAAGCATCTGAGGTCGCTTCATGCCACTTATATCCCTGGCCTTCTCAGGGACAGCTCTCACGACAGCCTGTGGCCCTGGGAGAGTGGAGACTCCATCCCCAGGCGGTCCAGCTGATTTGGAGGCGCTTCGGGACCACACGGGTAGACCTGTTTGCCGCCGCGGACACGTCTCACTGCCAGTTATTTTACTCCATGACCAAGGGGATCATCAGCACAGATGCGCTGGCACACAGCTTGCTCCAGGGCCTACTCAAGCATGCGTTTCCCCTAATAAGTCTACTCGCACAGACACTGTGCAAAGTCATGGAGGACAAAGAGCAAGTCCTGCTAGTTGCCTTGTATTGGCCCAACCGGACCCTTTTCCCAGAACTGATGTTCCTTGCATCAGCACCTCCCTAGCGCATTCCTCTGAGGAAGGACCTGCTTTCTCAGAGACGGGGCACCCTATGACATCAGCGTCCAGACCTCTGGAAACTCCATGTCACGTAGGTAGGACTTAGGTGATCTACCATAAGCTGTCTTAGACACCATCACTTCGGTACACTGATTAATCACTTTAATAATCTGATAACTATATGAATAACTGTCTAAATGTAAACTTATGAAATATTAGACTGTGTAGAGACTTTTTTAACATGCCTTCATTTATTTTTTTTACTCCTTTTTTAAATGGCTTTATATATTGATTGTTTTACCTTTGTACTAGACCCAGGAAATCACAGAAGATTTCACTGTGAAACATGTTTAGCGTGTGTTGTTTCTATCAAGCTACAATTGTGATAACTGTGATAACTTGATAAAAGTTTCTTACACTGTTTACACACTCAGCAGGGATGAATTATGAAATGTTCCATATTTATGATTATGGGTGGAGCTATAGCATCACTGCAAGTGTGTAAAAGATTTCCGTGAAAATGAAACTGAACAGATGAACAGGAAGCTTCATCAAACAACAGCATTTCATTTCAGAAACTCTGAAATCAACAACCAGATCTGATATTCACTCACAGGTAAGAGATGGAAATATAAGAGCTAGTTCTGTAGTTTGGTAGCATGAAGCAGCATCAGATTGTTGGTAAAAATAATGTATGTAATTTCTTTTAGGTTGTGGCTATAAATCAAAGTTTGATTATTTGTGGTCATGTCACACTTTAGAGACTTTAGAAACAGGAAGTACTTGAACTGGCGACAGAATGAACAAATGTAAAATCAAAATGATGATTTTTCTACTTAAAGTCCATTGACACCTGACACCTGGTGTTTAAAAATGTTTTTTAGTGGGTTATTTGTTATAAAAAATATAACAAATAAGTAATAACAAATATACTTTCACCCCTTTCTGTGCTGTCTTTTATATATCAAATAATATATATATATATATATATATATATATATACACTCACCTAAAGGATTATTAGGAACACCATACTAATACTGTGTTTGACCCCCTTTCGCCTTCAGAACTGCCTTAATTCTACGTGGCATTGATTCAACAAGGTGCTGAAAGCATTCTTTAGAAATGTTGGCCCATATTGATAGGATAGCATCTTGCAGTTGATGGAGATTTGTGGGATGCACATCCAGGGCACGAAGCTCCCGTTCCACCACATCCCAAAGATGGTCTATTGGGTTGAGATCTGGTGACTGTGGGGGCTATTTTAGTACAGTGAACTCATTGTCATGTTCAAGAAACCAATTTGAAATGATTCGAGCTTTGTGACATGGTGCATTATCCTGCTGGAAGTAGCCATCAGAGGATGGGTACATGGTGGTCATAAAGGGATGTACATGGTCAGAAACAATGCTCAGGTAGGCCGTGGCATTTAAACGATGCCCAATTGGCACTAAGGGGCCTAAAGTGTGCCAAGAAAACATCCACCACACCATTACACCACCACCACCAGCCTGCACAGTGGTAACAAGGCATGATGGATCCATGTTCTCATTCTGTTTACGCCAAATTCTGACTCTACCATCTGAATGTCTCAACAGAAATCGAGACTCATCAGACCAGGCAACATTTTTCCAGTCTTCAGCTGTCCAATTTTGGTGAGCTCATGCAAATTGTAGCCTCTTTTTCCTATTTGTAGTGGAGATGAGTGGTACCCGGTGGGGTCTTCTGCTGTTGTAGCCCATCCACCTCAAAGTTGTGCGTGTTGTGGCTTCACAAATGCTTTGCTGCATACATCGGTTGTAACGAGTGGTTATTTCAGTCAAAGTTGCTCTTCTATCAGCTTGAATCAGTCGGCCCATTCTCCTCTGACCTCTAGCATCAACAAGGCATTTTCGCCCACAGGACTGCCGCATACTGGATGTTTTTCCCTTTTCACACCATTCTTTGTAAACCCTAGAAATGGTTGTGCGTGAAAATCCCAGTAACTGAGCAGACTGTGAAATACTCAGACCGGCCCATCTGGCACCAACAACCATGTCACGCTCAAAATTGCTTAAATCACCTTTCTTTCCCATTCTGACATTCAGTTTGGAGTTCAGGAGATTGTCTTGACCAGGACCACACCCCTAAATGCATTGAAGCAACTGCCATGTGATTGGTTGATTAGATAATTGCATTAATGAGAAATTGAACAGGTGTTCCTAATAATCCTTTAGGTGAGTGTATATATACAGTGAGGAAAATAAGTATTTGAACACCCTGCTATTTTGCAAGTTCTCCCACTTAGAAATCATGGAGGGGTCTGAAATTGTCATCGTAGGTGCATGTCCACTGTGAGAGACATAATCTAAAAAAAAAAAATCCAGAAATCACAATGTATGATTTTTTAACTATTTATTTGTATGATACAGCTGCAAATAAGTATTTGAACACCTGAGAAAATCAATGTTAATATTTGGTACAATAGCCTTTGTTTGCAATTACAGAGGTCAAACATTTCCTGTAGTTTTTCACCAGGTTTGCACACACTGCAGGAGGGATTTTGGCCCACTCCTCCACACAGATCTTCTCTAGATCAGTCAGGTTTCTGGGCTGTCGCTGAGAAACACGGAGTTTGAGCTCCCTCCAAAGATTCTCTATTGGGTTTAGGTCTGGAGACTGGCTAGGCCACGCCAGAACCTTGATATGCTTCTTACAGAGCCACTCCTTGGTTATCCTGGCTGTGTGCTTCGGGTCATTGTCATGTTGGAAGACCCAGCTCGACCCATCTTCAATGCTCTAACTGAGGGAAGGAGGTTGTTCCCCAAAATCTCGCAATACATGGCCCCGGTCATCCTCTCCTTAATACAGTGCAGTCGCCCTGTCCCATGTGCAGAAAAACACCCCCAAAGCATGATGCTACCACCCCCATGCTTCACAGTAGGGATGGTGTTCTTGGGATGGTACTCATCATTCTTCTTCCTCCAAACACGTTTAGTGGAATTATGACCAAAAAGTTCTATTTTGGTCTCATCTGACCACATGACTTTCTCCCATGACTCCTCTGGATCATCCAAATGGTCATTGGCAAACTTAAGACGGGCCTTGACATGTGCTGGTTTAAGCAGGGGAACCTTCCGTGCCATGCATGATTTCACACCATGACGTCTTAGTGTATTACCAACAGTAACCTTGGAAACGGTGGTCCCAGCTCTTTTCAGGTCATTGACCAGCTCCTCCCGTGTAGTTCTGGGCTGATTTCTCACCTTTCTTAGGATCATTGAGACCCCACGAGGTGAGATCTTGCATGGAGCCCCAGTCCGAGGGAGATTGACAGTCATGTTTAGCTTCTTCCATTTTCTAATGATTGCTCCAACAGTGGACCTTTTTTCACCAAGCTGCTTGGCAATTTCCCCGTAGCCCTTTCCAGCCTTGTGGAGGTGTACAATTTTGTCTCTAGTGTCTTTGGACAGCTCTTTGGTCTTGGCCATGTTAGTAGTTGGATTCTTACTGATTGTATGGGGTGGACAGGTGTCTCTAATGGTGTCTCTAATTTAGGATAATAAATGGAGTGGAGGTGAACATTTTAAAGGCAGACTAACAGGTCTTTGAGGGTCAGAATTCTAGCTGATAGACAGATGTTCAAATACTTATTTGCAGCTGTATCATACAAATAAATAGTTAAAAAATTATGTCTCTCACAGTGGACATGCACCTACGATGACAATTTCAGACCCCTCCATGATTTCCAAGTGGGAGAACTTGCAAAATAGCAGGGTGTTCAAATACTTATTTTCCTCACTGTATATATATATATATATATATATATATATATACACATGATTGTATAAAATGGTGTTGTAAAAAATGGACATATTTGCTGGCTGCCAGAGACACATTTAGTTTCTGTATTTTGATTCTTCTTCTGTCGCCTAATAGATCAAGAGGCAGAGCTTATAGTGGTGGAGGAACTTCCTGTCAGAAACTGCTGTCATGTATGCCTGCCTTGACAGTGGTTCATAGGTTTTATTATAATAGTTTTTAGTTATAATACTTTTTAACCATGCAACATCCATTTTAGAACACAAACTAAATTTCTCTGTGCATATAACTAGTATTATGAAAGTTGCTCTATTAAGCAATGCAGATGATATATTTTCATTGTTTTGTCAGCCATGGCATCCTCCAGTGGTCCAGCACTAAATGAGGAGCTCCAGTGCTCCATCTGTCTGGAAGTGTTCACTGATCCAGTCACCACTCCATGTGGAAACAACTTCTGCAGAACCTGCCTGATCAAGTGCTGGACGAACACACAGGTCTGCTTCTGTCCACTCTGTAAAGAAACATTTAGCAGAAGACCTGAGCTCAAGATTAATACAACACTCAGAGAGGTTGTGCAACACTTTAAGGAGAAGCTCAATCTAGGAGAATCTGAGGTGTTCTGTGACTTCTGTGATGAAAGAAAGCAGAAAGCTGTGAAGACCTGCCTGACGTGTCAAAACTCTTATTGTGAGACTCATCTGGAGCCTCATCACAGAGTCCCACGTCTAAAGAAACACACACTGATCAACGCTGTGGAAAATCTGGAGGATTATATATGCCAGAAACACGAGAGACCTCTGGAGCTGTTCTGCAGAGATGACCAGACGTGTGTTTGTCTGTTCTGCACTGAAGGAGAACACAGGACTCACAACACTGTTCCTCTAGAGGAGGAGAGTCGAGAGAAGAAGGTAAATAGTTAACTAAACACTAAACTAAACGCTTTAACCCTTATAAGCAACACATTGGCTGTTCATGGTCATTTTTGAACAGTAAGAATGTAACTTTTTTTATGAAGTGTTATAAAATGAAATTCCCTGAAGCACGCTGCAAAAATATTATATAATCAATCAGTCATGGCAAGTTATGTTTTTAAATAACGTTAACTCATCAAAATAATTTAAGCAACTTCATTTAAAATTATACGAGATTGAACACGATTTTTTCAAAGTCAGTTTAATATAATTTAAGTTTAAGTGACTTGTACAGCAATTTGAATATAGACGTCACAGTGCATTATGGGTATTCTCTAGCCATTGAGCGTAGAACGGTTGTATACTCGTTATTGTGGTTCATTCTGGGATTAAATGAGTGCCCTCAATAATGTCCACTATGGTTTCTGACACCACTACAAATGGGTGTCCCATCAAATAGTGCCCTATTTAAGGGTATGGGGGCGATTTCGGACACAGCCACAGTCACTGAGCACCGCAAACAAACAGCAGCCACCTTTTACAGTTCTTCCTGAACCAAAACAAGCTATACTGCGTTCATGCCATGATGTGTCACTACTCCAAGATTAGGGTTGAATATCCAAATGCAGCTTTATTGTGACAATTCAAAATCGTTATCCATTTAACCGGCATAGGGTCAAAACTAGTGCTGGGCGCTATTACCAAAAATTGATATCACGTTTTTCACCGGTTTCACAGTATATGATGGTATTATTTTTATTTTTCAAGCATGACTGGGTGTTAACCACATTTTCTACTGATTGAGAGAGGAAATGCTGCAGTAGATTGACTTATTGACCTATTTTACTGTCATCCTGAGGGAATATTGTAGAAAAATTCCACACTAGTATTAATACAGGTTTGCAAGGCCTCAAAAAATGATGCTGTTTACAAAGAGGTGCCAGCAGGAGGTGCTTTTGAAGCTGCAGAAACAGCGGTTTCCCCGGTAACACCTATACACAAAGCAGCAAGCTCATAAACGCTGCTTTATCAGGAAAGACAAACAAAGATTAAATGAAAATAACATCAAAACTTTTCTAAAGACAATCAGTTCCCTTCAAAGATGCATTCATATAAAAACTCCCGCGCAGCGTTTTGTCTTCGAAACGTGAAATGCTCATGTTTATTCAGTGATGTCAAAGCCTTTTGGAAAATCTATTTGTGGCGGCCAGTGTTGATAATGTGAACCAATGTATGGGAAACACTGTAATATAATTTCACAGCTAACGCTATCTATTATATTTTAACCTATCCATCTTCACCGTCACACTTAGTAATTAACCACAGACTTTAAAAAAATAGTTAGTAACACATACAGTACAGCTGTGCCCTCACCACAGTGCAACAGTGAAAAGGGACCCCTCTCAAACAGTGTCGCAAGGCGTTACGAACAGGGCCTGAAATTAACACCCGACCACACGCCAAATGCGGGTGAATTCTGCAATTGGCAGGTAACACTGTCAATCTACAGGTAGCCAATGAGAATCGACCCTTCGCGGGGAGTTTGATTGACGGCGATCTGGCCAATCATAATCCGCCGAATCCGCCTTTTTTTGTCCGACAAAGCAGTCAGTAGAGTTCAACGTTGGATGATTTGAACTTGAAAAAACGGAGTGTACTGAGTAGGCCTACTGACATCTTTCCGCAGTTAAAACTACATTCCTTCTTATGTTCATTCATGTTTATTTGATGCTATAAATTAACTAGAAGGAAGAGATGATCGGTTCACGAGCAGCTTTAACTGAGGCACCACAGCGATCTGTCAAGACACATTACAGAGCCAAAAAAACGGTATTGTCTAAATTTCTTTAAAAATGACCAAATTTTAACGTTGAGGCTTTGTTTAATATCAAAAGTAACCTGGACTGTCTTGTCTGTCAGCGTGTTGTCAGTGTCTCTGCTGCGCGATGTGTTTTTCATTGCATGAGATCATGGTTTGGCGTGAGCGCGGTGTAGCTTGTCGGACATAGCAACAGTAACTAAAGGGGCCGGGTCTTTGCGTTTTTTTTTTTTTTTTTTTTTGCAACTGTTGTTCTTTGACATTTAAACGAAGTCAGCCATTTCGTTGGATTTTAGCTAAAAATGTGGCGGCACATTACTGGAGTACAGAAAGCATCTGTGAAAGCAGCGCAGTTTGAGTGTTTCGGAACGTATATGTGATCGGAGAGAAAGATGAGGCCCTTCTCTGACTACGTTTGAATAATATGTGAGTTAAGTATTAAACTGTTGGTGAGATGAGATGAGATAATGCAACGCTGACATAAGCTACATTACAATGACAGTTGCACAGATGTTGGGAGTTGGGAACAGGTGAGAAAATGCCTACCCGGTAACTTTACCAATAATAACAATATTAATTTAGTTCTGCTTAACGGTTCCTGAACGCTGTAACTAACAGCTGCCCAGCCATCAACACAGCCGCGTGTGATTTGTTTACATACGAGCTGCACTAGGTCTATATCTGTATTCTAAGAGTCATTATTACTTGTAAGGATCTCGTTAATAACTTGACAGCACTTAAATGTGTATTCTTACAAGTTAAAGAACAAATGTTTGTGCAATTCCTTTTTTTTTTCCACCTTTTATGAGGCCAAAAAAAACAACAAAAAAAACTGGCTGGCAAAAAGTCACTGTGGCGGGTGGTCAAAAAAAGTTAACTTCAGGCCCGGGAGCCGGTTGCACCAACAGGGCTTTACTAAGCCTGGTCCTAACTGCTAAGTAGGTCTTAGTTAAGACCAGTCTTTAGAGTTGACCTAACGTCGGTTGCACCAACCAAACTTAAGCCTAGGCTTAACTACGCCTGGTCTTAGCGTTGCGCGTTCATGTGCGGTTGACCAGCAGCGTGCGTTGCTAGGTTATGCTGTAAACTATCTTCCGCTGTTTTGTTAACTTGTAACGTTAAGTGCCAGTGACACTCTGCGGATGGCCCGACATGCGGTGGATTTGTGGACATTAATCATGTCTCCAACAGTGTTTTGAAACGCACCATTTGCATAAAAACGTAGCGCTATTAACAGCTGTAATGCTGGTGTCAATGCTGCGTTGTGGTTCGACACATACTGTAAGTCGGGTGACAGCTCTTCAACAAGTTCATATATATCTCTCCGACAGAATCGAAACCTCTCTATCAGCTCCTCATCATTGTAAATGTCCAATGGATTGCTTCTGTCCCTAATAACTCTCTCCCGTCTAAAAGCCCGCTCATTGTAAAGTCTGTGTATAAGGCGCGCCATGTCTTTACTGCTGAGTTATCAAGTGGTTACTATAGAAACATTATCTAACGGCTATTAACGCTATTATATGCCTAGATTTTGAATTTACGCCTGCTACTGACTAGGCGTAAGATTTACGCCCAGTCTTAGCGAGAAGAGGACTTAAGCCTGGATGGTGCAACTGTCGTAACTTTTAGGTCGGACTTAGAATGCTGAGTTAAGACCTACTTACCTTAAGACCAGGCGTAAGCCCTGTTGGTGCAACCGGCTCCTGGTTACGAACGTTATTTAAGCGACATACACCGGTTTTGCGGAATTTTAAATATTCATATCATAACAAAAATAAACATTGGTATTTGGTATTCGGTATGAACCGGTATACCGCCCAGAACTAGTCAAAACCATAGAGCAAACAATCCAAACGTATGATAGAGTCCAAAAACACATGCAAACAAGGATATACAGGACAATGGGCAGAAGAACAAGACCAAAACAAGTGAAACCAGGATACAGATGCTCAGAATAGCAGTGGAAGACAAAATAAGACTACGCAAAGTGAAAATGAAAACACAGGGCTTAAATAGGCAGACTTTAACAATGGTAATCACACACAGCTGAACAAAATCACAAAATCATGAGAATAGACAATGGATACTGGGAAATTAAGTTTTTTATGGAAAATAATAATTATAATAATTCATTACATTTAGATTTTCTGGGTACTCAAAGCGCTTTAAATATACAAGGGGTAATCTCCTCAACCACCTCAATCTCCTCAAGCCAATAAGTATATATGGGGATGATTAGGAGTTTAACATTGATCCCCTGGAGGCAAGTTTGCAGAAACCAAGTGCAGTTTATTATTATTCAAAAACAAGATCCAACATAAAAACAAAGGCATGGCGTGGCAGGGTATGAAACTCAAAACAAGAATATGTCGCTTACCAACAGTGGTTACATGAAACAATACTTGACAAAGTAACAAAGAACACATGAGGGCTTAAATATACAAGGATTAATGAAAAGAAAAGGGACACCTGTGCAAATGATTGGACAATTAGACCAATGATAACATGACAGTCAGATGGGGAACACATGGCAGGATCACATGAGGGCAAGGGAATCACATGACAAGACAGGAAACATGACTGACATGAAACATGAACTAAAAACCAAATCTACCCGTGACATATCCCCCCCTCCCCTCTATGGGCAGCTCCAGACACCCACCAAAAAATCAAAACTAGACAAGAAAGTCCAGGAGGGCGGTCCTGGGGGAGGGATGGAGGACCAAGCTTGTGCAGGGGAACAGGACATAGACCATGGCATGGCGATCCTGGGCCGTGGAGCGTGGGCAGACCTGGAACATGGCATGCTGGACGTGGAGCGTGGGGGGACCTGGCAGTTCAAGGAACATGGGCGGCGCCTACAGTTCAGAGGACCAAGGCGGCCCCGGCAGTGCATGGCGGATCGGCCTCCCCAGCCCCATCCAAGGAGCTTGGCCACTATTTATTTTGGTTTTGAGTGGTTGGTGAAACCAGTTGTTTTTGTGTGCAGATCTCAGAGCCTAGGCTGCCTAGAGACGCGTTTTTTTGACGGCCTGCTTATGGGGCGGGCAGCTAGCGGATCGTTAGGAAAGATTAGATGAATGTGATCATTTATGTTTGGGCCTTTTTTTGGCCTGAAATCACTGATACAACCTTTAATGTCAGGACCACTGAGGTGCCAACTGCTCGTACCAACATCAACAGTAGGTCCGCCAAACTGGAAGCTAGTCTCAAACGCTTAAGGACCATTTTTGGAGCTTCAGGTTCAGTGTCCATGACGGCTGGAGACTCTGGATTTGGGACCACTGGACTCTGAAGTGCTGTGAGCACTGGACTTGGGATCATCAGACTTGGAATTGCTGGAAACAGTGGTGTGCCACGCTACGTGGCCACCGGAGCTTGATGCACACTATCCACCCCACACATTTTCGTCAAAGGCATTAACTAAAAGCCACAGAATTTTGAATTAATTTGGTCTTTTAACAAGATTTTTTTCAGAGGATAAAGTTATCTGTTTTTCTCTGTATGTAGAATCATCTGGCTAAGAGACAAACTGATGTTCATCAGATGATCCAGGACAGAATAAAGAAGATTAAAGAGATCCAGCTCTCAGTAGAGCTGAGAAAGGTGAGTGGAAGTTAAAACATTGTAACATTTATAATGCGTTATAATATTTCAATCAGCTCAACAAAGGCTTTCATTTAAATAGATAAAATTAATTTGATTTCCTATTTGATCTCATTCATCAGAGAAACACAGAGGAAGAGAAATCCACCAGTGATGATTTCTTCTCTGATCTGATCCGCTCCTTTGAGAGATGTCAGTCTAAGCAGCTGAAGATGATGGAGGAACAGCAGAAAGCAGCAGAGAAACAGGCTGAAGATCTCATTAAAGAGCTGCATCAGGAAATCACTGAGCTGAAGAGGAGAAACACTGAGCTGGAGCAGCTCTCACACATTGAAGATCATCTACATCTCATACAGGTCTGTCAACATCTGTCTCATCAGTCATCATGTACAATAATACTGGACAAACTGTCTGTTCACAAACATGATGAGCTGCTTGAACATTTTATTTGTACCAATGTGTTAGAAATTGTAAAAAAGAGAATGAAATGGTAATAGTCAAATTTGGTACAAAAAAGTACTGTGTAAAACATATTAACTATAAACATATTAACTATAAATATAAAAATAACATTTAACAGTCCTCTCTCTCCTGCTGTAGATGAGCTCATCCCTGAACACTCGTCCACACACCAAGAACTGGACTGAGATCAGGATTGACTCTGATGTGAATGTGAACTCTCTGCATAGAGCTCTGACTGAACTGAAGAAAACTCAAAAGACACTAAATGAAAAACTCAGTCAAACTGGTATGTGAATATTAAATACAATGCAGTAGATTTTTTAAAAGATTTTAACTAAGAAAATACTGTTCTCAAGGAATATTATGGGTTAAATCCAATTTAAGTTCAGTTTGTAAAGGACCACACTGTGTCAAAAATGGGTAACGCTTTAGATTACAGCCCGGAAAGTACTGCGTAATTAAAATTAAAGTACAGTGTAACTTTCGGTAATTACAGTGTACCTATAAAGTACTTACGTGTAAGTATAGGGGAACAATATGTAAGTCTTGGGAATAAAGGTGTAACAACCAGGAAAATACTGCGTAATTAAAACAAAATTACAGTGTAACTTTTGGTAATTACAGTGTACCCATAAAGTACCTACATGTAAGTATAGGGGAATAATATGTAAAGTTTTGGGAATAAAGGGGTTACAATCAGGATAATAACAAATTATTTAGACTGTAAGTATTTTGGAATCTTACTTTTGGGAGCAATTTAGCGAGTACATACACTGCACCTTTTTGTAATAATAGTGTATAAAAATACATAAAGGCTTTTTTAAAATTACGGGGTACATATCAGTGCATTTATAAAGTAGGCTAATCTGTTATTATTGCAAAGGTGCACTGATTAAGTTTCAAGGCAAGTAAAACTATTGCAACTTTTTTTTTTTTTTAATGCTGGGAAAATATACTCTTGTTTCATGTAGTTACAGGGTAAGTATGACATTGCAGGCTGTAAATTAAAGTGGTGCTTCTTACCCTCTTGTTTCATGTAGTTACAGGGTAAGTACAATAAAAACACATGTAGCCTACACACACAATCTGACATCACTCGGAAAACTTTATTTGAAAAACAACTTATTTCAAAACGGATTTACAGCACTTTGTTTCTCTTGCTTGGTTTCCTCCTCCTCTTGTTCCTCTTCTTCTTTTTCTTTCTTTCCACTGATGAATCTTAAGAAGAAATCCCATGACATGTCTCTTGCTATTCTGTATTATGTGTTAAAAGAAAATACAGTACCGAAATGTCCTCACCATTTACTCATCTTTTACCCTCATGTCATCCGAGATGTATACGAATTTCCTTCTTCAGATTAACATAAACAAAAGTTTTTAGAAAAATAAATAATCTCTGTGAATGCATATATAATGCAAGCTCATGTGTTCCTAAAAGTTGACAACAGCACATACAACAATAACTACAGTAGCCTAATCCATACGACCCCAATGGATGAATCAACGTCTTCTGAAGTGAAACGATAAGCGTTTGTAAGAAAAATACCAAATATTTTACATTTTTAAACTGTAGACTATCGCTTCCGACCAACTGTCACCTGCGCGTTCATGAGAGGGTTGAGTAAGTTTACGCTTGACAATTTAAAGCGTGACGTAAGCGCACCGAAAAACCGAATGTCGAATTATTATTATTTTATTATTATTTTATTATTATTTTATTATTATTATTGCATTACAAAATGCAAACAATAATAGATAATAATAATGAAAAACAAACCATGCAGAAGAACAGACACCAGTTCTCGCGTGAGTCACATAAAACTCCCGCGAGAATGCAATGAACGCTTAAAGCTTCACCAAACGCGAAGCCATTCAAGCCGACCCTATGAAGCCGACTCTCATGCACTCGATGGTGACAGTTGGTCGGTAGCGAAAAGATGAGTAAATTATGAGAACATTTCTGGGTGTACTGTATTTTCTTTTAATACATAATGCAGAATAGAAAAAGACTCCTCCTTAAGATTAGGCTAATCAGTGGAACGATAGAAAAAGAAGAGGAGGAGGAAGCCATGCAAGAGAAACAAAAAAGGACAAAACATGCTACTTTCTGTCAGGACTTTAGTATTTGAAATGAAAAGTTGATTTAAAAAAAAAAATAAAGAATAAGAAGTGTAATATGTTTTAAATCTGTTTTGAAATAAGTTGTTTTTCAAATAAAGGTTTTCCAAGTGATTTCAGATTGTGTATACACATGTGTTTTTATTGTTCTTACCCTGTAACTACATGAAACAAGAGGGCAAGAAGCACCACTTTAATTTACAGCCCGCAATGTCATACTTACCCTGTAACTACATGGAATACTTACAGTCTAAATAATTTGCCTAAATAATTTATTTTCCTGGTTGTTACCCCTTTATTCCCAAAACTTTACATATTATTCCCCTATACTTACATGTACGTACTTTATAGGTACACTGTAATTACCAAAAGTTACACTGTAATTTCGTTTTAATTACGCAGTATTTTCCTGGTTGTTACACCTTTATTCCCAAGACTTTACATATTGTTCCCCTATACTTACACGTAAGTACTTTATAGGTACACTGTAATTACCGAAAGTTAAACTGTACTTTAATTTGAATTACGCAGTACTTTCCGGGCTGTAATCTAAAGCGTTACCCAAAAATGTAATAATAACACAACTAACCCTGGATGTTAAAGGATGTAACATGTGTGTACATGTATAATGGTAATCCAGTAATGGACACCAAAAATGTGTGGCCAAATTAAACAGAGGCAGAGTTGTATCTACTTTAAATAAAACAAATTTAAAGTAGAAATGAATATTTATTCAAACTTGCAAAAACATAATAATCCTAACCCAAAAAAATAACATTAATGGAAAAATAAAAAAAATCGTATTCAAAAACATCCAAATTAGTTGATTAATCGAACTGAATCAAACTTTAGTAATCAAGCATAAATCTGAAAATGTTCCCATATAAATGAAGGCCTGGTACTAGAGCACAAATCAGTAAAACTAGAGCACTAGAGTAAAACTAGAGCACCTTTTCATATCTGCTTATAGTTGATTTTTTTTATTTTTTTTATTTACTTTTTTAAAATTAATTTCTTGTTCTAAAGTTAATTATTTTTATACATTTGAATTATTGAAAAAATATGCAAATTTTGTAGTGGCAACTTTTGTGGCATAATTACAAATGTATGTGACATTGCAAAAACAAGACAACAGATCTCAAACAACAACAACAACAAAAATCGTACTCGGTTACTAACGTAACCTCGGTTCTCTCTAGAAGAGGGAACGAGTACTGCGTTGAAAACGCTAGGGGAAAAACTCTTTTTCACGAAATACTGAAGCAAAAAATTATCCTTTAATTATCCTTCGCGCCCTCCTTGCCACTTCCCGCCGAAACGGGCGTGGCTTAGTCCTATAAAAGGAGCTCGAAAAGGCTGATTCACTGATTTTATTCATCGCCGAAGCGAACCAGAGTGAACCGTACGCACGGCCAGAAAACGCAGTACTCGTTCCCTCTTCTAGAGAGAACCGAGGTTACGTTAGTAACCGAGTACGTTCTCTTACGAGAGGTCTCTCGTACTGCGTTGAAAACGCTAGGGGAACCAGTGCAAAACGCCGTGCGTACTGTGATTAATCACCCATAAACCTGGAAAACCAGGATTTATCAAGCATAAATCACTAGAGGGACTCACAGAGAGTCCTGGAACAGGAAGGGAACCCTTCTGCCCCTATATGGTGACGTCCACTGACGCGGTAACATGACATCACATAGACAAGGCGGGGAGCCTGAACTAATGTGGGAATTTGTGGGTCTTACGCAATACTGCCCATATGATAGCCGGCAGCGCACTGCGCTCGCGGCCTCAGAGTCCTAATCAGACCACTGATATGATTATACCGACAATAGCTTAGCCTGTAGAGCGGGAACCTCTAGGTTATAAAACCTAATAAATGTAGACGGCGAGGCCCAGCCTGCCGCCATACATATGTCTTGTAAGGAAATCCCACTAGACCAAGCCCACGATGAGGCAACGCCTCTCGTGGAATGCGCTCTGACACCCAACGGGCACTGAAGACCCTTGGCAGTGTAAGCTAGCGCTATAGCATCGACTATCCATCTGGACAGGCTTTGTTTCGAAACAGCCATTCCCTTGGAACGTCCACTGAACGAGACAAATAGCTGCTCAGTCTGTCTAAAGACAGAAGAGCGAGACACATAAGCTCTCAGGGTCCTTACAGGGCAGAGAAAACTTGAGTCCCCTTCCTCGTCTGACACCGGCAGGGCAGACAGGGAGATAACCTGAGCCCGAAACGGTGTGTTGAGGGATTTTGGCACATAACCATGCCTAGGTTTGAGTATGACTCTCGAGTCACCTGGCCCAAACTCTAAGCGCGCTGCGCTCACCGAGAGCGCGTGCAGGTCACCTACGCGCTTAACTGAAGTGAGAGCCAACAGAAACACTGTTTTGAATGACAGATGTTTGAGGCTAGTCATTTGGATGGGCTCGAAAGGGGGACCTTTCATGGCCTCCAAAACTGTAGGGAGGTCCCACATAGGGACTGAAGGAGGTCTGGGAGGATTCAGCCTCCTAGCTCCCCTGAGGAAGCGGATGACTAGATCGTTCCTCCCTAATGACTGACCGAGCGTTGTTTCAGAAAACGCTGTGATAGCCGCCACATAGACTTTGAGCGTGGAAGGGGCTCTGCCCTTATCCAACAGCTCCTGTAGGAAGGAGAGAACCTCCGTCACCTCACAATCGAGGGGTGAAAGACCCCGAGCTGTGCACCAGCTGGAGAATACTGACCACTTTGAGGCGTAAAGCCGTCTAGTTGACGGTGCTCTAGCCTGGGTGATAGTGTTTAGCACCCCCACTGAGAGATCAGCGGGTACCCGTTGAGCGCCCACACATGGAGGGACCACAATTCCGGGTGAGGATGCCAAATCGAACCCCTGGCCTGCGAGAGGAGGTCCCTCCTCAATGGCACTGGCCACGGGGCAGTGTCTGCTAGCTGCATCAGGACTGGGAACCACGGCTGGTTCATCCAGAGCGGCGCTACGAGCAGCACTGAGCATTTCGTTTCCCTGATCCGTTCTAACACCTGAGGCAGGAGGGAGACGGGGGGAAAAGCGTAGAGCGGACAGCGCAGCCACGTTCAGGACAGCGCGCTCTCGCTCATGGAAAAGAACGCGGGGCAGTGAGCGTTTTCGTGGGACGCGAACAGGTCCACCTCCGCTCTGCCGAATCTCTCCCACAACAGCTGGACTGTTTGCGGGTGTAGAGACCATTCGCTCGTAGGAACGTTGTTCCTGGACAGTCTGTCTGGACCCAGATTCTGGATCCCTGGCACATGCACTGCTCTCAGCGAGCGCAAGTTGCGCTGAGCCCATAACAGGAGGCGTTCCACCAGCCTGTACAGGTTTAAGGATGTGAGACCGCCCTGGTGATTTATATAGGACACCACAGACATGTTGTCCGAATGGACTAGGACGTGTTGGTCCTTGATTTGGGGACGAAAACGCGTTGTCCACTGCCATCATTTCCAGGCAGTTGATATGTTGGAGCTTTTCGCGTTCTGACCACAGGCCGAAAAATGCTCTGCCCTCGAGCAGCGCTCCCCATCCCGATGTGGAGGCGTCTGTCGACACCACTATCACTCTCGAGGAAGTCCCCAGGCTTACACCTGATTGGTACCAGTCGCTCGTCTTCCAAGGTTTTAGAGCTTCCACACAGCTCTGATTGACCCTGAGACGCAGCCAACCGGATGCCCACGCTCTGCGCGGTACCCACTCTTTCAACCAGAACTGCAGAGGGCGCATGCGGAGCAAGCCCAGCTGGAGAACTGATGATGCTGAGGCCATAAGACCTAGCATCCTCTGAAATTTCCTGAGCGTGACGGTCGCGCCGCAGCGAAAAAGTTTCGCCGTGCGCTGAATGTCTAGCACGCGCTGTGGTGACAGCCGCGCTATCATAGACTGTGAGTCCAGAACTGTGCCCAGAAACGAAGTCATTTGACTGGGGTTCAGCGAACTCTTCGTCCAGTTGACTCTGAGACCAAGATTCTCGAGGTGATCGAGTAAAATGGCCCTGTGCTCCACGAGCTCTGATCGCGATTGAGCTAGAATCAGCCAGTCGTCCAAATAGTTCAGCACTCGCATGCCTCTGAGTCTGAGAGGTGCGAGCGCTGCGTCCATGCACTTCGTAAATGTACGAGGTGCCAGGGATAAGCCGAACGGCAGGACTGTATACTGGTATGCCTGGCCCTCGAAGGCGAACCTCAAGTATCGCCTGTGACGTGACGCTATCTGTATTTGAAAATACGCGTCCTTCAGATCTATCGACATGAACCAGTCTCCTCTGCGAATTTGCGCGAGGATTTTCCTGGTCGTGAGCATTCTGAAACTGCGTTTCATTAATGCTTTGTTCAGCTGTCTTAGATCCAGTATGGGTCTGAAACCCCCGTCTTTCTTGGGAACCAGAAAATATCTGCTGTACAGCCCCTCTTCGCTTTGAGCTTGAGACACAGGCTCTATAGCCCCTTTGCTCATCAGTTTTGATATTTCGGCGCGAAGTAGGTGTGCTACTTCTGAATTCACCGTAGTCTCGACGCGCGCTGTGAAGCGGCGAAGACGTCGATAAAACTGTAGCGAGTAGCCTCTCTTTATATTGCCTAGCACCCATTCCGAAACCCCTGGAAGCGCTGCCCATGTGTCCGCATGGATGGCTAAGAGCTGGATGCGAAGCGCGCTCTGTTCGTCGGGCGACAGAGGTGCTTCGGTGTGCTGCAACATAGGCGAGATGCCTGTGACATTCGAGGCGGGGGGCGCGCTGATCACAGCGGGCAGAACGCTCGTCCTCAACCCGACTACGGTGCTTAACCGCGTGAGGGAGGGCTGAGCGGGTCCCAAAGGACTCATGGTGTCTGTGAGTAAGTGTGGGTGCGGGGAAGTGGGCACATTTACTGCTTTGGACGCGCTGTCTGCCTGGGCAGAGCGAGCGCGCACAGGTTTCGTTTTTACAGAAACACTGTGACATGTGTGACATAGTGTTTGTGGGCACTGGGAAGTGGGCACGTTTACTATGTTGTTTGCGCGATCGACCTGAGTCGATTTTATGGGCGCGCGCCCTGTGTGAAGGGCTGTGCTTGTGTGTAGGGATGGGCACAGAGCAGTGGGCATCAGCACTACATTTATTGCACCATCGGCCGTGGCCGGGATACCAGAAAATACACTCTTTACAGGATTTTTCTGGGTAGCCGTAAAAACGGCTTTTGTGTGCAGGCAAGCGGGCAACTGTACGGGCTTGCGCGTTGCAGAAGACGCTGAGACAGTCGCAATTCCTGGAACTGAAACAGCGGCGCTTGGGTGAGAGTCCGGCCGCAGCGGGACTCACACACCGGCGCTTTCCTAGGCATGCTAGGATGTTTTCGGGGCTTCCGGTTTCACCGCAATCCTCGGCCGCGGCCCACGCGGAGCGGGGCGACGGTTGGCAGAGCGAGAGCGGGGCCTCGAGCTGCGTTGCTGTCGATGTTGCGATGAAGCAGCAGGAGGGGGAGGCTGTGGCTGAGAGCTTCGTGGGGCCGGTTTAGCACGACTCGCTGAAGAGCTAGAGCGCTTCGGAAGGAAGTGCTTAAAGGCTTGAGATGCTTTCTGGACCTCGGCGAATCTCTCTACGAACTCGTTGACAGAGGATCCGAAGAGGCCAGCAGAAGATAGTGGGGCGTCGAGGAATGCGGTGCGCTCAGACTCAGCCATATCCGAGAGCGTTAGCCACAGGTGTCTCTCAGCTACAGTGGCGGAAGCCATACACCGTCCCATGGCCTGTGCAGCGGACTTAGTAGCGCGGAGAGAGAGAGATCCGAAGCGCTTCTTAAGTCCGAGAGGCAGATCGCATCAGGTCCCATCTCGTCCAGCTTATGGAGGAGATCTCCCTGAAAGATCTGCAGTGTAGCCATGGTGTGTAGCGCAGACGCAGCCTGCCCGGCGGCGGAAAAGATTCGCGCGAGCAGCGTCGACGTCATGCGGCAGGCTTTGGATGGCAACACCGGTTTCGTCCGCCGTCCAGCAGAGGGCGGGCAAAGATGGGTCGCTATCGCCTGTTCCACCGGCGGAAGCGAATGGTAGCCTCTGTTTTTAGCATCGTCTAGTGTAGCGAATGCTGGTGAGACAGACGAACGTGTTCGGGCTGAAAAGGGAGCGCTCCAAGCCTTCGCAACTTCTTCATGAAGCTCAGGAAGAAAGGGGGCAGGCTTGGATTCCGGAGAAGTGCGCTCACCAGGGAGAAAGCTACCATCCAGTCGAGTCCGAGAAGGGGGCTCCGGAGCGGACCACTCAAGGCCGAGGCTCGCCGCGGCCAGCGAGAGTACGCGCATCAGCTCCCTCTCGATGTTAGCTCTTCTGTTAGGTGTACGGGCAGGAAGCGCGAGATCCGCAGAGCTCGCCCAGTCTTCACTGCCCGAGGCTAACAGAGAGCACGAGTCATCATCCCCCGACGCGGCTTTAGAATCAGCTTCCTCTGCTGAGGCGGCGGCAGACAGCGGTCGCTGAGCATCAGGAAGTGATCCAGGCGAAACCGGTGAAGCAGGCGGGCGAACCGGCGAGCTTAGTCGGGCTGGAGAAGGCTCCGGGACCCGCTGAGAGCGGCGCTTCTTACGGCGCGGCAGTGCAGCGGGAGATGCAGGCTCGGAGAATACTGCCAGGCGAGTCCTCAGAGTCACCATAGGCATAAGCTCGCAGTGAGGGCAGCCGCCGTCAGCGAGCGCGAGCGCTGCATGGTCTTCACCCAGGCAGGAGACACAGATGACATGACGGTCTCCCTCGCTGAGTGGGGCTCGGCACGAGCCGCATTTAGAAGGCATCTTGAAAAAGACGCGAGCTCACACACAGAGAATATACAGAAAAAGGATATGGGCGCCGGAAAGCGCAGCAGGAACGGCAGTCGAAGGCGGCGTGGGCCAGCAGCTTCCGTAAGTGACTCGTCCCGCTGAAGTGCTTCTCAGACGACGCGTTGCTTCTTCTCGTGATCCAACGATGCGTGAGCTTCGCTGAAGAGATGAAAAATCAGTGAATCAGCCTTTTCGAGCTCCTTTTATAGGACTAAGCCACGCCCGTTTCGGCGGGAAGTGGCAAGGAGGGCGCGAAGCGCCCTCATTGGCCTGACGTCACCACAGGCCTCGCTCGATAGGCTTATGCAGTTGCCGCAGAGCAGCCAATGAGCGAGCGAGCCGTCTCGCCCATGGCTGCGTGCTGCTGCAATGCGCTTTACATTATTTAAAAAATTAAAGGATAATTTTTTGCTTCAGTATTTCGTGAAAAAGAGTTTTTCCCCTAGCGTTTTCAACGCAGTACGAGAGACCTCTCGTAAGAGAACTAAACTTTGATCAAATAAAATGGTTTAATGTCATTTAAACTGTTTAAATATTTATATTCATAAAATATACATCACAAAAGCTGTTATTAGAGAAGTTAGCCACCTCCAGAAAAATTAATAGATCTCTATGGGCCTCTGCTGTATATGGTAATACCGGTAATTTAAAAAAAATTCGAAAACCATATTCACTGCATATTTTTCTCTAACCAGCAGAAAGCAGATTTCTGCCTCTAACATCTAGATCAATATTGAGAAACAACTCAGTATTTAATTTTGATCATCATTAAAATGTTTTTTTTTTCATAAAAATGTAATATTTTATATGCATACTAATGGTGAATTTGAGGAATTTTGTTTAAAAAGAAAAGAAAAAGTACTTCATATCCCCAAAAAATACAGCATTAACGTATAGATGAGAAGTAAACAAAAAATGATAGGCCTATATAATTTGTATTATTAAAATGTTTATTTTTTATACAATCCCTCTATAAATGTTTGCCATATTGACCCCTAAACACAAAAACAGGAAACAGGAGACAAAAACAAGGTGAGGGTTAAATCCTCAATATTTTTCCCATAGACCTCCATTGTAAGTATATTTACTGTAAACACATTCTGCATTGTTTTACAAACAACATTTACATGCCACTGATGCTGCCAATACAGATAAACTGAAATTATTGCTATGAATAATTCATCATTATATTGTCATCTGTGTCCACAGGGTTGAAGTTTGTGCAGAAGTTTGCAGGTACAGTGTGACTGACACCATTTTCTTCAATACACTTACAATACTTTGTTAATCTATATTATGTACTGTATCTGAAAATGTTTGTTCTGAAGTTGATTGATAATGTCTGATCTCTCTCAGTGGATGTGATTCTGGATCCTGATACAGCGAATCCATATCTCATCCTGTCTGATGATGGAAAACAAGTCAGTTATGTGGGCATTAAGCAGGACGTCCCAGAAAACCCAAAGAGATTTGAAGTTGACATTTGTGTTCTGGCAAAGCAGGGATTCAGTTCAGGGAGATTTTACTATGAGGTGCAGGTTAAAGAAACAACTGGGTGGACTTTAGGAGTGGCCAGAGAACCCATTAACAGGAAGGAGACGATCTCGCTGAGACCTGAGAATGGATACTGGACTGTGGCTCTGAGTAATTATCTTCTAAATCTAGTTAATGATGATTCATCGTTTATGTACCTTAATATAGAGACACCTGAGAAGGTTGGTGTGTTTGTGGATTATGAGGAGGGTCTGGTCTCTTTTTATGACGTGGAGTCCAGATCTCATATCTGCTCTTTCACTGGTCAGACTTTCACTGACAAACTCTATCCATATTTCCGCCCAGGTGATAATGATGAAGGTAAAAACTCAAACCCACTGATCATCACTCCTGTCAGTTAAAATGAAAAAATAAAATAAAAAATAAATTCTGAAAAGATTGCTGTTTTTAGAATATGTAAATAAAAATGTGACAAAATGTGTTCAAGTGCAAAAAAAATAAAAATAAAAAATAATATTTGCTGGCCCTCAAAAAAAAAAAAAAAAAAAAAAAACGATCTATAATTAAATATTTGTGAGTTATGTTGTGTGAAAAAATATGTTCACACTTTAGATTAAGGTTCAATTACTGTTTATTAATAGTTAGTAAGTTGTTAAGTTTAGGTATTGGGTGGATTAAGGCATTAATATGTGCTTTGTAAGTGCTAATTAACAGCCAATATCCTGGTAATAAGAAACTAGTTAGTGAGAATTGTGAGAATTGGACCCTAAACTAAAGTTTTACCCAATATTTAACCACGGTTACATTTGAATGGCCAATTTATTACGAGCCTATATTTTTTAATTAACAGAAAGATTTGTTTACTTTTAACTTTCATTTATACTTTGCTTTTTAAATCTACTATGACATTTTACATATGATTTAATATTATAAAGTGAAATTCTACATAATATACTGAATTTTCAAACTTTCCAGAGTTTCTACATGTTATTTTGTAAGGAAATTTCTAAAGCCTTTTTCTCTCTCCTCTCCAGCTTTAACATTGAACTATTTGTGAAATATTGTGATTTTTGGTTTATATTGTAATAACTGTAGCATCTGAATAAAGACAAGTGATCAATTCTATAACTGATATTTCTTGAAAACTAAACAGCTTGCTAATTATTATGCAAATACACTGTCATGTAGAGTGTTGTCGAGAGGCCTGGGAGGCGTTAGGAAGGAAGTTTTCCGAATGCCAGATGTGATTTATTTTACAAGCTGCATTTCAAAAGGTGCAGTCTACATAATGTAAAAAAAAATAAAAATAATGGTGAGATTAGACAATTTATTAGAGATTAGATTAGATAAAAACGTATTATTGATGTTCGGTTCTTGAATGAATCGTTCTTTTGAGAAGAACTGGTACCAGCCAAGCTGGTTCATTATCCAGGTTGATGATGCAAGACTTAAGAGTACCTCAAGTCTCTGGATGTTGTGGGGCTGTCTTGGCTGACACGCCTCTGCAGCATCGCGTGGTGGTCGGGGACAGTGCCTTCGGACTGGCAGACCGGGGTGGTGGTCCCTCTTTTTAAGAAGGAGGACCGGAGGGTATGCTCCAACTATAGGGGGATCACACTTCTCAGCCTCCCCGGGAAAGTCTATGCCAGGGTACTGGAGAGGAGAAAAACGGCCGATAGTAGAACCTCGGATTCAGGAGGAACAGTGCGGTTTTCGTCCCGGTCGTGGAACACTGGACCAGCTCTATACCCTCTCCAGGGTGCTGGAGGGTTCATGGGATTTTGCACAACCAATCCACATGTGCTTTGTGGACTTGGAGAAGGCATTCAACTGTGTCCCTCACGGCGTCCTGTGGAGGGTGCTCTGGGAGTATGGGGTCCGGGGCCCTTTGCTAAGGGCTATCTGGTCCCTGTACGACCGGAGCAGGAGCTTGGTTCGCATTGCCGGCAGTAAGTCAGACTTGTCCCCGGTGCATGTTGGACTCCGGCAGGGCTGCCCTTTGTCACCGGTTCTGTTCATAATTTTTATGGACCACCAGACCACCTCTTTGTCTGTTATGGAGGCCAGCAGAAGGAAAAGGCTATTTCCAAGCAGAGGTTGACCCACTGGATAGTGGATGCCATCGTCTTGGCGTATCAGACCCAAGGCGAGCCGTGTCCCCTCGGGTTAAGAGCTCACTCGACCAGTCCGATTCAATGATCTATGCTTAGCTATGCTAAAAGTGGTACCGCCAGACCCGGAGTTCGGCTGAATGGTTTCGAAAACGGTAAAACTCAACTGTTCAACTCTGGGGGAGTTGTAAAATGAGCCTATTTCCAAAAAAAAGTGGAGTATCCCTTTAAGTGTTGTTTTGATGCCAAAATAATGTTTTACTGATCACAGTTTAAATTACTTTACTCCAGAGATGATGATCTTTGACAGTCTCTGCCCGAGTGAAACTCTTTCCACACTCCTGAATAAGGTTTCTCTCCAGTGTGAATATGTATATGCATTTCAAGGTTTCCTCTTTGCGATAAACTCCTCCCACACTGAGAGCGTTTGTTCGGTTTGTAACCTTTCTGAATGAATCTCTTTCCACGTTGATGGCCTTTGAGAGATCTTTCTAAAGTCCTGAGATTATAATGTTTCTGACGCTGATGTAAATGCACCTTAAGGCATGATGTATAGTGCCTAAAACCCCCTTAGCTGTTCTTTAAATCACGGCTTCACGGGGCTCAAATGCTTTTATAAAATGGTCATTCACAGGTTTCATAAAATAAACACACTGACACAAAAATGTAATGCTGTTGATAAAAAAAATTATTCTTCCACCAAGCGATGTAGTTCTTCAGAAGTGAACACACAGACACAGTAATACTGATGTAATGCGGTCACAGTAGAGTAATTTACAACGGCTTTGAACGCAACTCAACCATAGACTGTAAAAAAAGATGGATGACGCACCTTTACTCTCTTCCATTGTAGAAAAGTGAAGCCGCAATGTCCCATTATAGCGCTGATTCAGGAGTCGGGACCCGAGTCTGCTCAGTAGTGAGTGTGAAGTGGAGCCACAGAATCGGTCAGTTTACTGAAGAATAACTCATTATGTCAGTGTGAAATAAACAGTTATGGAAATTTAGACATTAAAGTAAAGGTAAAGCTCCAATCTCCTCCCGAAAATCCAGAAATAAGTTTGTTGGTGCTTCAGTAACTAGTCTACTTCACTCAGAGAAGCTGTCAATCACAGCTGTCAATCATGACGTCACACTCCCGTTTTTATAACAGCAAATAACTAACTCGCCCCACTGAAACTTTTGAGTTATACCTGTGAAACAAGCTGTTTGTTTTACAATTGCTGAAATATTTATTATAATTTTTTTAATCATTATGAAATCTAAATGCAGACCTTGTTCAAACACAAGTGTCCACCAGGGGTTGCTATTTATCAAAAGAAATAAGAGTAGTGTACACTAAGAAACTATAACAGCCACTCTTGGATATCAGCATGCATTGATTTCATCTTCTGCAAAGGTCAAAACAATCCCTTGAACATTACATGTGTAATATGATTTAACTCTAAAATTTAAGTCTGATCATGATATGCAACTATATTATCACCCAAACATTTAAATATATATATGTATTCAGAAACCTGCAGCCTATTTGCTGCAACCTCATATAAACACATTTAGAGGCAATCCATCAGGGAAGGAATAGAGATCTGTTTTTATTATCATTATTAATGGAATAACATGTAATGTGTGATATGATGTCAGGTCTTGCATTAGAGCCTGTAGTTACTCTTGAACTTCCTCTGAACGGTTGGAAAGGCTGCAGGTTTGCAAGCGTGTCTGAGCTGCTGGCATCCTGTTTAGGCCTCGCTGTGGTTTGCACGACTCAAAGGCTATGATGACGAAGTGTCAGAGAGCTGAAGACTCAGTTTAGGTGGAGCTGGACTGTTACCATCAAGAAAGAAAGACCCGACTCAAAGATGCGCTCTTACTGGGGGTTTTTACAAATTTTTGGTGAGTTACTTTACATTCTTTCATCAGCTATTGCTTCAGGAAGATCTGGCGTATGGAGTAGAGCCTTGTGCTTGAACTTAGTTCATAACATTCATCGTGTCTGAAAGTTTATTAAAACTGTTCAAAGAGAATAATATGAAAAAAATCTGTTTTTGTTTTAATCGTTGGCTTTGAATTTTCAAAAATCTGAAAATATTTTCCTGTATCCATTTGCGGCATTCTGTCTTTTTCCATAAACAAACAAGATTTCCTAAATATCTCAAATGTTTTCCTCAATAGCGAAGAGATTGAATGAATTCTCTTGTTTCTCAGATGTTTCTCCTGAGAAAAACATTCAGATATCTCAACAACATGCCCATATTTGCAATCTAAAGTCACAAGATCTCAAAATGAACTTGATGTATGAATTTATTTATTTATTTATTTATTTATTTATTTATTTATTTATTTATTTATTTATTTATTTTTTTTTTTTTTTTTTATCTGTGTGGCTATTCGCATTCATTTGAGTGTAGGAACACTATTGTTTCATTTGGGTCTGTATTTATTTCTCTAATGGTTGTTTGCAATGTCATAAAAATATAAGATGCTGAATTTCTATATAAATAATTTATATATACACAAATAAATATATATATATATATATATATATATATATATATATATATATATATATATATATATATACACACAAATATATATATACACACAAATATATATATATATATATATATACAGTATATATTTGTGTGTGTGTGTGTTTAAAACCTACTTTTGGAACCGATATCTGTCCCAAAAGTAGGTTAAAAAAAATATTTTTAGTTCCTCAAAGAACCTTTCAGTGATCAGTTCTCAAAATAATATTTTTTCTCTCAGTGTGAAGAACATTCTAAAAATTTAAAAACATTCTATAAAGAACCTTATTTTAAAAGAGTATATATATGTATATGTAGGCTATATATAGAATATATGCTCGTCTTTGCTGCCTTTTTTTATTTATTATGTTTTGTCCTCTTTAATTATATTTTCAGCTGTTCTTCTCTTGTGTGATTATGGGATGTTCTCCACCCCATCACCATCTTCTACAGAGAGGACCGCTATTGAAATATCAAACATATCCGACTCTAACACTATTGAGACAACAGCAGAATCAACAACATTTGGAAACTTCACAGAGCTTAATGAGGATGATGATGAGACAAGTGGTTTGCTTGAATTTACTACAGATACAAGCCATGAAATCACCTCGGTTCCAGACATTTTAGTCAATAAATCTAAAGGACCGGACAGAAATCAGAAAACAGAGATCCCTCCCACGACCCGTCCCGAGAGCACCACGCACAGGCAGGCTCCTCCTCATGGGAGTAAAAACGGTTGGAGGAAACTTCATAATGTTAAAAGTTTGAAGGTTTTTGAAATCTAGTTGTTAGGTGTTTATAATGGGCAATGGAAGCTGTTGTCTATTTACTGTAGTATTTAGAATTATATATCTTTATAATCGATATAGAATTATATCATAGAACTGTTATGTATGACGTTCTGTTGTGCATCTAATTGACGTTGTAAAGCCGTTGAGCAACTTTATTCAGAGTCTGAGCGCTAAACCAGCTCAAGGTTGTGGTTTCAAGTGAGAAATCCAATTTTCACAGACCCTTTGTTCGCATGCAATTCAAACTATAACTTTCAGAAATATTCATCACACATTTTAAAAAAGTTAATTTTATTAGAGCTTGAAAAATGACTTGCTCTGAGCTTAAGCACATTTTTTACATCAAACATTGATACACATTCGTCCACATTCACAGTCAAACGTTTGAAATAAAATACTTTTTTTTAAAAATATTTTACATTTTTTTATATATTTTTGAAAGAAGTCTCCTCTACTCACTAAGGCTGCATTTGTTTAATTAAAAATGCAGTAAAAATTGAGTGTGAAATATTATTAGAATTTAAAACGGCTGTTTTCAATGTGGATGTATAAGCTGAATTTTCGGCATCATTACTCCAGTCTTCAGTGTCACATGATCCTTCAGATCAAATCATCATATTAGAGTGATTTCTGAAGGATCATGTGACACTGAAGACTGGAGTAATGATGCCGAAAATTCAGCTTTGATTACATATTCTGTGTTTTGAAATTTGTGCTAAAGTCTGTCAAATTAAATGTTGTAATTATTATAAGTACTTCTATATTTAAACCCCCCTTTGTGAACATTACACCTTCAGAACAAATGTATAATTGTTAAGAGAAACTGAACCGTACAAGACGCCTCTAACAGTTGAGAAAATGGCATCTCTGCGAGTGTAAAGTTTCAGATCGGAGCGGTTAAAGTGTGTGTGGGTGTGAACGTGAACTTCTGCTCGTCTCCTGCTTTCTAAATGCAGACTTGCCACAACAGCAAAATCTCTCTCTCTCTCTCTCAGTCTGTCTGTTTTATTTAAACACACATGCATGCATGTTTAATAGCTGCACATCAGAGCTCATCTTCTTCAAAGGTTTGATCATAATTGCATGGCTGAGATTTGTTGGTTTGCTGTAACGTGAGCGTTCTTCTGTTTCAGATTCAGCATCGTACACAGGAGGTGAGCTTGATTCTGCTGTGCGGAAGACACCTAACACACCCTCTCTTCCTGTCTCTTTACTTTGACACGTTTATTCTGTTTTCACACTAATAAAACAATGTCCCATTATAAACTAAACACCACAACAACAGATCTTCATGTTTTTGACAGGCGTCATCATTTTGATCATAATCCTCATCCTGATTGTTCTCCTGCTTGGCCTTTTGTATTTTCTGAGAAAGAAAGGAAGGGTAAGATTTTCTGTTGCGTGTATTTTGTACATTTTGGATCTGTTACGAACCCTAGTGAGCTGTAACTAGCTTCTAAGGTAGTTTATAATTAAATCTCATAAGAAAGGTTCAAAATAAACCTTTTGCCATTAATTGGGGAATTCAGTTAAACAGTTAATTAGAATGAATCAGTTAATTCTATGAATTCACAACATTATTGACATAATATATATATATATATATATATATATATATATATATATATATATATATATATATATATATTATTTGAATAACTTTAAAGAGGGTCACACTGCCATTTCTTGCAGTTTAAAAAACAAACAATTTTTTCATTTATTTTTTATTTTTATTAATTCTGTATTGGATCCTGATCATGAGTGGCTGATTCAGTTCGTTATCTTTCATGCTACATTTTTAACATGCGTTAACATGGCGGTCAAATGTTTTGAATAATTCAGATGTTTAATGTGTTTAAAAGAAGTCTTTTCTGCTTACCAAGTCTGCATTTATTTGATTAAAAAATGCTCTAAAAACTGAAATATTATTAGAATTTAAAATAGTTGTTTTCTATGTGAATATATTGTAAAATGTAATTTATTCCTGTGATCAAAGTCGAATTTTCATCAGCCATTACTGCAGTCTTCAGTGTCACATGATCCTTCCGAAATCATATATATATATATATATATATATATATATATATATATATATATATATATATATATATATATATAATTTTATAAAATAATAAAAAATAAAATAAATTAAAATAGAATCATCAATAAATTAATATAGAATTATGTAAATTATAAAATTTTATGAAATATAACAGATTTCTAAGTTTTATTTTATTTTAATATAATTTATTAATTTATTCGCAGCTCACTAAGTTTTGGAACAGAGTCGGTGTACGACCAACACTGAACACTGACAGGAATTTTTCATATATTTATATACACACACACACACACACACACACACACACCTCTGGTCTGAAATGATCTACTGCATTCTTTGTCAATAATTCTCCCGTTCTCATTGTAGAGTTACTCATTTGATCTGACTCGTGCCGACGGACCTGCCAATGATTACGACACTCCTCTCAGGAGCGAGCATCAAGGCATAAGTTATGAACAAACCAACAAAGGCAAGTGTGAATTAAAAACTCGTAATAAACTTAAACATGAACATTTAGGGGAAATTGTGCTTGATTTAAATGTGTGTGCAATGCATTTGAGTTCTCTCTGGTCAGAAACTCAGAATCTTTCTGTTAATCTCTCTGTATATCTCTCTGCTCAGATCTGCCCGTGAGTCTGGATTACATACAGGAAGACAAGCCTGAGGAAAAGTCCAGCCCGATAGCCAATGGGTGTGCAGGAGAGAAAACTGAACAAACGCCTGCCAATGAAAATGGTAACGACTAAGTAAAGTCATGGTCATTGGTATTGTAAGAGAGGATAGGCGCTCTCTCGTAGCATAGAGATGGTCATGGCCATTTTGATTCCGTCACGCACTGTAAGCGGTCGACCAATCACAACAGACTGGGTCATCTGACCAATCAGAGCAGAGTAGACCAATCACAACAGACTGGGCCATCTGACCAATCAGAGCAGAGTAGACCAATCACAACAGACTGGGCCATCTGACCAATCAGAGCAGAGTAGACCAATCACAACGGACTGGGTCATCTGACCAATCAGAGCAGAGTAGACCAATCAAAACAGACTGGGTCATCTGACCAATCAGAGCAGAGTAGACCAATCACAACAGACTGGGCCATCTGACCAATCAGAGCAGAGTAGACCAATCACAACAGACTGGGCCATCTGACCAATCAGAGCAGAGTAGACCAATCACAACAGACTGGGTCATCTGACCAATCAGAGCAGAGTAGACCAATCAAAACAGACTGGGTCATCTGACCAATCAGAGCAGAGTAGACCAATCACAACAGACTGGGTCTTCTGACCAATCAGAGCAGAGTAGACCAATCACAACAGACTGGGTCATCTGACCAATCAGAGCGGAGTAGACCAATCACAACAGACTGGGTCATCTGACCAATCAGAGCAGAGTAGACCAATCAAAACAGACTGGGTCATCTGACCAATCAGAGCAGAGTAGACCAATCAAAACAGACTGGGTCATCTGACCAATCAGAGCAGAGTAGACCAATCACAACAGACTGGGCCATCTGACCAATCACAGCAGAGTAGACCAATCACAACAGACTGGATCTTCTGACCAATCAGAGCAGAGTAGACCAATCACAACAGACTGGGTCATCTGACCAATCAGAGCGGAGTAGACCAATCACAACAGACTGGGCCATCTGACCAATCAGAGGAGAGTAGACCAATCACAACAGACTGGGTCATCTGACCAATCAGAGCGGAGTAGACCAATCACAACAGACTGGGCCATCTGACCAATCAGAGGAGAGTAGACCAATCAAAACAGACTGGGTCATCTGACCAATCAGAGCAGAGTAGACCAATCACAACAGACTGAGTCATCTGACCAATCAGAGCAGAGTAGACCAATCAAAACAGACTGGGTCATCTGACCAATCAGAGCAGAGTAGACCAATCAAAACAGACTGGGTCATCTGACCAATCAGAGCGGAGTAGACCAATCACAACAGACTGGGTCATCTGACCAATCAGAGCAGAGTAGACCAATCAAAACAGACTGGGTCATCTGACCAATCAGAGCAGAGTAGACCAATCAAAACAGACTGGGTCATCTGACCAATCAGAGCAGAGTAGACCAATCACAACAGACTGGGCCATCTGACCAATCACAGCAGAGTAGACCAATCACAACAGACTGGATCTTCTGACCAATCAGAGCAGAGTAGACCAATCACAACAGACTGGGTCATCTGACCAATCAGAGCGGAGTAGACCAATCACAACAGACTGGGCCATCTGACCAATCAGAGGAGAGTAGACCAATCAAAACAGACTGGGTCATCTGACCAATCAGAGCGGAGTAGACCAATCACAACAGACTGGGCCATCTGACCAATCAGAGGAGAGTAGACCAATCAAAACAGACTGGGTCATCTGACCAATCAGAGCAGAGTAGACCAATCACAACAGACTGAGTCATCTGACCAATCAGAGCAGAGTAGACCAATCACAACAGACTGGGCCATCTGACCAATCACAGCAGAGTAGACCAATCACAACAGACTGGATCTTCTGACCAATCAGAGCAGAGTAGACCAATCACAACAGACTGGGTCATCTGACCAATCAGAGCGGAGTAGACCAATCACAACAGAATGGGCCATCTGACCAATCAGAGGAGAGTAGACCAATCACAACAGACTGGGTCATCTGACCAATCAGAGCGGAGTAGACCAATCACAACAGACTGGGTCATCTGGCCAATCAGAGCAGAGTAGACCAATCACAACAGACTGGACAATCTGACCAATCAGAGCAAAGGAAGCTCTCAGAAAGGCGGGGTATAGAGAAACTGAATCTTCAAACTAACCGTTTTCAGACTTGTTGAGCAATGAGGAGATGTGTATTATGAGAAAAAATGTAAGTGTTTTTTGGCCTTGGATGCATGTAAACCTGTTATAGGAACCTTTAAAATAGCATAATAGGGGCACTTTAAGACAGAATCGAAGGAAATATCAATTCAAATACACTAATATTTCAAAACCATGTCTTGATGCTTATTTTAGTATTGTCTTCATAGGGAGGGGAGTTGGAGAGTTCTTTGAGTTGACTTTATTGTGATGATATTCTTCCTGTCGTTTATCTTAAAGAAGAGCAGAATTCTCCAGAAGAGAACAGCTTCACTTCGAGCTCGTGCTCGACTCCACCGATGAAGAAAGTAGAGTTTAACCTGGACCTGGATCTGATTGGAGGAGATTATGACCTGAACGATCTGAGTCTGAGCACAGCCGATGCCAGCGACGCGCCGCAGAATGAAAACAACAATAACCTCTCCAACGCTGGTCAGTACAACTGAGCAAAGTCCATTCTTATATGTACAGTACAGCCAAAACTGATGCCCGACATCTTCACCCTTTACTCAAATATTATTTAAGAGTTGTTAAAGCATATTGCTTGGTTGTCAATAACATGGTAATAACTGATTATGTTGTGGTCAATGCATGCTTTTTCCTGTGAGCTTTTAGTTTTTCTAGCTTCCTTTTTTGCCAAATAATTTTGTCAGATAAAGGCCTTAACCAAGTATAGTTAATCTTCCCTCATATTTAAAACATAAAAAAGATCAAATAAATATTTTTCCTCATATTTTGATGGTTTACTCATCGAACAAACATCGCTTTTGGCCACTACTGTATTATATTAAGTGCTTGTCTCTGATCACCGTGGATTGATTTTTCTCTTTTATGTTGAAGTAAAAGTGATTGTAAAGTAAGTCTCAGCATGTGTAATATTGTAAGTTTGCGGTATTAATGTTTAATGCACTGCAGGGGGAGGAGCAGCAGAAGAGATCTTCACTGAAATCAGTCTCGACGAGCCAAAGCAACATGCGTAGTGTGTGTCTCCAACGCAACGGGGAAGATTTCCGGTCCTTGGAACCGGATTCAAACTATTTCTGCTCAAACTGCCTCGATCCGGACGTGAAACAGGCATATGTGTGCAAAAGCGTCCTTTTGCCATTCTGACGCCAAGTTCTGTTTCATTTACTGTTAAAGAAGATTGTACACTGTATATAAAAAGACAATTGAGTCATTTGGTTGAAATGTATGTAAAAAAAAATAATAATAATAATTTGTATGCAAATGCTGTGTAAAATAATTTGTGGCTATAATAAACATTCACTGTATTACAGTAATGTAATACAATGCCTTGTGTGTTTCTGTGTGTGTGTGTGTGTGTGTGTGTGCTTGACAGATGCTTACAGTTTATTTGTTTTAATAAAATTTTTTACAATAACTAGGACACACTTCTCAATACTTTTTCACAACTCTTCACACAGTTCTCCTGAGCAACTACCAGAACACTTCCTGTGTCCAGTCAAGCCATTCCTTCATTACAGTAGCAACGCATTTACTCAACAAACACTGTCACAACCTAAAACACCAACAACAGGCAGCATTAGATAGATAGATAGATAGATAGATAGATAGATAGATAGATAGATAGATAGATAGATAGATAGATAGATAGATAGATAGATAGATAGATTGATAGATTGATAGATCAGAAATGACAGACAGACTTCAGCAAATGTCCTTTGAGTTCTTTATTTACGGCCGGGAGAGTACTCGAGCAATTCTCAGAGAATCTCCCCCAAGCAAAAGAATACATCAGATTTTATAGGACAAAAACTGACACATCAAAATAAAATCAGCGTGACTAACTTGGCACCTTCTATCAATATGATTGGTTCAATTGGTAAAGCAAGCCCCTCCCTTCTTTACCCTCTGTTGCATAAGCAAAATCATCAACAAAACATTGTAAAGGGTTAACAGTCAGTTGATTACTCAATATATATCATGACATAATGCAGGCAAAGAACAACGTTTTGGTGACATTGTGTTCAACCTTTATCAAAAGGTTAGTAAGACCTGACCTAAAAGAAGAAGTAAAATTTAGTTTGTTATATTGTTAGACCTATAAAGAGGAAGTCAGGTAAAAGTTTGTCACAATATTAGACCCAAAGCAGAATTCAGGTTAGAAGTTTAACACAGGTTAGCTCTAAAAAAATTAGTTTACTATCTTATTTATTAAAAATCCACCACAATAGATAGATAGATAGATAGATAGATAGATAGATAGATAGATAGATAGATAGATAGATAGATAGATAGATAGATAGAGATACTAATGATAGATAGAGAGAGATAATAATGATAGATAGATAGATAGATAGATAGATAGATAGATAGATAGATAGATAGATAGATAGATAGATAGATAGATAGATAGATAGATCCTAGTTTCCCCCTTTTGTAGCCTATATGATAATGAAAACGAATTACAAATTGCTTTAGTAAGTCGCTTTGGATAAAAGTGTGTACTAATGTTAATAATAGTAAAGTTTGTCTCATATCAACCTTTTTGGTTTTGCGCTCTGGAAAAATAGTCAGCGACTGCCGAATAAACTAAAATAGTGCTCTCGATGTGGCGTGTGGTCTTGTGCCCTAGTTAGTGATCCTGCCCTGACTGGATTTCATTTGAATAGTTATTGTTTTTTTACACTGACCAGCATAGGCTATTTCATTTATTTGTGTGCACCAGAACTGTGAATGATTGTTCCTCCTGTGTGGAAATGTCACTATAATGCGCTGTGGATTCCCGTCAGTGCACGAGGGAGTGATCTTTAAACACACACTCCTGAAATGAGTGGCAGACAGTAGACTACAGAGGATTGTGTAGGAGAGCTGTCTAAAGATAGCTGTGGGACTCCCCTGTGTAACACACCTTCAACACCACATTTCACTCTCACAATCTACCGAAAGTTCATTGGTCTTCAGTGTTTCTGAAACAAACAGGGAAATTTGTGTCTCGATAACTTCTGTGTGGCCAGCATGAGTAAAAGTGTGAGACAGCGCTCTCTGCTGGAGACAATCAACTGAGATAGATAGATAGATAGATAGATAGATAGATAGATAGATAGATAGATAGATAGATAGATAGATAGATAGATAAGCTTAAAATGCACAAATACATTTTACTATAAATATTATCTTAAAACAAAGCCCTCTTATTCTCAGTATATAAAAAAAAATATTTAAATTATTATTTTGTATTTTTTTAAATGCACCTGTAAACTGTACTGTTAGATTTTACTATAAATATAATGCTCATTACCTTAAAACAAGCTTATTCTCTGTACTGTAATGTGAAAAAATCTATTTAAAATATTTAATGTAATGTATTTAAATTATTAATACATTAAGAATCTAATGAACATGTAAACATTATTTTTTAGGACCATTTTTGCAATTGAGCTGTGACAAAGTAATTTAAAGTACAAATATTCCATGCAGTCTCTCCATTTATATATGAGCTCATAAAAACTGCATGTATATTATTATATTAAACTATAAACCGTATATATATAAGCTAGTCCTGCTGAGTTCCTCTGACCCCTCCACCTCCCCAGCTCCACCTGTCTAGATCTGCTACAGGACTGATGTATGTATATTTACGCAGCAGATCTTACAGGCTCTCAGGAGCGTGTCTGTGTATATATGAGCTGTAAAGTCTATACTTGCTCTACAGCAGCAGCGTAGCAGATCTCGTCCGCCAAGACCAAATACATGACAGTAAAGTACACCTCCGTCACATTCGGCTACTGTACTCATTAATGTAATGTATATTGTATTATAATATGGAATTGAAAATCATCCAGTTTTCAATTCTGTATTATCTAAAAAAAAATAATAAAAAAATATTCAAAACAGTTCAACAAAGTAACACAGTCATGATGGATACTTGACAATCTGCATAATATATATTTTAATACAATTTATAATGTACAGGGTTAGTACATTAACATGTAACAAATGTAGTCATCCTGAAAGCTAAAATTTTACTTTGTATTAACGTGTTGAATATTAATACTTTTCTTACACAAACGCATCGCTTTGCTTCAGAAGGCCTTTATTAACCCCCGGAGCCTGTGGAGCACTTGGATAGATGCACTTTTATGGACTTTAAAACAGAAACAGCCATTCACTGAGCTTGGAGCTTCACAAAACTTGGTAAAGCCAGGACATTTTTTATATAACCCCGATTGTATTCGTCTGAAAGAAGATAGTCATATGACTTGAGGGTGAATAAATCATGGGCTAATTTTCATTTTTGGGTGAATTATCCCTTTAATAATTTTTATTTTATTTTTTCTAACTGTTTTATCTCACTCCCTAAGTGTTGCTTCGCTTCATCACAAAACTGGTATTTCCCGACGCTCCCTTATCGTGTCGCGCATGCGCAGATCATCCTCCGCCGCTAGTGGCCGCTGTTTCCTCAGTTCGCGCTCAGGTTTTGTCAAAGCAGCTGAAGGCCGAAAACATCCGACAGCATGCCTCCGTCGCACCGCTTCTGCTCGCGTTTTAACCCAAACAACGCGCCTCTGGTGCATGCAACAGGCTCTAGGGTTTATTAATCCAAATATTCGCTCTTCTAAGTCGAGTGTTTAATACAGTTAACTCATGAGTGTCGGTTATTGCGCCGCGTAAAGACGCACAAAGAGGGAGATTATGGAGTGAACGCGCGACTCGCGGCCGCTAGACTCATCATAACAATAACAATAACAACAATAACAGTAATGGCACTGTCTGTGATCCAGGCGTGTCGTAGTCTGGCTCTGTCCACCTGGCTCCTGTCCTTCTGCTTCGTGCATCTGCTGTGTTTGGACTTCACGGTGGCCGAGAAGGAGGAATGGTACACGGCGTTCGTCAACATCACGTACGTGGACCCGGACACGGCCGAAGTGCGGACTGAGAAGACGGAGTGCGGGCGTTACGGGGAGCACTCGCTCAAGCGCGAGGCCAGGGGCGTGTTGGCGATGCCCGCCACGACGCAGGACAGACAAGCGTGCGACCCCAACAGCAGGTTCACCCCGCGCGCGCACGGCGCGTGGATCGCACTTATCAGCAGGGGAAACTGCACGTTCAAAGATAAAATTAGACACGCCGTGGGACACAACGCGTCAGCTGTGGTCATATTCAACGTGGGATCCTCCAACCCCAATGAGACGATCACCATGCCGCATCCAGGTGAATGCACGTGCGCTTGAGAAATGTCTAGTTAGGTTATGAGTGATGGCTAGCGCATCTGTGCTTATGTGTAATATTTGATGAATGCATATGCAGTTATTTGTGTTACTAAGTGCATATGCATGCGTAATATCACATATGCATTCACTAACACACATAATTAGACATGCAGTTAATCATATTATGCACATTAGGTTATGCATCATGGTGAATGCATGCATGTCATGCAAGTTTGTTTGTGTTTTGGTAAATGTGTGATGATAAATGGCTTCCTTAAATGTGATGGCTTATGCATGTGTGATGCATATCTAGTTGTGTGTTGGTGAATGCATATGCGATTTGATGTATGCATATGTAGTTATTTGTGATATTCAGTGTATATGTGTTGTTTGTGATGGTAAATGCATGTCTTGTTATGTGTGTTTGTAAATGCATATTAGGTTATGCATCATGTGAATTGGTTTTGCATATTTGATAGTGTTTTGGTAAATGTGTGATGATGAATGCATGACTTCCCAAATGTGATGGTGTATGCATATGTGTTTTACAAATGCTAAGTGCATATCTAGTGATAAATGTGTGGTTGTGGATGTGTCAGTCAGGATTGTGAGATCCAGCTGTTCACAAATGTCTGATGTCAACAAAGGCAGCTTAAGTTTATTGCTTTATTTCAAGCTGTGTTTTTGTCTCTTAAAACACTTCACATCAGACTGGGCTTCTACTGTACATGTCCTGAGTAATATGAAAGTATGCCATTATTAAAATTAGTAATTTGTTTTAATAACATGGGTTCTGTATTAATGTACAATAGTGAGTATTCTGTATCAGAAAGATCAGTGTTTGAGTGTGTGTGATGCTGCTGCGCTCCTGACCAGAGTTTGCAGGCGTCCAGCTGTGTTTGCATGTTCTCTCACATCTGGAAGTCGTGAGCGATGCTTTAGACCTGATGTTGCATTCAGGCTCGACTGGATCACATCATTTCTCGTCTCAGAGGAAACCTGTAGCGCTGTGAGAGTTTTATCTGGCGCTGTGAAGGCCTGCAGAAATGTTGCTTAAGTTCCTCTCTTTGTTCTGTATCTTTCATTCTCGCTTTGAAGTTTGCATTTTCATCTGGGTTAAGGGGGTTTTCACTGCTTTTAAACCAGGGTAATTATTGGTTACAAAGACTAAGACTATTTAAAACATGTTTTTGTTAATTGGAATAAAATACTAGTATTGCATTAAAAATCGATAGTCTATGTTGCCTTGGCAACTTAATAAGTTTGAGTTGAAGTAGTGAAAAGTGAAAGGACATGCCGGAAATAAATAAGAACTAAATGCATATCTAGTTATGAGTGATAATAAATTATAATTAATAATAAATGGTTATGTGTGTTGAATGCATGCTTGCCTTGGTTATATGCAGTTGTATTCATGTTAGGTTATGAGTGATGGCTTATGCATATCTTTCATATCTGTTGTTTTGGTGCATGTGTAAAAAATGCATAATTGTGTGTGCTGGTGAATGCATATGTGATTTGATAAATGCATGGATATGAGTGACGATGAATGCATATGTAGTGTGATTGTGTTTTGTGTGAAGATAAATTGTGTGTTATGTTAGGTTATGCATCATGGTGATTGCATTTGGATTGTTGACTGATGCGTCATTATTAATGCATGTCTGGATTATGATGGTCAATGCGTACAGTAATTGTTTGCATAAGTGCTTATCTAGTTATGAGTGATATTAAATGCATATAACGTTATGCGTGGTGAATGCTTGTTTGGTAATAAAACCTGAAATATAAATAAATTAAACCTAAATTTATAATATTAAAAACCAACAAAAACTAATAAAAATGATGAAAGCACAATTTAAATGACTAAAAATGACACTAAAGTTTAAATACAAGCTAATGAATGATTTTAATAACTATAACGGTTTATATAAAATACCAAATAAAGTGCCACATTGTGATTTTTTTTTAAAGGTTCCTAATCTGTTTTGGAGTCTAATTCAACAGATGTACATGTATTCAAGGTCAAAAAACACGGTTCGTTTGAAGTTTCCATCTCTCTAAACCTCGCCTTTCCGCAAGCTTCCTTTGCTCTGATTGGTCAGATGACTCAGTCTGTTGTGATGGGTCTACTCTGCTCTGATTGGTCAGATGACCCAGTCTGTTGTGATTGGTCTACTCTGCTCTGATTGGTCAGATGACTCGGTCTGTTGTGATGGGTCTACTCTGCTCTGATTGGTCAGATGACTTAGTCTGTTGTGATTGGTCTACTCTGCTCTGATTGGTCAGATGACCCAGTCTGTTCTGATTGGTCTACTCTGCTCTGATTGGTCAGATGTTCCAGTCTGTTGTGATTGGTCTACTCTGCTCTGATTGGTCAGATGTTCCAGTCTGTTGTGATTGGTCTACTCTGCTCTGATTGGTCAGATGACCCAGTCTGTTCTGATTGGTCTACTCTGCTCTGATTGGTCAGATGACTCGGTCTGTTCTGATTGGTCTACTCTGCTCTGATTGGTCCTATCAAAACTCTACCAGTCTTTAACTACAGTGTTTGAGGGTAAAAGCAGGGGCACGTTCAAGTTCAAAACGGTGTGCAACGTTTTGCTACGGCTTCCGGGTTGAACGTCATGTTTCCTGGAAACGGCGTGCACCGGTGTGCGGTGGGTGTGTCAGAACTGCAGTCCAATCAGCAGCAACATGTATATAAAGCACGCGGTGTTAAAGTGAACTCGCACAATGGGTTCAAGGAAAGTAATTTACAAATGTGTTCGATGCAGCTCGGTATACACAACAACTGAGGATATTAGAAGACATGTTTGTCGTAAGTTTTATTGTAAAAATATAGGATATCAACATAATGATGTAGTTGTTTATATTTTTAGCTTCATTGCAAGTGTATGACATTTGGTATAGAAATAAACAATGGTAATTAAGTGCTTTTCCTAAAAATGAGAAAGAAAATACAGGGTATTAAAACATGAACTACAAATAAAGTCAGTATGTGAGGCTAAATAGATGTGTTTTAGTCTGAATTAGGTAAGATGTGTGCTTCAGTTTCAGCAATCCCTTCACTCGACTGGGATGTTCTCTTTTGTTCTGGGCGGCAAGTGCAGTAACTGTAACATCGGGCATATTTTGTAGTATTAAACACATATTTATACCGACTTCATCAGGCTCAGAAAATTCTTCACAAAGAACACAAAGAATGGCCTTCTCAGCTGCCATAGTTGCAACTCTTGCGTCATCAGAACAGTGTGTTCAACACATCACCGTTTCTGTTTAAAAAACGTTGTGCAACGTTTTGTCGGGGCTGAACACAGCCCTGATGTAGTTTGTTGGCAGCTGATGAAGACTGGCATGTGGCATTATGGAAAATTATAACATTGTTACGTAGGTTTGTAACAGGAACTAAGACTGGAATTATTGCAACCCGTGTCAGGATTTCAGAATCACTACTTTCTTTTAGGAGACAACTTTATTTATCTGCACTTTGATTTTTTTAAACTTTGCGGACCTTTTACATCCACAAACATCTTTATTACACACTGCATGAACTGTTATATCTGAAAACGCTGCCCTTAATTCCTCTAGTTTAGCGTTTGGTTGACGGTTGATCTCTCTTTCAGGCACTAGTGATGTGGTGGCCATCATGATTCCCGAGCCGAAGGGTCGTGAGTTGGTTCTTCTGTTGGAGAGGAACATCACGGTTCACATGCACATCACCATAGGAACTCGAAACCTCCAGAAATACGTCAGCCGCACCTCCGTGGTCTTCGTCTCCATCTCCTTCATCATCCTCATGATCATCTCTCTGGCCTGGCTCGTCTTTTACTACATCCAGCGGTTCAGATACGCCAACGCCAGGGACCGCAACCAGGTCCAATCCCAATAAACTTCCTTTCATCAACTGTTTTGCTTAAAGTGCAGCTGAAGTGTCCAAATACTGCATGATTACTTTAAATTAAACCAAAATTGCAATATGGCTTTGTGCAAGAAAAGGGATAGTTCACCCAAAAATGAAAATTAGCCCATGATTTACTCTCCCTCAAGTCATCCTAGGTGTATATGACATTCTTCTTTCAGACGAATACAATCAGAGTTATATAAAAAAAAATGTCCTGGCTCTTCCCAGCTTTATAATGGGAGTCAATGGGTATATTTTTTTGGAAGTCGATCAGAGCCCATCCATTCGTGATGAAAGTGCTCCACACTGCTCTGGGGGGTTAATAAAGGCCTTCTGTAGTGAAGCGATGCGTTCGTGTAGGAAAAATATCCATATTTAAAACTTTATCGACTAAAATAACTAGTTTTCAGCAGACGGCCAAATGCAAGTTGACTTGTGCCAAAAGAGTAACACTTGGCAAGTTATTTTAGTCGATAAAGTTTTAAATATGGATATTTTTCTTACACAAACGCATCGCATCACTTCAGAAGGCCTTTATTAACCCCCCAGAGCAGTTTAATGATGGAGAGATGCACTTTTATGAAGAATGGATGGGCTCTGATCGACTTCCAAAAAAATATACCCATTGACTCCCATATAAAGCTGGGAAGAGCCAGGACATTTTTTTTATATAACTCTGATTGTATTCGTCTGAAAGAAGAGTGTCATATACACCTAGGATGACTTGAGGGTGAGTAAATCATGGGCTAATTTTCATTTTTGGGTGAACTATCATACATGTATAACTTTTCCAATTTTGTTTTATTTAGTAGTTTTTATATTTTTATGTATTAGTAATAATAATAAATATACATATGTAATGTAAAATAAAAGTATTATTAAGTATATAAATCTAAATAACTATATAATATAATTTTCTTATACTGACATCTGTTATTTTACAGTGAAACATTACATTAGTAAAATTTCTAATTAAGTTTTTAGTACTAGTAATACAATTATTATTATCTTGTTGAATGTAAAGTTGTAATGTAAAATAAAATATTTTTTTTTTTACACTCAAATTTATTATACAGTGAAATATTACATTATTCATATTTACAATTTTTTATTTACAATATTTTATATTTTTATTTAGTAGTAGTGTAATAATTTTTATTTCAGTAGTAGTAGTTGTATTGTAATTTTACAATTATTATCTTTGTCTTAAATTCATTAACCAAAACAAACAAACAACTGCCCTACAAATCTGTTTTTTTCCACTCTGTTTGTGCAGTCCTGAGATCAAACCACATTCTTGTGCTCCGCCACTATTGCATAGTTTGCATGTTTGTGTGTGTTTGAGCGAGACCCTAAAACATGATTACAGGCCACAGGAAGTGACTTTCATCACAGGAAAGCAACTGCAGTTGAATGCAAACACAGCCCTTCATTACAGCTTTTATGATAATAACAAAAAAACAAAGAGAGAAGGTTGTGGAAAATAACAGACTGAGGTCAAAGGACTCGTGCATTAATTAATCACCTTCTGTTCTCTGATTGGTCAGCGGAGGCTGGGCGACGCTGCCAAAAAAGCCATCAGCCAATTACAAGTGCGGACCATCAGGAAAGGCGATCAGGTGAACGGCAGATAAACATTGAGTATCTTTTAACTAGTGATTTCTGCTGATACTGAATTCTGTGTGTGTGTGTGTGTGTGTGTGTGTGTGTGTGTGTTTTCCTTTAGGAAACGGAGAGTGATTTTGATAACTGTGCCGTGTGTATCGAAGGTTATAAGCCAAATGATGTAGTGAGAATCTTACCCTGCAGGTAAACACACACCTGACTGCACTGATAAGACTAGTTAACTACACTACACTACTAGATAGTTACTACAACAAAAACAGTCTAAATACAGCAAAAATCGAATTAGTTAACTACATTGAAGCTGTTACGTTATGTTACGGCGTTATGTTGTTACAGTTCGTTATGATACGATATGTTGTCACGTTACGCTACATTATGTTATGTTGTTATGTTACGGTAAGTTGCGTTAGTTACGCTGTTATGTTACTCTACGTTACGCTATGTTATGTTGCGTTATGTTACGGTACGTTACGCTATGTTGTTACGTTATGTTGCATTATATTACGCTGTTATGTTACGCTATATGATGTTACGTTTTGTTACGCTGTTATGTTACGGTACGTTATGTTATGTTATGTAAGGGTTAATGCCCGACGAGGTGTCCATTATCAGGTATTAATGGACGACGGCCTCCTGATACCTGATAATGGACACCTCGAAGGGCATTAACCCGCTTATACCATGGTCACTTACGAAAGAAATAAATATTTAATCGATTAATAATACTTTAATGTGTTTTAGAGTAAAAATCATGAGGGTTTTTATTTATTAAGTCGAGCGCACTATTTAATATCTCCCGTATACAGGCGTTGCCAAGCAACGTGGCCACAGCGACCCGACCGCAGCAGTTGATCAGTGAGTTTGAGCCAGCGCAATCATTTAGAACTGTCATCAGACAAATTGACGGGACGCCTTTCCTAGGTGTACATTGTCACTTTTTAATGGACACCCTGCAGCCAATCAGAATCGAGTATTCACCCAGACCATGGTATAAGTTGCGTTATGTTACAGTACGTTACATTATGTTGCGTTATGTTACAGTACGTTACATTATGTTGCGTTATGTTACAGTACGTTACATTATGTTGCGTTATGTTACGGTACGTTACGCTATGTTGTTATGTTATGTTACGGTACGTTACACTGTTATGTTACGGTACATTACACTGTTATTTTACGGTGCGTTGCGCTATGTTGTCACGTTATGTTGCGTTATGTTACGTTGTTATATACATTATGTTATGTTACGTTACATAATGTTGTTACTATATCAAAAAATCTTAAATACACCCAAAAATAAAATTAGTTGACTATATTAAAGCTAATGTTTTAGTAGCGTAACTATATGCTTAAAATTTTACATATATTATATTATATTAACTATTTCCACAAAAATCCTAAATAAAGCAAAAAATTAAATGAGTTAACTACATTGAAGCTGTTACATTGTTACATTACGTTGTTATGTTGTTACTACAACAAAAAATTCTAAATATACCCAAAAATAAAATTAGTTAACTACATTAAAGCTGATGTTTTTTAGTAGCATAACTATACTCTTAAAAATGTACTATTATATTATATTATATTATATTATATTATATTATATTATATTATATTATATTAATTACTACAACAAAAAATCCTAAATACATTTAACTTTTACAATTAGTTAACTACATTGAAGTTGATATTTTTAGTTGCGTAACTATACACTTAAATTATTGACTTTATATTTTATTACACTTACTACAACAACAAAAAAACACAACAAAAATGTATTAGTCAGTCAAGTACATTACAAGTTATGTATGCTGTACAGTAACAATATTTTGCAATTACTTATATATCATATTATATTGCTAATTTAAATAACAGTATTATAACAGTATTTAACAGCGAGCGTCTCAAATAGGGTGATAATGTCATCATAAATAGTTTAAATAAATAAAAGTATTTAACTAAACTACAAGTTACTAATTCCATTGAAGCTGTTTGTTTTTTAAATATATATATAATATATAACTATTCTAACTATCTATATAAATTATATTGTGTTATATTATATTACTAATTTAAATCTACAGTGTAAATTTACAATGAATACAACCAAAAATCTCCAACAAAATTAATAATTATTCAAATTGAATACAAAAAGAGGATGTAAAATTGTGCACTAGACCATTGAGCGAGCGAGTGGATTGTGTTTCGACTGATAATCTCATGTTTCTCTCCGTCTGTCAGGCATCTGTTTCATAAAGGCTGTGTCGACCCCTGGCTGGTGGACCACCGCACGTGTCCCATGTGTAAAATGAACATCCTCAAAGCTCTCGGCCTCACGGTTAGTGTTTCTCTCTCCTTCATCGCTGCACAGAGGGCTGGCGAGTGTGTCATGTGCTGTTTGGACATGTTTTTGTCCTCCTTGAGAAAGAGAAATGAGCTTAAAGGGACAGTTCACCCAAAAATGAAAATTCTGTCAGTAATTACTCACCCTCTTGTTGTTCCAACCCTGTTAGACTTTCGTTCATCTTCACAACACAAATTAAGATATTTTTGATTAAATCTGAGAGCTGTCTCACTACTTCATAGGCTTCTGTGTTATTGAAACTCGCCGGCCCAGAAAAGTTTTTAAAGGGATACTTCAGGATTTAGCATTAAGCTTTGTATTAGTAGAAAGCCTGTAGTTTTTTCGAATTACCTTGCTTTCTACCCTCATATCCCCCTGAGATGACAGATTTATGTATTTTTTGTCTGGAAAAAATCCTCCGATGACGCAAAAATCGTCATTTTGCGTCATCGGAGGATTTTTTTGGCCAGAGGCTAAAGACTACAGCCAGTAGGAGGAGCTGTTCTGCATGTTTTCAACCCGCCCATAGAGGGATCTCACTCACAGAATGTACACAGTGTCAGCCGTCTTTCTTTGGAAGCTAAGCTAGCAGGCTCTTGTTCTGTGGAGAAAGCTGAGTAGTAGGGGTTACCATCCTCTTTTTCCCGGACATGTCCGGCCGTCGAAATCGTCCAAAATGTCCGGGATTCGGCTTTTGCTTTCTGCAGTCGCCATTCATTGTTTACATGCACACCTTTTGTTTCAATCTAACTGAATTCATTCCGATTGGTGAATCTGAATGTAGTGTTTACATGAACGCTAAACAAGTGATCGGTTGATGTGCGTTTTAACATTGCTAAGAAAATTCCCGCTCCTCTGTGAGAGATGCGAGACCGGCGCGTCTCACAGGCGCCGCTTATCAGTAAAGACGCCACCGTCCTCTCATCGTTCTCCCGCGGCCCTCAGCCTCGTCCTGCTCGCCACAGTAAACATAATGAATGGCGACTGTAGAACGCAAAAGCCGAATCCCGGACATTTTGGGCGATCTCGAAATCCCGGGCAGACTCGTCACGGAGACTCGCTAGTAGCCTAGCCTTGTTGTTTAACTCTCTAACCGGTAGGCGTGGCTTGGGAGTGGCCTCCTAGGGCAGCGAAGCAAGTGCATTCTGGGAGTTGTTGTCTTTCATCCACATGAGCCAAAAATAAATTTTCTGGCTTTTCTCAGTCTAGAACACATTTCACATTTCTCACATTTCTTCTACATAAATGACCCAATTTAAATACACATTAATCTTTCCAGAGGTGAAGTATCCCTTTAAAGACATTGTTTAAAATAGTCCAAGTGACTACAATGGCTCAACCTTAAGTTTATCAAGCGACGAGAATACTTTTTGTGCACAAAAACAAACAAATATATGACTTCATTAAACTATTCATTTTCTTCTGTGTGGGCCTCTGAGTGAGTTCAAACCTGTTTCTGTCCCTCCATTGAAAGCTATGTAACTACCACTTTGACACTTCAAAAAGCCTCATAAAGAGATCGTAAAACAAATCCATATGAATTGAGCGGTTTAGTCCAAATTTTCTGAAGAGACTCGATCGCTTTATATGATGGACAGATTGAATTTAGGCTTTTATTGACATATAAACATTGATCAGCGAACATAAACAGAAGCTCAACTGAACCGGCTTGATGTACGAGAACAAACCTCTCACTGGTTCTTCCGTTTACCACAACTGATGTGTGTGAGTTGATGAATGTTCATGTTTACGGTATATTTATAACAGAATTTTCATTTTTGGGTGAACTATCTGTTTAACAATATTTAACAGACAGAAGCAGACAGTTGAATTACAGTCTGAATAAATGCACTTTATTATTATTTTATTTATTATTATTCAATTAATAATGAATTATTATCAATTATAGTAATAATAAATTCAATTATTAATTAATAAATTCAATTATTTTGAGATTTTTATTTTATTTTATTATGAAACATTAGTGTTCACTAACAACATCAGCTTGTGTCTGACCAAGCACACTGATACTATTATAGTTTTTATAATATTTTTAATTCGTTTTTATTTTTATATTTTCTGTTTTCATTTTAATTTCAGTTAGGTTGTCTTTATTTATGTTTATAGTTTTTATTAAATTATTTTAATTATTTTTAATATTTTACTAAATCAAGTAAGTTTAAATTTTAAGTTTATTTTATTTCAAGTCACAAAAGTTTATTTTATGGTTTTAGTTAACTATAATAACCCTGGAAAAGTCTCTGAATTGTTTTAGTGTGTATGTTAGGTAATTCTGTGGCATTTAACTCTATTTTATGGATGTAGTGTAATTGAGTTATGTTGGTGTGCAGTCGAGTGCCGAGTGTCTGAATGAACTTCCCCTGGACTACGAGCTCGCCGTGGGGGGCGTGGCTCTCAACGCCATGGTGATGAGTGATGATGTCATGGGCGGGGATGTCGCGGGGGGGCGTGACCCTGGCGTGAGGATGGTGGGTCTCCCTCAGGTCCTCCTGGACTCTGAGCCCCTGTCCCAGGACACCCTGCTAACCGAACAAAGTAAGTGTGATATCCGCAATGTCAGAAAAGTCCTCCTCTTCTCTAGTGCAATGCATTGTGGGTAATATTACTACAAAAAAGCATTTAAAGTCTCCCTGTTGTCAATAATTGTATCCATTAAAACTCATATTTGATCACCAAAATGACATGAAAAAAATGTCTTCATGCCTTAAAATAGCTTGAATGTAACTCGACACCCTTGCCTCATTTAGTATGCGCGGTTCTATGAATATGCAAATGAGCCCCGCCTCCACTCACTCACTCAGCTCAGAGATCCACTGGTTGACGATCACACGTTGATCTGATTGGTTACAAGGTAGTTTGTGACGTCAGAAACACCAGCGATTTCAAAGCGTGTTTTTGAGACTGTCTTTGGTTCACTGCAGTTTTAAGGAGGAAATACTCAGCAATGCTGTCGACTTATGAATTTACACATGGTTTGTCTTAAAGCACATTAAAAACACCACATAGACACATAAACAACATTAAAAGCTCGATTTTCACCACAGGGGGACTTTAAAAAACAATAACATGGAAATAGCAAACCATCCAGATGCCCTTGAGTGTTTAGTATGGAAATAATACACTTATAAGGAATATACTTCAGTGTAAACTCAATTTGAGGTTTTCAGACAATTAAGTGCACTTCCTTTTCACAAGTGCATTTGCCACTCTATTTTCAGTGCATTAGGCAATGATTCTGATCTTGCACGCTGATTAAAAAGGATCGCATTAAAATATAGACTGATAAAAGTCGCTATGTTGTGTTTCCTCCACAGGTGAGTTACAGCCGATAGTCAGTGGGAGTTCAGAGGGCTCTCTCGCTTTGGGGGCGGGGCACTTGGACATGGACACGCCCTCTGACGACCCAAAGTGTTGATTTAGCCACGCCCACCGGACCGGGTTGATTGGGCTTTAATCTCAGAGGAATTTCGGCCAGTGACTCGCCGTTAAACACACTGCCTGCCGAGTACATACTCCGATGTTACGTTCATCCTCCTTCCTCTCTCCTCTGAAAAGCAGGGTTCTTCCCCCCGAAGTGCACACTACAGTATGTACTTGAGCTAAAGCACTTGGCAGACGATCGGTTCTGCTCCGCTCGACAATCAGATATTCCCTCTGTCTCTTCTGTCGTTCTCTGCCTGTTCTACCATTGTCTGTGATTCCAGCGCAGTTGAAAGAACTATTTTGAAATCCAATAAGAAGTGGTTTATTTTTCTATAGAGGAGCATTTGATGTGCTCGAGTTCTGCAGTATTAAAGAAGAAAAGAGTATCAGTATTTAGACTTTTTTTTTTTTTTGGTGGGATTTGGCCCTTAACCAAAGACCTGGATGGATATTGTGCTGGGGGAAAACTGTGGGACTTTCTAGGACATGTGATGTTTGCTGTGCATGCAACATGCCCTGTCCACTTTATTTGATTTCAGTGGATTCCGTTTAAAGGGACAGTGCGCCCAAAAAACCCTTCATGCATTGTTTACTCACCCTTATGTCCTTCCAGATCTCTTTATTTTCCACTTTTCTTTGCTGTCAAGCTCCGAAACTCACTCTAAAAGTAATTCAGACGACGTGCACACTATATTCAGACATGAGGGTGAATAGATGATGATCATTTTCTGTTACTCGTTCTTCCTCGTTCGGCTTGACTGTATATTGTAAATAAGAGGATAATTTTGTCCATATGAGAGTTTGTTTTCTCCTTAATTGCCAAGTTTTTCCATCATGCACTTTATGTATTTAGAGGTTGGAGTTCATTTTGAAATTGGGATTTCAGTCACAAGTTTGTATCACTCTCTGTATTACACACTACACACACACACACACACACACACACACACACACACACTCAGTAGAGGTTTGTTCCCAGTATTTTGCACGTGTTTCAGTCAGACTGTGCTTTGAATATTAATAAATTTTAATGTCACTTTTTTGGGCTAAACCCTGTCCTCCTCATTTACAGTGTTTCACATCTGTTGCGGTTGATGATGTCACATGATTCCGCCACATTTAAATGTTACAGTGTTTCTTGTCAGTTAAAACTGGACATTCCAAAACGACTAATGAACATTCCAAGCTTTATTCTAAACTCCGGATAGTGACGGTTGAAACAAATGCGAAAGTGAGATGTTATTGCTGTGGTGAAGTGTGTCTGGATGTGATGTAGAGGTTTCTCTGTGTCTTCTGCTTCATCTGAGGGACTGAGATAGTAAACGTTTAGTTCAGTTTGCTCGTATGAACACAGAAAGATGTTACACAACAAACAAGCCACAGTAACGAATCATTTACAGACAAGAAAAACTGTCATGTCACTCACCCGAGGAACTGAGAGACAGAATGACATTCACCGTTTCTATTGACTTCAGTAGGAAGTGTTTTTACTCTTTTAAATGTTATTTTATTCCAAATATGGAATATGTTAATATATATATATATATATATATATATATATATATATATATATATATATATATATATATATATATATATATATATATATATATCTCAAACCAAATATTACATTAAAACAGTAACTAGAATAACAAAATCATCTGTGCATAATTACAATTTAGAAACAAGAATACTTGGATTGCAAGGCAAAGCTTTAGAATTATTGCAGTCATTTAAAAAATTATATATAATTAGAATGTAAAATAACTGTTTTCTATGTGAATATATAGTAAAGTGTAATTTATTCCTGTGATCAAAGCTGAATTTTCAGCATCATTACTCCAGTCTTCAGTGTCACATGATCCTTCAGAAATCACTCTAATATGATGATTTGATGCTCAAGAAACATTTATAATTATTATCAATGATGAAAACAGTTGTGCTGCTCATATGTTAGTAAAAACATTTGTTTTCTTAGGATTCTTTGATGAATAGAAAGTTCAAAAGAACTGCATTTATTTGAAACAGAAATCGTTTGTAACATTATAAATGTCTTTACTGTCACTTTTCGTCAGTTTAATGCGTCCTTGTTGAATGAAAATTTAAATTTCTCAAGGAAAAAAATGTTAAAATTCCCAACTTTTGAATAGAGTAGTGTATGTGATGTATAGACCTGCTTTATCCGATGTCCTCATGCGCTTCGCGTCCACATGGGGGCAGCACCTGCAGCATGAACTTCCTACACACGCAATAGAAATAGAATAAATGGATAGAATTGCAGAGGTATCTCTGAACTTAGAGTAGCATACTACTGTTTATGATGAGAAACATATGGTTTTGTAAAATGATTTAAACAGATTTCAGTGTTTCTGTCAGATATAAATGAGGTTTAAACGAATGCCTGATTGGTCTGATAGGATACAGTTATTGATCAGTAACAGACACTGCATCCGTCCAATGGTCAGGTCTCGGTCCAGTCGATCAATGCCTGAACACAGGGCACGTTTCACATTAAACTCTGACAAAACTCAGAGTTTTAGCTTATAAATGAACATAAATTATCCTCTCCAGCAGGTCAGATCTGCATAATTCGGTTTTGACAACAATATTTTCAGTATTTTAGAGGATAACTTTTATACTATTGTCTATTTCATGTGTTTCAGACGAGTGATTTGATTGGCCGTACTCGTTCAGATGAGTGATTTGATTGGCTGTGCTCATTCAGACGAGGAATTTGATTGGCCATGCTCATTCAGATGAGTGATTTGATTGGCCGTGCTTGTTCGGACGAGTGATTTGATTGGCCGTGCTTGTTCGGACGAGTGATTTGATTGGCCATGCTGATTCAGATGAGTGATTTGATTGGCCGTGCTCGTTCAGATGAGTGATTTGATTGGCCGTGCATGTTCGGACGAGTGATTTGATTGGCCGTGCTCGTTCAGATGAGTGATTTGATTGGCCGTGCTCGTTCAGATGGGTTTGATTGGTCTGTGTCTCTTGCCTGCCAGCAGTAGGAGTTTTGGGACGTTGCAGGTTCGATATCCCTCTAAACCAGCAGTCCCAGTATTTCTCGGCTTTAGACAGATCAATTTTCCAGCTGCACACACTGCATGACTGAAACACACACACACACACAAACACACACATACTCGTGCACATTGATTATGCTCAGTTGTTTATCGTGGGCTGTTTGTTCAGTTGCACATGGATGGGTCAAAGGTTAAATAAGGTTAAATACGGGTGCATGTGACCAACAGCTGTATTTCAGACTTTATAAAACACATCTGTATAAAAAAACATTAAAAAAAAGTATACAAATTTCCACCACGTATGGAAAAAAAATCTACTTTTTATGTCATAACTGACTTTGTCAATTATGATGTTGTATGTCATAATTTTGACTTATAATGACTTAAAATGGAAAATGATGACACTCATAATTATGACTTATCTCTTAATCATTACTTAAGTCATAACTGACTGTCAATTATGATGTTGTCAATTTTGAAAATTATGAGATAGTCATTATGACAAGCTGAATTTGTCAATTTTATAAATTATTTAGAAACTATGACATGCTAAGTCATAATTATGAGATAAAAAGTCATAATGAAATTAAGTCATAATTATTGCAAAAGGTTTTTGTCATAATTTTGACTTTATCTCATGACTTAAAACTGAAAATTATGACATACTAAGTCACTTAAATGTTAAAAAGTCCTTGAGATAAAAAGTTGAAATTGACATACAAAGTCATAATTATGAGATAAAGTTTTTTTTTTGTCAACTTTGACTTATAATCATGATGCAGTGTCATAATTTCAACATAGTCATTTAATTTTTAAAAGTCATGAGATAGAAATTATGACATACTAAGTCATAATGATTAGGTAAAACGTCAATTATGATATAAAACATTGAAATTATGCCATATAAAGTCGTAATTAGAAGATAAAAAGTCAAAATTACGAGATAAAAAGAGAAATCATGACAAAACAGTGATCATTTTGATAAAAAGTTGAAATTTATATTAAATATTACATAGTGTGTCGAATAGGCTTCCATAAACCTGCATAATTTGCATAATACAATAATTTGTGGTAGTATATTTATAAGGGAACTAAATAGTGTGTGTATATACAGGTGGTACAGTGATGCTATATTAATTTGATTACCATATTCACCATGCTACCTCAATGAATACCACATAAATACCATGGTACATATCCAGACTGATGAAAACGTGTGTGTTGAGTTCTGTGTGTGAGAGGCGCTGCTCTCGGCTTTATCTGTGACGTATATTGAGGTCGTGAAACTCGTGACCCTCGACCACACTCTCACAATCACACCTGACACACACGCACACACACACACACACTCGTCTGAGTGGAGAATGCAAACCAGATGTTACCGTCTCAAAACAAATCAATAGATATCAATAATAGACTTCAAAGAATCCTGAAAAATAACCACCAAAATATGACCAGCACAACTGTTTTCATCATTGATAATAATCATAAATGTTTCTTGATCATCAAATCATCATATTAGAGTGATTTCTGAAGGATCATGTGACACTGAAGACTGGAGTAATGATGCTGAAAATTCAGCTTTGATCACAGGAATAAATTACACTTTACTATATATTCACATAAAAAACAGATGATTTACATAGTAATAATATTTCACAATTTTTTCTGTATTTTTGATGCAAATAAATGCAACCTTGGTGAGCAGAAACAAAAAAATCAGTCACACTTTAGATTAAGGTCCAATTCTCACTATTAACTACGACTTTTCCCTCGATAAACTCCTAATTATTGCTTTTAATAGTTATTAAGGTAGTTGTTAAGTTTAGGTATTGGGTGATTAAGGGATGTAGAATATGGTCATGCAGAATAAGGCATTATTATGTGTTTTATAAGTACTAATAATCAGCCAATATCCTAGTAATATACATAATTATAAACAACTAGTTAACAGTGAGATTTGGACCCTAAACTAAAGTGTTGCCAAAAAGTCTTACAGATCGTGCATTATTCTTCTTTGCTGTGGATTTGCCAAGTAGGACGTGTTCAGTTCTTGTTGAGTCTTGAACAGTATTCTCGTCAACATGTCACGTCTCTCAGTTTTTAGGGTTAGTTATGGTTTGGTTTAGAGTTAACAGGATTATGATTTAGGTGTTTATTTCCAGACCAACAAAAGTTGTTGATCCAAGAGCATGACCGTCTTATAATCATCTTATAATATATATATATATATATATATATATATATATATATATATATATATATATATATATATATATATATATATATATACACAAACAGTATGTAAATACACTGTGTGTGTGTGTGTGTGTGTGTGTGTGTGTGTGTGTGTGTGTGTGTGTGATTTTTACCTTTTATTTTCTTTCATTTAATTTTATTCATTTGTATATTTATTTGTCTATTGATTTATTATTCATTATTTATTATTATTTTGCAGTAGTCAAGTCACCTTTATTTATACTGCGCTTTTTACAACACAGATTGTTTCAAAGCAGCTTTACAGAGATAACAGGAGAATAAAGCAACACAGTAGAAGAAAATAGCATCACAGTCCAGCTTAAGTGAGGTCATTGAAGGTTAATTTTTGTTGTAAAAATGTTAGTAATTTAGTTCATTTATATATATATGTATACAACCGCTCTGGAGAAAACCGTGATGTCATCGTCCAGCTCAGATCAGTTCAGTTCTCATATAATGGTGTCAATGCAGGCAGATCAATATTATTGTTGAATATTAAATTAAATGTTAAATAAAATGTCCCTAAGCAAGCCCAAAGCCAATGGTGACGGTGGCAAGGAACCAAAACTCCATCAGTGACAGAATGGAGAAAAACCCTTGGAGAAGCCAGACTCGCTCAGTTCTCCTCTGGCCAGCGAGCGAACAGTGTGTGATTATGATCAGGCATTACAGGTCAGAAGTCAGATCAGAACATTCAGAATATTATCCAGATCATCTGGTTGGAGATCAGAGTCACGCCGGTATGGAGACGAGCTTGTTGAGGATCAGTGCCGATGTCTGTCGTGTGGATGAGGTCTTCACAGGGCTGATGAGGCTCGTGGCCGTGTCCAGGCGCAGGTATATTAATATATCATAAAGTATATTCACCTTATAATAAGTATTTTATTTTGGCAGAAACTTTTTACCACGGTAAAATATTGTAAATGGGAAAGCTAAAGCCTGTACAAATATAAGAAAAAGGACACAAATGTCCAACAGTGCAAGATATTGACTCTGAGATGAACAGAGACTGTTCTTCACCAGCTCGACCACAGAGGGCAGCAGACACACACACAGAGAGAGAGAGAGAGAGAGAGAGAGAGAGACACTGGACAAAACAACTGTTGGTTTAACTAAATAAAAAGTAAGTTACTTGGTTGCCTTAATTTTGAGTTCATTGGAATAAAGAAATGAGTTAATACAGAGAAGGAGATTGGTTTAATCAACAGAATTTCAAATTATGATGTTATATGGACCACATTAATTATCTCTAAGTTGATTTGACAAAAGAAAAAAAGTTCTGATAAATCATGAAAATATTTGTTTACAGTGAGTCTCTCCTGACCCGATGACCACATCGTCCATCATCTCAAACAGGCTCCAGGACGCCGTGAATAATCTCTCTTCACGCTCACACCAGGACTGAGACACACACACACACACACACACACACACAGAGAGACACATACACACAGACAGAACACAGAGACACACACAGACACACATACACAGAGACACATTCACACACACACAGACACACACACACACACACACACAGAGAGACACATACACACAGACACACATACACAGAGACACATTCACACACACACACACACACACACAGACACACACACAGACAGACAGAGACACACACACAGAGACACATTCACACACAGAGACAGAGAAACGCACACACACACACACACACAGACGGAGGTTTGAGTGAAATCTCCAGCTCTGCTGAATCACACATCAGTTCAGACCAGTGGTTCTCAATCCTGGTCCTGGCGACCCACAGCTCTGCACAGTTTGTATGTCTCCCTCATTTAACACACCTGATTCAGATCATCAGCTCGTTAGGAAAGAGCTCTATGAACTGAACTGGGTGTGTCTGATAAAGGAGACATATAAAATGTGCAGAGCTGTGGGTACCCAGGACCAGGATTGAGAACCAGTGGTTCAGACTGAGACTGCAGATTCATTCAACATGAGTCTCAGCACAAAACTGTGTGTGTGATTGCTCATATTTCATTTTAATAAAGTTGTATTTACTGCTATAATATTTAGTTAGGTATTTGATACACTTCTGTTCAAGTAAGATTTAAAAAAAAGAAAGAATTAATACTGTTATTCAGCAAGGATATATTATATTGATCAAAAGTTATAAAGACATTTATAATGTTACAAAAGATTTGATTTCAAATAAATGCTGTTCTTTTAGAACTTTATATTCATTAAAGAATCGTGAAATACAATGTATCACAGTTTCAGCAAAAATATGACCAGCACAACTGTTTCCAACATTGATAATAATCATAAATGTTTCTTGAGCATCAAATCATCATATTAGAGTGATTTCTGAAGGATCATGTGACACTGAAGACTGGAGTAATGATGCTGAAAATACAGCTTTGATCACAGGAATAAATTACACTTTACTATATATTCACATAGAAAACAGATGATTTACATTGTAATAATATTTAACAATTTCTCCTATATTTTTAATCAAATAAATACAGCTTTGGTGAGCAGAAGAGATTTCTTTTTAAAAACATAATTTTGAGCATTAGTGCAAGTCAAGCGTCTCTATTACTGTAAAGTATTGAACTGAAGTGTGTAGCTCATCCTGCACCGCATGAATCATTTTTCAAATCATATGAATTTGAGGTGAGTTTTTATGTTACTTTATTAATAAATTAGGCTTATAATGCTGCTAATGAATGATTAAAACAACTGTACATCCAATCTAAAAGCTTTAATAAACAGATTCAGATTGTGTAGCTTTTTCTGCATGTTTGATTTTAAAATAATTTTTGAGTTGATAGGAGTTTTAAGCATTTGATCCTTTCTGATCCGAGCTGCTTATTTCTATCTTTAGTTAGAGTCCAAAGAAATATAAGATGCAGACAAACCCAGATGAATTACAGAGCATCTGGAAAGTATTCACAGCGCTTCACTTTTTCCACATTTTGTTGTTACAGCCTTATTCCAAAACGGTTTAAAATCATTATTTTCCTCAAAATTCTACAAACAATAACCCATAATGACAACCTGAAAGAAGTTTGTTTGAAAACTTTGCAAAAGTTATTAAAAATAAAATAAAAAACCAAAAAAATATTTGAAAATGCATAATTTATTCATGCCGCAATGCACTCTGGGAGTCAGTAATTCTCAGCTATAATTAGCCTAAGTATTACTAATGATATTTTGCAGTGTTATATTTTGAAAACGAGAGAGTTAAGCATTTGTTAAGGCTACTATGGCAGTCCATTCTGTTATAGTCGTAGTTTGTTTGATAATTATATTATATGTAGCTATTTGCACTATAAAGTCATAATTAGCCTACTTGTGGGAAATTTAAGATTTTCTTTTGGACAGACATTTAGAGTTATTTTCGATTAAAAAACATTATGAAAGAAACAAATTATTCAGCGCAAGTTGTAATTGTTAATTTAGGTGATTTATAAGGAGACTTTAATAATTTTACGTTTCTTTATCACATTACAGATATTAAATATTCAACATTTAATTAGATATTTTAAACTTGTTTACAAAATTAAAATCGGTCTAAAGTGCTTGAGTATAGGCTGAGCTCTGCAGAAAATGCAGGTGCATTTATGTTTCCATATCAAGAACAGAGATGCAATTGCGTTCTGGCGAATTCCCCGCTGAACTGAAGAAAAGCGAGCGATCTGACGCTCACAACTGTAAAGTGGCTGTTGATGTTTTGGAAAAATGAGACTCACATCATCAAACTAAATCAATATGTGCGCGCTGAATTCCGCGCGTCACCCCTGCTTCTCTTGCAGCTCGAGCGCGCGCCTGCGCGTGCGCGTATCGGATGCGTATCGTCATTTATTCAAGCATGAGAGGGAAAAACACTCCACAGTTTCAGCATCAACCTTCAGAAGAACACACACACACACACACACACACATGATGGACATCTTCTGGATCGATCTGAGAGGCATTAAATAGTGAGTATAATTGTGCCGCGTGTAATATTTATTCAAGAAGACGTGTTTGTGGTCCATTTGTGTACTTTATTAATGACTATAAATCGATAGTGTTTACGTGGTCTTGTGTCGATAATCTCTGTACATTTATTACAAATTATAAACTGTATATCTTCAAATAATAAACATAGACACGCATTTGAAGAAGCAGACGAGAGAAACGCGTTAAGTTGTTAGAACACATTAGAATCGAATTAAGTGTCCCATTATTTTAGACGATGAATTAAATCTGAAATCAAATCTAATAAAGAGAATAAGGGCGTTTTGGACACTTCCTTCTTAAACTGGCTTAAGATGTTTGTTTGTTTGTTTGTTTTCCAGCTGGGAAATGTGAGTTTTTTTAATTGCTTTGGTTCTATTTTCAAAACCCAAAACTGATTGCATTTGTAAAACAGCCAGCTTTCAAAACCTGCTTTCATTAGTTTTGTTTCCTTTTTATAAAACATTGTTTTAAATCAATGCATATGATTATACTAACATGCAGTATAATGACATTTGGTTTGATTACCAAAATGCAACTTGAATATCTTTTTTTTTTTTTTTTTCAATGTAGTAATTTTAACAAATTAATTCAGTAACAAACAATGCAAGATAATGTAGAGGGCACTGAGTCGTTACGTCAGGAGTGCACTTACAGTACCTTACCGAATTGACAAAATCAATAAATCATGTCATTTCCATCTATCTAATGTGAATTACAAAGTTTGATCAATGAAGATGAGGCAGAGCTTTGATCTCTCTGATGGCTCTTAATGATTGGTTCCTCTCTCTTTCTGTTTGTCCTGCTCTATGTAAATGAATTGGAAATGCTTTTGCATGTTTTAATGTACAGTGTAAACAATTGGTGACCGTATGGCAATGCTCTTAAAACAATTCATTATGCTTGTTTATTCTTTTTTTGGACATTTAATTTAGATATTTCACCCAAAATAATCAAACTATTTGAAAATCTAAAGAAGTAAAAGGTTTGTTGAGTAACCCTAAGATCAAAACTCACTAATGGTTTGAAAAAAGTTAATAAACAATTTAGTGCTGGGCAACGATTAATCGCAATTAATTGCATCCAAAATAAAAATTTGTGTTTACATAATATATGTGTGTGTACTACTGTGTATAATTATTTTCTATAGGCTATATAAATCAAACATATGCATGTATATATTTAAGTAAAATGTGTTATTTATATATAAAATATTTATATGTAAAATATATATACAGTATATACATGCAATATTTAAATATATACATGCATATGTTTGATTTATATATACAAAATAATTATACACACACATATATTATGTAAACACAAACTTTTATTTTGGATGCGATTAATCGTTGCCCAGCACTAAAATTATTTTATAATGTTTCAAATGCTTTAACAGAATCTGCTGTTTTTCACTTGACAGATGTGTCATACCCACAACTAAAACATCACTAAATCAGAGCTGGATATTCATTTGGATTGGTTTCATGGAATCCCGACCTGCTTTCCTTCATTTGTCCAGAAACGATGAGCCCAAGGCATGCTGGGAATCTGAGTCCAAGCCCTCAGGACAGCACAGAAAGGGAAACTTCTCTCCTGGAACAAGGACAAGAATTGGAGAGAATCATGGGATTGAAGTAGAAGCTAAAGAGCTAGAGGAGAGACCCAACTCCAGGGAATCTGCCGGCCATGTAAAAACACTAAAACACACAGCATTAGCTACCAATCCAGCCGCAGAACCCCTCCCTGCCTCGAGAATACCCACCATGTACTCGGCTACGACCAAGCAAGCCACTGCGAGAACAGTCAACACAACTGCTATGACTAAAATAGCATCAACCAAAGCAACTGCACCTGGAATGGAGGTCTTAAGTTTATCCACTCAACCTCAACCCAGTGGGCCAAAACTCAGATCCCCAAATGCAAGCCATGAGAAGAAGCTACAAGCAAGTGCTAAAACATTTTCCAAAAACATCCAAAAGACGGCCTCAGCATCTCATATAATGGCCTCCGCAGACTCCCCACAAAAGATGCTTCACAAAACCACTTCTGCTTCCCAGATTTCCTCAAACGACTCTCCCAAGAGTCTCAACCGGGCATCTCTTTCGCACATTCCTCGAGCCACTTCCAGCCCCAAACTTAAACTATCCCACCCTGCATCTCTCAAATTGGACAAAACCGAGCGGATTAAAAGAGTTACAGGCAAAGAAGGACCGTTATCGACTTCTCCAAAGGATAAAATGATTGACACGTTGGTGGAGAGCAAACTGCAACTGGGGGCGAAAGCAGCAGGAGAGAGTCCTCAGAGACGCCAGGAGCAAGAGATAAAGAGCAGGACTGAGAGAAAAGGAGAAACGCTAGGAGATGAAATAGAGAACACTGTCCCTCAGGGACACGATGGAAGAGACCTCACGGTGATGAGCTCGACAGGGTGCAAACTAACCTCCGCTCTGTCATCGAAACAAACAGCTGAAGAGCCTGAAGACAAGACTGACGCATATGTCACAACCCAAGAGAGACACGCAGGGAGCAGTCAGAGACGGAAGGAAAAGGAGGAAGCAAAAAGCGAGGAGAAGAGACAGACAGGAGAGAGAAAGGGGGAATTTGAGATTAAGGACAAAATGGTGGCTGAGGCCAAGAAGGATACAGCGATGAACGAAAAGGATAAGACACCGACATCCAAGCAACTGAACGATGCAGAGACAAAGACAATTAAAGCTTTCCTAGTGGATAAGACGCCAACATCCAAGCAATTGAACGATGCAGAGACAAAGACAATTAAAGGTTTCCCAGTTGATAAGACGCCGACATCCAAGCAATTGAACGATGCAGAGACAAAGACAATTGAAGGTTTCCCAGTGGATAAGACACCAACATCCAAGCAATTGAACGATGCAGAGACAAAGACAATTAAAGGTTTCCCAGTTGATAAGACGCCAACATCCAAGCAATTGAACGATGCAGAGACAAAGACAATTAAAGGTTTCCCAGTGGATAAGACACCAACATCCAAGCAATTGAACGATGCAGAGACAAAGACAATTGAATGTTTCCCAGTGGATAAGACACCGACATCCAAGCAATTGAACGATGCAGAGACAAAGACAATTAAAGGTTTCCCAGTTGATAAGACACCGACATCCAAGCAATTGAATATAGCAGAGACAAAAACAATTGAAGGTTTCCTAGTGACCGAAACAAAGGACGCAGCACTACAGGCGGATCTGCACCCAGTTTACGTTGACGTCGAGGTCCAGGCGGTCATGGAGGTTTGCAGCAAATCCACAGACATGAGTCCAGTCCATGACTCTCAATACCTTCAAATGAACCCTAAGATTGTCCTCAACCCTAAAGTGGGCCTACACAATGATCTCAAGCCCAATAGCAACTCTGACTCTGATTGGTTGCCAACTGTAGACCTCAGACCAACGGGAGCCAAGCCTAGATTTCTAGGTCCAGCCCCTTACAAGTCTCCCAATAGCCAGAAACCTCTAAAACATGTGTGTCAAATAGAGATTGAACTTTGTAGCCAGTCACCGCAGACTGTTGATTCGAAAGTAACCATCAGTGAATTGGACACAACTTGCAGACTGTTGCCCGGGGTGCCGAACAAGTCCTCCGAGGACTCCTTAAAACCCCCCAATACTGGGAGAACAGGAGAAGTGGAGGGAGAAAATGAGGAGAGTGGTGCACCTCAGCAGATCATCTGGGATGAGCAGGGAATGACGTGGGAAGTGTATGGAGCGTCGCTGGATATGGAATCGCTAGGGTTTGCCATCCAGAACCACCTGCAGAGCAAGATCCGTGAACAGGAGCGGCGGATCAGCACACTCCGGAACTCCATATGTCTCTCCGAACAGTCGCCTGGAAAGGGCAGGACAGAAAAGAGGAAGAGGAATGTCTTCAGATCACTGTTCCCTGGATCTAATTGCTGCTCGAAACCACAACCCAAAGAGGAACTGCCAAAGTGATTCGTTTTTTTTGGTAACACTTTAATTTCACTTTAGGCATTCTACTAACTATAAGTAACTTTGCAACTACGTCAACTAACTAACGAATAAGTAGATTGTCTCCTTAATATCTGCTAAAACTTTATTTTGATGCTCCCCAATAGACATTTTACTGACTATAAGTAACTTTGCAACTACATGTCAACCTATTCTATTAACCCTAACCTAACAGTCTACTAATACTCTAATGAGAGTTAAGCCGCGTTTCCACTGCAGGAACTTTCCCCAGGAACTAGGACCACTTTGGGGTGGTTCTCAGTGTGTTTCGACCGCAGAGACTAGGGTCTAAATTAAGTTCTGGGTAAAAATGTCCCTATCAGAAAGTCTCTGCTGGAGAGGTAGTACTTTTTAAAAGTTCAGGAACCTTCGGGGGTGGGACTTGGGTGCTGAACATGCTGATTGGTTGAGTTCACGTAGCATTTTGATTGGTTTTCTCCACGCAGCATTTTATTTCAACCACCATTTTTAAAAATCTGTTGCGGTGCGAGAAGTAAGAGTTGTTTGCTATTCGAATCAACAATGGAGTTTAAAAAATACTAATGATGGACCAACGACGAGATTCAGGCTTTATTAAGCTTAAATTCAGATGATGAAATCCAGTGGGAACTGGAAGGTAGCACGCAGTCCTACGTCACCGAACTAATATGCCTAAAATTCACGGTACTTTAGACCGCGATGGAAACGCAGACAGCAACAGGTCTGGGAGGAAAAAGTTCCTGGGACAAATTGTTCCGGGTAATTTCGGTAGAAATGCGGCTTTAGTTGACATGTAGCTGCAAATTAATGAGAGTTAGTTGACATGTAGTTACTTATAGTTAATAGAGTGTGTAAACTGGTTTACCAAAATAAAGTGTAACCCATTTATATGTAAATGTATTTTATAGATGGGGGCTAGACTTATAGCAGATTAAAAAAAGTAAAAAAAATATGTAGACACAAACTGTAAGGTCTTGAAATTACTTCTTGTCAATGGCCGAGTCCCAAAATGGCGAACTTCATGTAAACTTGCAGTCTCATGGCCTACGCATGTTCTTGACTATGAAGTGCATGAGACTGTAGAGTATCCCATTTGTCTAAACCTTGCATGACTTTCTTTATTCTATGGAACACAAAAGTAGATATTTTGAAGAACCTTGGGAACAAAACAGCATTGAACTTCTACTGTATTGACAAACGGCACTGAGACCTTTGTCTTCCACAGAAGAATGAATCTTGTATAGTTTTGGATGGATATGAGCATATTTCATTTTGGGGTCAATTATCCCTTTAAGACTCATTCTCTGCCTCAACAAACTCCATCTTTCAGATATTGTTCTGGATCAATGTGTTCACACAGTTTGTGTTTGTTGGGGCAGAATGGAAATTGCAATTATGTTTCCCATTTCTAAAGCCAACATCCAACATTAGAGTATTTGAAATGTTGGTATTAGTTTGAAGTGATGTGAACTAGCCTGTTAGACTGAGTTAATGCGTTCACTTGAATATTAATCTACAAGTGAATCGTTCACTATTACAGAACTTTATTGAAAGTTCAATGACTTTTTTTCGATTTTGCACAGGAAAAAAGTGTCTACTGTCTTCACAGTATTAACTGAATGTCACTATATTTAGCTAGACATTTTCAAAACCAACTTTTTTATCACTTTTCTTTGTTCTTTTTTTTTATAGAAAAATCTACTTTGTAGATTTAATCTGAGCACTGGTTTGAAAACAGTTTCTGTATGATAATGTTTTTAGGGACGTTGAAAGTTTTCTCAGAACGGGTAATTACTATCTAAATGAGAGCATTGATCATGTCCAGTCAACTTTGTACTAGAGCTGCACGATTCTGGATAAATTGATTTTTTCAAAAACAGATCACGATTCTCCTACGATTCTGAACAGAGTACTGAATAAAATAACATGTAATTTACTAGAGGTTCTGACAAAATAATAATTGCTGCAGTCTATTCAAAATCTTTAATTAATTAGAATGAATATATATTTTTTAAATTGGTTGAATGAATGATTCAATGACTCCCTCATAAAGACTTGTTTCATTACTGGTGATAAGCAGGTGACTTGACTTGATTACTGGATGAATCTGTGTTTTTGAACGAATCTATTGAGTGAATGATTCAGTAGCAAATACATTTTAACAGTCACTTGTCGCCACCTACTGGTGTAATGATGTAATGAAACAATCGTTATTTGAAGCGCCAAGTTACTTTCAAAAAGTGATTTGGTTTATTTTGATCACTACCGTAGTCATCAGTGTTTATATCCGAACTATAAACTTTTAGCCCAGTATTTCTGTAATAATTTGAATTATTGTAACAGAAATAAGGAAACTGTGTGGTTGAAAAGACTGTTTGTGAAGTGGTTTCATACCTAAACATGAGGTATGATTTTGGCAAAAGTTTAATTGACACAATAAATTTAATCGTTGTCATTTAGGAATAATCGTGTGAGTGTTAGAATCGAGACCGCAATATTTTAACGATTAATCGTGCAGCTCTACTTTGTACTCACTTACATACCTGAACAACTTCAAGCACTGGTAGTTGTAGTTAATGCTGGCAGATGTTAATCTCATTGAAAAAGAATGACTTTCAGTTGCTTTATCACTGCAAAAATGCCTTTAGAGATACACGATGCTGGGCTGATAATCACTATAGAGCACTTTAATGGAATAAAATAATGATTGTGATGTTCTATGTGATGTGTCTGATGTTAAAGCCTCAAGTCTTGCACAAACAGAAATATAGTTAAAACACCTTGTGTTTGAGCCTGGTTCTTGTTTTCTGAGCACTGTGACTGGTGTGTGATCTCATGTTATTTTTACCGAGGTACCAGGACTTGACTGAATGAGGTCTTTCTTTGTGTTTCCGCTCAGAGCTCTTAAGTGAAGTCTACTGAATATTTTATATTTTCCGTGTGAGGGAGCAAGACGTAGATATTGACGTGAATTGGGTTATCTTTGTTCTAAATGATGTCTGAATTGAGTCCAGCTTTAAATATTTCAGTCGAGCTGCGTTGATATTGTATCCGCAGCACTCAGAGTAAATCAAACACACAGGTGTATAAGCACACACATCTACTGAGTCCCGTGTTCGGTCGACATCATGGACCCTATACCGAGCATCTGCCCTACTTACTTCAGAGAAATGGTGTAATATCTCTCTCTTTTATTTCTGTTTTGTTCTCTTTATAGATGTGCTGATGTTCCTCAAACATCCCGGTTAGTGTTTGTACAAAACCTCAAACACTATTAAGTATAAGTAAGTAAAAATTAAACTTCTGCAATTTGACACAAACAATAAAACACAAACTCCATTCAGACTTTAATTTGTGGAATTTCAATTTAAAGTTATATTTTTGCTTCATTTCTTTAGAAATTTAAGGTTTGAAAATCTCCTAAAGACTTGACGTCATTAATGACTAATGAATATTCAAAACTCAAAATCAAATTATCTTTGTTAATATTTGCATATATTTTATTGTAATTGCTCTTTCTTATATATGCAAATTTAACCATTTATTGTCTTTTTATGGAATGGAATACTAGCCGAAAACTTACTGTATACTATGCAGTATGATTGGCATTATGCACAGTGTACAGACTATATTTTGCAGAATTAGTAAAAGTATGTACTGTAAACTAAATCTTTACACATTTGCTACCTTGCAAGTGCAGCTGTTTCCTTAAGAAAACGTCTCCTCAGGAATGAGTTATTTATAGTGTATTTAAATGTATCTGTTTTGAGTACTTGCTGATCTTTTATTCAGGACTTCTGCTGTGTTTACAGCGGAAACATGCTGTGATCCATCTGTGTGTGTGTGTGTGTGTGTGTGTGTGTGAAAGAGAGAGGCCATACACACACCATGTTAATGCTAATGCCCCTAATGCATTTTTAAATCAAATATATTTGGGACTGTAACACATTTTAGTTAGATGTTCAAAGGCACTTCTATCTTAAATAATCATAATACTTCTATTGGGGACACATGTTCTCAAATCTGTCTTTATGTTGGAATACTAGGCTATATAACAAAGAATCATTTGGTTTAAGGAATTGATTTACAGAAAATAAACGAATAGAGTAAAGCAAATCATGTCAGTCAGCAAGAGAATGTTCGACGCGGCGGTGGCGCGCATAAAAAAATGCCTGACCCAAACACTCACACACCCCCTCATCTGATTGGACGAGCGGCCTGTGGAGACGGCCTGTGATTGGATAATCTGTGTAATGGAATGTGATGAAGGAGCGGGGTTTAGCAGCTCGGACGTTGTCTCTGATTGGTCAGGAAGAACGAGTCTAAATAATACTTTATTCACTGTTCATTCTTCACTGTATAATTTCCTTTAAGTGACTATAATCAAAGTACCTCAGTGTCATTATTTCGGTATTATCATCCAGACCGCTTCTGAAACAGAACTTGGCCATTTGATATGTGTTACTTTTCTCAGCGCTGTTCAGGATCGACCAATCATCGTTTGTGTTTATGGTCAGAATTATTTCAAAATAATTTTGTAAACATTGCCGCGGCGTACTTTCATTATTAGCTCATGTTTCGATTTTTTGAAATTAATCGATTTAACAGTTTATAGGTTTTAGTATACAAGCGTCTCTTTACTGACAAATCCTGAGATTTAAATGCGGCTCAAATGTTGATTGGGCTTTTATGCTTCTGATCCGCCAACGCCCCCTGGAGCAAGACTAGTTTATCAGTTTAACTAGCAGCGTTGAAGTGTGTTGGTCTGACACACACCTTCGCTCACTCCAGCTGTCTAGCTCACTTTTTGGGACCGACAATAACTTTGTCAACTAAATGATAAACCTGCTTATTTGACGCAGGTAAGTGTCTGTAAATCTGCGTTTTGCTTTTGTAACGAGCGGTGACATTCAGAGCTTTGACGAAAACTGGTCTGAGGAATTATTATTAACTTACTGAAGAAACAGCGTTATATTTTCGTGTTATAATCTCTGTGTTTATGTAGAAACGGATTTCAAGTAAGACTATTATAAAGTTTAAAAACATTTTTTTTTTACTGTCATCTTTTTAAAATAGTTTTACAAGCATAAAGTTAATTTAAAATAAAAAGTTTAGGAAATAACATATTTATTTATCCAACTTGTTTGCAAAGTACATTGTTGTACTTGAACTTAAAAAAAAGTTTAGAAAAGAACAGAAGTCATGTTTATATATATATATATTTTACCATGAATCAAAAGTACAGTACATCTAAAATCAGCAAAAACGTATTAATATTTTTTAACAATAATATATAAAGATATGGTGCAAATAAGAAAATGTGCTTTTTACATGACTGCTGCAAGTAATTTAAATCAAGCATATGCATTTTGAAATGTCACGTTGTCACATGACCCAGTGATGTCATCTGTGCTGGCAATGGCATGTGTTTGTTTTGACATGAAACACACACGTCTCACAAAGGTCAGTAGTGTGACGCACAGCAGATTCACATGAACTTGACCTGCAGAAGTCATTATGCGCTGCTCACAACTTAATGTTTGCTTACCCTATAGATTGATTGACTTTGGGGAGGACGTGACAGACCTCTGTCATCACAGGTCCAGGATCAGTTCAACTCAAGCTTTCACAATACATATTGTTTCAAAGCAGCTTTACAGATAATGCCTGTTTCAGTGTTATAATTTAAGAAGTATTCTGTTATCAGCCAGAGATGTGTCAAAGTAATGTGATACACAGCTGTAATGTTATGGTGTAAGTTAACTTGAATTAACTTTATGCTGCAGTTACAATTACAGTATAAGGATAATATTACAATGTTAAGATTATGTTGCCATCATCTGAAATATTCGCAAAGTCTGCATCATCTGAAAATATTGCAAAAGATTTGGGGTTTGTTTTGACTTGGCAAACACTACTAACTACAAAAGGGTATCATTACTTAACATTAATTAATGCATTAACTAACATTAGCTAACAATGAGCAATACATTTGTTATAGTATTTATTAATCATTATTAATGTTAGTTAATAAAAATACAATTAAATCACATGGTGATTAAATAACATGGTTACACTTGCATTTCATTAGTTAACATTAGTTAAGATGAACTAACAATGAACAATACTTATACAGCATTTATTAATCTTAGTTAATGTTAATTTCAACATTTAATATTACATTATTAAAATCAAAAGTTGTATCTGTTAACATTATTTAATGGTGCTGAGCTGACATGAACTAACAGTGAACAGTTATATTTGTATTAACTAACGTTAACAAAGATAAATACATACTGTAACAAAAGTATCGCTTATTGTTAATGTTAGTAAATACACTTACTGATGTTTACTCGTGGGACCTTATTGTAAAGTGTTATCAATAATATTAACAGATAAAACTTTGGATTTTAATATCGTATTAGTAAACGGTGACCAATGTATATTTTTTTGTTCGTTCATGCTAACTAAATGTAACTAGTGTTGTCAAATCGATTAATTGCAATTAATCGCAGCTAACATAAAAAAAGTTTTTTAAATATATGTGTGTGTTGTGTATGTGTGTATACATATACACAGTGTGTATATATACAGTATATATATATATATATATATATACATACATACACACATATATTTACACACTTTTATGTTAGATGCTATTAATTGCGATAAATCTATTTAATCGCATCTAACATAAAAGTTTGTAAATACATAATTTGTGTATATATACAGTGTATATATACTGCATGTATATACACATACATACACATATATATTTACTAACTTTTATTTGAGATGCGATTAATCGCGAATAATCGTTTGTTGCATCTAACATAAAAGTTTGTGAATACATGTGTATATATATATATATATATATATATACACTGTATGCAATATATATATATATACACACATACAGTATATTTACAAACTTTTATGTTATATGCGACAAACGATTATTCGTGATTAATCGCATCTCAAATAAAAGTAACATAAACTAACATAAAAGTTTGTAAATACATGTATGTATTTATATATATATATATATATATATATATATATACATATATATATATATATATATATACATATATATATATATATATATATATACATATATATATATATATATATACATATATATATATATATATATATATATATACACACACTGTATACAATATATATACACACACACATACAGTATATTTACAAACTTTTTTGTTAGATGCGATTATTTGCGATTAATTGTTTTGACAGCACTAAATTAAACCTTATTTCAAAGTGTTCCCCTTTAATTTTGATCATAGGAGTCATATCTGAAGTGTGCTGAGGAACAGAAGTCTGAATGTCCGTCTCGGCCGTCTCGTTGTCCCGTCTGCTCCGGTGCAGCCTCCCTGCGGTGGGCCGGAGCGCGAATGCGCATCCAACCAGGTGCGTGTGCGGGCGGGAGCCGACCATTCCCGGAGTCCGATGGAACAGCACACGCTTGGACATGGACGGAAGCGGACGTCCAGCCACGTGGGATTCCTTTGGGATTTGGGATAACCGGATAGAGGAGCCCATCCTGTTGCCGCCCAGCATCCGCTATGGGACCCCCATCCCACACGTCAGCATTTCCAACGTGGGCTGCGCCTCCCACATCGGCCGTCGGCGGGAAAACGAGGACCGTTTCCAAGTGAGCAAGCTCGCGCACAACATACTGTACTTCGCTCTGTTTGACGGGCACGGAGGACCACAGGCCGCCGATTACTGTCACAAACACATGGAGCAACACATCAGGTACACCATACGGTGACCTTCAGCTCAGTTAACCTTAATTAACCCTTGTATTATGTTAAAGTTCTAGTTACGATCATCCAGGTAAAAATAACCCTAACCTGAGAAAAGTAGGCTTTGAAACAGTTTTCACTCAGAAATTGCTTGTAAATTTGACAAATAATTACAAAGAAATGGAGAAACACATTGAATTAAATGTGAAATTTTGAAGTAGAAAGAATGATTTAGTATTTTCTTGTAAAAAGTACTTGTTTTATTTACAACTTCGACATTTTTACAATCTAGTTTGATTCAATACAATTCACCAATAATAAAAAATAAAAAATCAGGTGAAATATTTAAAATACTACTAAAATAATTCACATTTTGTAAAAAAAAGAAAGAAAAAAAATTAATTGTTGTTAAATACAGTTCTAAACATTAATTTATATACAGTAAAATTTAAATAAACATGCCTTCAATGCAGCATATATATTACTGGCAGTTTTAGTTTCTTTCTAAAGCTACTTATTGTATATTTGATGCTTTTCTCATTTAACACAATAATGACTTTAAATGATCTTTTAGGGGTAATTTCTCAGACAAATTTAATGTGCGATTAATTAGATTAATTAATCACTACATCATGTAATTACTTAGATTACAATTTTTAATCGTGTTTAATTTTAAGCATAATTTAATCATGCTCATGACCTTAAATAAGAAACAGTCACAAAATATCAAGAAAATCATAACCAGTATTTCCATCAACTCAAAAATGTGTTCTGGGTCACTTTAATATAACGCACCATTGTGAATGAAATAGTGAAGCTTTTGTGTTTTGTAGGGATTGTTTGGAGGTGGAAACAGATTTACAGGCGGTTTTGTCGAAAGCGTTCCTGCAGGTGGACGTGGCTTTGGCTGCGGAGCTGCGGATATACGGCAATGGTATGAAAAATGAACATTTATGCATTTGCCACTCACATTGCATTTCATGGGACACATATTTTATCAGTTCATGCATTCCCTGTATGAACTTGAGGATTTCATACACTAATCCGCCACTTTAAAGGGGACATATCATGAAAATCTGACTGTTTCCGTGTTTAAGTGCTATAATCGGGTCTCCTGTGCATCTACCAACACAGAAAACATGAAAAGTGAATCCCAGTAACTTTGTTTTGGTGAGCCTTTCTCTGCAAGCATGTCAAAAAATAAGCCGATCAGATTTCGCTCTCCTTCTGACGTGTGACGAGGATCTTATTATAATATTACCGGTCCTTAAAAGAACACACCGACTTTTTGGGACTTTAGCTTATTCACCGTATCCCCCAGAGTTAGATAAGTCCATACACACCCTTCTCATCTCCGTGCGTGCCGTAACTCTGTCTGACGCACCCACCGCTAGCCTAGCTTAGCACAAAGACTGGAGGTAAATGGCTCCAGCTAGCATACTGCTCCCAATAAGTGACAAAATAACGCCAGTTACAGGCTATGTAAAGGATCGACCGTCTTCTGAACGGAGGCGGAGCAGCAGCTCATTTGCATTTAAAGGGACACACACAAAAACGGCGCATTTTTGCTCACACCCAAAAAGGGTCAAATTTGACAAGCTATAATAAATGATCTGGGGGGAATTTTGAGCTGAAATCTCACAGACACATTCTAGGGACACCATAGATTTATAATACATCTTGTGAAAAGGGGCATAATATGTCATCTTAATAGCATCATATCCTGCAAGCGTTCATTAAAGTGTGTTTGTGCATGTGTTTGACTCGTCAGCCTCGCTCATGATGGTGGGCACGACTGCGACAGTGGCTCTGCTGAGAGACGGGATCGAGCTGGTCGTCGGCAGTGTTGGGGACAGCCGAGCTCTTCTGTGCAGGAAGGGCAAAGCTCGCAAACTCACAGACGATCACACGCCTGAGAGGAAAGATGAGAAACACAGGTACACACACACACACACACCAGGAATAACATGTTCTGCTATGTGTAGTGATACCAGATCTCTCTGCGTATTTAACAGGCCTGTGTGCTATTAATAAAAGATCCTGCAACTCAAATTATGGCTTACGGCTGTAAGAATCGCGCGTGCAATGTTACGCAAGCGTTTGGTTATGTGGATTTTATTTGCAGAACAATTTCAGTATATCGCTTGGATAAAAGTACTGTTTTAAGTTACTATCTGGACATAGAATGCTAATAATAGTTTTCTTTAATATTTAGAATTTTTTAATTTGCTTTTATTTTTTATATTATCAGTCTTTATTTTAATTTCAGGGTTTGTTTGTAATTATGTGTTTTCGTAATTTTTATTTGTTTTTTTTATATTACCATTTAGGTTTCATTTATTTTTATTTCACTTCTAGTTCATGTTAGTAATTTTATTGCTTCAACATATTTCAGTTTGTTTCCAATCAATGTTATTTTAGTATAATTGAGATACTATACTTTTTAGTTATTATTAATATTTTGAATTTGTTTTTATTTATGTTTTTTGACATTGTAGTTAAAGGTTTAGTCATTTTGTTGTTTTGTCATTGTTTTTTCTTAAATATGCCTATATAGTTATTAACTTTTATTTCAGTTGTAGTTGTAATTTTAATACAAGAGAAACTAAATGAAATTGAGAAATGTTAAAATAAAATAAAAAGTTTGTTTAATATTCTATTTTATTTAATTAACATTTCATTTCACTTGTTGCCAAGGCAGTTTCTGTTTATTTTATATTAATCTAACATTTAAATGTTATTTTATTTAAACTTTATTTCAATTAACAAAAATGCTTTTAATAATTTTTAGCTTTGTGATTGGCTGCTGAAAATTCAGCTTTGATCACAGGAATAAATTACATTTAAAAATATATTCAAGCACAAAACCTCTTTTTAAAATTGTAATAATATTTGACAATATAACAGATTTTACTGTATTTTTGATCAAATAAATGCAGCCTTGGTGAGCAGAAGAGACTTTTTTCAGAAACATTAAAACACCAAACTTTTGAAGAGTAGTGTACATTGATATTATCATCCCTGTATCATGGTACCACTAAACCATGTAAATACTGTGTGTGTGTGTGTGTTGTGTGTAGAATCCGTCAGAGTGGCGGGTTCGTGGCGTGGAATAGCGTCGGTCAGGCTAACGTTAACGGCCGGTTGGCAATGACCCGCAGCATCGGAGACTTCGACTTGAAGAAGAGCGGCGTGATCGCAGAACCAGAGACCACTCGAACCCTAGTATGTTATACTCAATTTGATCCATTTCAAATATAAGTCTGACTTTTAAAATGTGCGTTATAATTGTGCATTTCAATCTGTATTTTACAACTTTTTTTGTTTTAAGAAAAATTATTCAAACATAAATCGTCAAATTTTAGTGGTGGCATTTCAGTGTGCAAAACTTGCATCCAATGTGTTGTGCAAACATGCGCTGATTGTTCTCTGACGTCTGTAGTTGCAGCACGCGCACGACTCTTTCCTGGTTCTCACCACCGACGGCATCAACTTCATCATGACCAACCAGGAGATCTGTGACGTCATCAACCAGTGCCACGACCCCACCGAGGCGGCAAACGTCATTGCTGAGCAGGTGCAGAATGAGCCATGAAATCAGGGCTGGGCAACGATTAATCGCATCCGAAATAAAAGTTTGTGTATTAGATAATATATGTGTGTGTACTGTGTATAATTACTTTGTATATATAAATACACACATATGCATGTATATATTTAAGCAATATTTGCATGTATATACTGTATTTATAATTTATATTATATATAAATAACACGTTTTTCTTAAATATATACATGCATGTGTGTGTGTATTTATATATACAAAGTAATTATACGCAGTACACACACATTTATTATGTAAACATAAACTTATTCCAGAAGCGATTAATTGTGATTTACCGTTGCACAGCCCTAGATGAAATCTTATAGTCTGAGAAAGGAAATAGGGACATCCAATTCATTCTGACCATGATTTGCACAATGATTCCTCTTCTTAAAGTGTGTTTGTGTTGTCCAGGCGCTGCAGTACGGCTCGGAGGACAACAGCACACTCATCGTCGTCCCGTTCGGAGCCTGGGGAAAGCATCAGAACGACGAATACACGTACAACATGAGCCGAAACTTTGCCTCCATCGGCCGCTGGTCTTAACGGCGGTCAAAAGATCATCTCAACACGAGGAGAAACGGTCCCAATACACAACTACACCACCGGCAGCCTGTTTCCTGAACAGAAGTCCAAACTCAATCTAAAGGGAATGAAACTGGGAGAAAACTTCTGCTCGGATGATTTTATGTTTTGACAGCAACTTTATATCCTAAAAGCGTGGAAGCTTGTTTCCGCCACCAAATATAAAAAAGGTAATTGTTCGTTTATATCTCACAATTCAGACATTTTTCTCGCAATTACAAGTTTATATCACAATTCAAGCTTTTTACTCACAATTACGAGTTTATATCTCAATTCTGACTTTTCTCACAATTACGATTTTATATCTCACAATTCTAAAAAAAGATGAGATATAAACTTGTAATTGTGAGTAAAAAGTCTGAATTGTGAGATATAAACTCGTAATCGCGAGAAAAATGTCTGAATTGTGAGATATAAACTCGTAATCGCGAGAAAAATGTCTGAATTGTGAGATATAAACTCGTAAAAATGTCTGAATTGTGAGATATAAACTCGTAATTGCGAGAAAAAAGTTTGAATTGTGAGATATAAACTCGTAATTGCGAGAAAAAAAATCTGAATTTTGAGAAACTCGTATTTGTGAGAAAAATGTCTGAATTGTGAGATATAAACTCGTATTTGCGAGAAAAAAGCTTGAATTGTGAGATATAAACTCGTAATTGCGAGAAAAAAATCTGAATTTTGAGATAAACTCGTATTTGCGAGAAAAATGTCTGAATTGTGATGTAAACTTGTAATTGCAAGTAAAATGTTTGAATTGTGAGATATAAACTCGTAATTGCGAGAAAAAAAGCTTGAATTCTGAGATAAACTCGTAATTGCGAGTAAAATGTCTGAATTGTGAGATATAAACTCTTAATTGCGAGTAAAATGTCTGAATTGTGAGATATAAGTCTGAATTGTGAGATATAAATTCGTAATTGCGAGAAAAAAGTCTGAATTGTGAGATATAAACTCTTAATTGCGAGTAAAATGTCTGAATTGTGAGATATAAACTCTTAATTGCGAGTAAAAAGTCTGAATTGTGAGATAAAAAGTCAGAAACAAGCTTCCATAGAAAAGACAGTAATTGTTGCTTATTATTTGGTTTACTCTTTATTAATATTATATAACACTCATTGTGTTAAATCATTATTCAGTCACTCATTCATGAATCAGTGTAAATCATTTCAGAATGATTCCTAAATTGTTATCCTTAATTCAATGTGATAATTATGTAAGTAAATTTCAGGAACAGAAATTTGTTCTGCTTGTGTTTCGTGAACAGAAGTGGAGGCCTATCAAACAGATCTCTGATTATATCAGATTCAGTATTTTTCTTTCCAATAAAATCTTTATTTGGAATATTTCTGGAACACTCTGACACATTTTTTTTTTTAAATATTTTTTATTTATTGGCTGAAACTGTATATAATATTTAATATACCAACCCGTACCTGCACAGGTGATGAGTATAGATTTCAGTCATTTGGATATATAATGCCTGAAATTATCATGTCATGACACCCCCTTCAATAAAAATTAATTATATATAATAATACTAATGGTAACACAATACGGTAATATTTGTTAACATTAGTTAATGTTTTTACAGCATTTATTAACTAATGTTAACAAATTGAACCTTATTATAAAATGTTACTTTAATATTAATATATAATAGAATATATTAAGTTTCATTTTTCTTATATCTTGTTTATAGTGAAAAGTGTGATTGTTTTATGGTGTGTTATTGACACATGTTGAGAGAAGAACAACTCCAGGTTCCTTTAATAACTGTATGTGAAAACAACTCAAAGATTTTTATGTTCTTATACTGTACATGATCTCTGTATATATTTTAGAAATGTGTTTAGGAACCGCCTGACAGTCTTGTTAAACCTCATTCTGTGGTTCTCTACTTTTACAAATGTGTTTTGGTAAGAAATGTTCATATTTATTTTCATGTCTAAACTGCACTGCTAAATCTGTGCTCATGATCGCATCACTAATACCATAAAGTCACTTGTGCGTTTTTGTCTGATAAATGCTGGAATGATGAATGATGGAGATATGGATGATGGATTTATTTCTTGGTGGGAAATTCATAATGACACCTGCATGTACATTTAGTTTTGAGTTTATGAATCTATTTTTAGAGAAATTCTCTTGTAGTGAAGTATTAATATCTCTGCTCTGTTGAGTGATATTACATAATGTCAGTTGTGAAATACGAGTGTAGAGAACCTCGTGTGAAATAAATACTGTTATGATGCATGACAGAGACACTTCCTCTGGAAACTAAAGTTCAAAGCTTGTTGGAATATAGTGTAATGCATGTACATTTATCTTTACTTCTTTAGAATCGGTGCTGGACTCGTTGGTTTTAATTATGTTGCATATGTTCTCAGCAAAAAAAAAAAGAAAAAAGCTTTGAACGAATGTCCCAGATGATGGATGTTTGAATGAAAGTGCCTGCCAAATGCATACATGTATTTTGATTTATGAATTTTGATTATTACTCTGTAAACAAAAAAAAGTTGCTGCATTAAAATTTTTGAGTACAGTCAACTTGGATGTTAAAGTCATTTCAACTTAAATTGCATTAAACTGACTTAAAGTAATGAGTTGAATCTTGTAGAAAGTTGAAAATTGCTTGACTTATTTTGATGAGTTAATGCAATGTAAAAACATGTCATAAATTATTGATCATATCATTTTATACAGTGCAAGACAATCATTTATTTTCTTTAGAATAACATGCACTGAGGAATAACAAGATTGTGTATTTAAAAAGAAACAAGTTCCTATTGACACACACACACATACATACATATAATCACACACATATATATATATATATATATATATATATATATATAAACATTTAAAATCTTTAACCAGACTAGCAAAGACAGAGGAAAACACTGGTTGCTGTAAGGTAAAGCCTCGTGGTTGCCCTTTAACTTTAGAGGGTAAGGTGACCTGCTGAACTAGCTTCAGTTATGGCTTGACCTATAGATGGTAAACACATCCCACATGACATATGTGTATAATATGTGAGCTATGAATAGCCTACACGAGACCAGCATGAGGAAACCTGCATGGTTTACTGAGAAATGCATGTGTTTCATCACAGTGTTTGTGTGTATTTCTCTCATTGTGTTCTCAGTTGCTGCTTAGATCTGAATTTAATGGCCATAAACTCAAGAAATTAGATGTATTTGGCTTGTATTAGTTATTTTGGCTGCGTTAGTAAAAGTGGAGTAGGCTAGTGAATATGTTCACTTCTGTCCTCTGCTGGTGGACGAACATAGTTCAGAATCAGATTCATCAGACGCTGGTTGATCTTTACATTCCTGCATATTTGATTGCAGTGTAAGTATTAACTCTTTCCCCACCAGCGTTTCTGAAAACAGTTGCCAGCCAGCGCCAGCGTTTTTGATCATTTTTACAAAAGTGTAATGCCAGAATATTTTGTTGTATGAATAACTGTTTTATTCTAGCTTCATGCATTTTTATCAACACTTGAATGTGGGCAAGATTAATTATAAACAACATTTTGAACAAAAGCTGAGAAAGTCGCATTTTTGTCAAATTCGTCAATGGCGTGTCATAAATTCCGGAAAATTCTGTCAATGGCTGGAAAGAGTTAAAGGTAGAACATTATAATTATAGGCTGAAAAATTGCCTGAATGAAATATAATGCCACCCTAGCAGTGAAGATTAACAGCACAGCATGACATAGACACAAAAACTGTAGTAGTCTAAATTACAGCTCGAAATGAGGAGCAAACGTTTATTTTGATGTTTAACAAATTTCCCCATTTAAAACAGCAGAAGTGGATTTCAGCCACTCTGATAAATGTTTTAATATAATTCAGTTAATATGAGCTCATAAAAACTTAATAGTTATGAAAAAATAAGCAAAATATTTAAACTAAGTTTTAGATTGACATATCGAATATGAATCAATTTTTGACGATGCATCTGCTAACGGTTAATGGGCGGGTCGTTGACGTCACGCGAGTCGACACCTGAGCCCAACTGACAGTGATTGCAAAACCTGCGTAATTAGTAGTGGACGGGTTTGCGAAAAAAAAAATGTTTCTTCGTTAGGCTGCTTGTTTCTGCTACGCACAACTATATCTGCAAGACTGGGAGTTTTTTTAACTATTAAGTTTTGACATAATGAATATTCATGATGACAACTACAGTCCAGAAAGAGGGAGAGTCGACTGAACTTGATTCTCACGAGGTTCAAAACAGCATCTGCAAGTCTGCTCATAGTAAGCTGATGTTGATGTCTCTGGCCGCCGTGCCAGTGTAATGATCTAGCTGGTCGCCGTGCCAGTGTTTTTCATCGCAGACTTTCTGTCATGTGTGCAAAATTACAATTAGGCTGATTATTGGGACGTGTATTTATTTGTGTGCACTGTGCAATATGTGGTAGGGGGTTGAAGGGTTTGTTTTCTATTTTGTGATAGTAAACTGTTCTCTGGAAAAAACGTTAGTTGACTTTCGTGGATGTAGCCTTAACAATAGGCTATGCTTAATGTAGGCTAATGTATTCAATTAGCCTATTACATCCTCGACCCAGAATGGTAGGCTAACCTTAAAAGCAAACTGCAACATTACAGAAAACCCTATGAATCCCAACATAAGGCGATTCATTAAACACCAACACACTTCTTCCTATAATAATCTTATGCAAAAACACACAAAATAACACTTAATTTCAACATGTAGTCTATTCTCCTTATGCTTTCAGACGCAACGTTTGCTGGGAACTAGATCTCTGCTGCACTCATTCAGTTTAAGTTCAGTTTAATATAATCAGGTATTGAGTTCCCTTAACTTTTTTCTATTAACACCCCTGAAATGACAATTAGTCCGTCTCACTCACAGCAGCTCAGTGATCCACTCCACAATCACACGTTGATCTGATTGGTTACAAGGTAGTTTGTGATGTCAGAAACACCAGTGATTTTTGACCAGATTCTTTATTTTGCTGATTTGATGATTATGTCATCATCATTAAGTAGCCAACAATACTTGATCACATTTTCTCTCTGATTTTCATGCCATAATGAATGTGTGTATAAACACACAGTTAAAGCAGTCAGAGAAAACCTTAAATTAGAAAGTCAAAGGTCAAGAGCCCAACTAAAGCAAACACTAATCTCCATAATGGTGACTACAACCTTTATTATTTTCAATAAAACATCAACTTCTAAACCTCTGGTAATTCTCAATGATAGCTTTTATGACAAATTGGTTTGTAATGCAATATTTTTAAATTAGAGGCAACCACAGCCGGCAGGTTTTTTTTTTTTTTTTTTTTTTTTTTTTTTTAAGTTCAATGAAAGTTCAGTGCCATAAAACCTAAAATATTACTACCGTATTTTTTTACAGTAAAGCACTTGCAACCAGCTGCCAGTTTTTTACCATAAACTTAAGTTCAGTGCCGTAAAAACTAAAATATTTCTACCATATTTTTTTACGGTAAAGTACTGGCAACCACAGCTGCCAGTTTTTTATCGTAATCTTTAGATCACTGCTGTAAAACCTAAAAATTGCTTCCAGATTTTTTATGATAAGGTACGGTAAATGCAACGGTAAGGTTTTTTTACAGTGTACTTTCAAAATCCGTACATTTAACGTTTTACTGTAAAATTACATGAAATGTCCCGTGAGTGCTATTACAGTTTTTCACTGTATATAGTAAGGGTACACACTGTTAAGCAATTAACATGTCTTTTCCATTGCTTTTTTAGTTTTTTACCGTTAAAATTACGAATATTTTTTACAGTGATGTTCCAGTATGGTTGAACTGCACTGTAGAATGGTGCCTTTGTGGTTAAAATAAACCCCAAAGAGTCTTTCTCAGAAAGACTATGGTGTAACCCTGGTGTAAAATAGTCCCAAAATCGGGTTTGTGTGTGTGTGTGTGTGATGGATAGATTTAGGGGTGGGGTCAGTGTAAGGGGTGAGAATACAGTTTGTACAGTATAAAAACCATTAGGTCTCTGGAATGTCCCTATTTAGATACACACGTTAAACAGGAGACTGGATTAATAGAATAGAGTTGGAAGGCATGACCACACACACACACACACACACACACACACTCCGGTGTAGTAGGTGGCAGTATGTACTATTCACGAGCGTTTGTGCGCCGCCATTACAGTCACAGGAGATTTCCAGTCTTCCGATCCATTAAACTGAGTCGCCATGATTTGTTTACGCGTCCATAGATTTGCGCGATTATGTTAATGAGGCGAGCGACTGGACACTGACTAGCGACAAACACGGGGACTTTACCAGATTATCCCACACTCGCTGGGATGGCGGTGAAATCGTGGACTCGCCAGGCGGAGGAGACATTGATCGAGCTGTGGCAGGAGTCTGCATGTCTGTACGATATTTCTGACGCCGATTATCACAATCGGGAAGAGAAGGACCGACGATGGAAAGAGGTCGCCGATGCGCTTCAGATGCCCGGTGAGTTTTACCTCTGTGTGTGTGCAGAGAGAGAGAGAGATCGCTAGAGTAAACATTGATTTAACGTACGGTAGAGACATGAACGCTATGCTACTGTTGTAGTGTTTTAACCTTGCAACTAAATCTATAGCTTTAACAGTGCAACTAAATCTATAGCTTTAACAGTGCAACTAAATCTATAGCTTGCTCGTTTAAACCTGCTTTTAACCTGCTCCAGTATTTTATTAGCTCACTTCTGGCATTAAAGATTCACCTCAGACGTGTTTGTTTTTATGCGTGTATGAAATGTTGCAAACTATGTGCTTTTAAAGAGACGGTTCACCCAAAAAAGAAAATTCTGTCATTATTTACTCAGCCTCAAGTTGTTTCAAACCTGTATGAGTTTCTTCTGTTAAACACAATAGTAGATAATTTGAAGAATGTTTGTAACCAGTTGATGATGGACCCCATTGACTTTCATAGTAGGAAAAAATACTATGGGAGTCAATGGTGCCTCACAACTGTTTAGTCATGACATTCTTTAAAATATCTTCTTTTGTGTTCAGAAGAAGAAAGAAACTCATGCAGGTTTGAAACAACTTGAGGGCAAGTATATGATGACAGAATTTTCATTTTTGAGTGAACTATCTCTTTGATTCAAGTTAATAAACAAAATTGTACAGTATTATAGAACAGCTTATTTAAAATTCCCCATATTCACGAATGGTAAATTAACATTTTCCAGTGTTGTAAAGCCAACTTTGTTTGCCTGGCTGGGGTGAGATTTTAATAAGGGCTGAATCAATGACACGTTGACAATTTTAGTCCCCCTGTAGTCAATGATTGTATCCCTTAAACTCATCTTTGATCACCAAAATGACATATTTAAACGTTTTTTCCTTGAAAAAAATTTCTTTGTGCCTTAAAATAGCTTGAATGTAACTTTACACCCTTGCCTCATTTAGTATACGCAATTCTATGAATATGCAAATGAGCCCCGCCTCAGCTCAGAGATCCACTGGTTGACGATCACACATTGATCTGATTGGTTACAAGGTAGTTTGTGACGTCAGAAACACCAGCGATTTCAAAGCGTGTTTTTGAGACTGTCTTTGGTTCACTGCAGTTTTAAGGAGAAAATACTCAGCAATGGAGTAGACTTATGAATTTACACATGGTTTGACTTAAAACACATTAAAAACACCACATAGACACATAAACAACATTAAAAGCTGGATTGTCCCCACAGGGATATTAAACAGTAAAACACTCTGTTGGCACCTAATGGTGTTACTGGCTAAAATTAAATTCTACTCCTTTTGAAGTTCAAGGGTCGTGCCCTTTCCTCAATGCAGTTTGCTTTTATTTATAAATGCATCTTTTATCTTACATACACGTGCACATATTCAAAATTCAAGATTAAACCTTGCCTGGCCTGTGACACTGAAATTCAGGGCTGGACAAAAAAAACAAAACAATTTTTTGATTAATCGTTTTTTAAAATGTGGATGATTCAAAATCGATTCTCAAAGGCCACAAATCAATTTTTTTTTTTTTTTTTTTTTTCCATATTTATTATTTATCTATCACCCAAAAGCCAGTATTAGTTTTCCTCCACTGTTCACAGGCTTGTTCCATGTTACACTAATGCTGAGAGATCTGTGTGTGTTTTATCTTAAACATAAAATAACCTGATCCTGTTTGATCAAGGCGTGCGACTGTTCTCACTCGTCCAGTTTTCAGCATCAGTGTTTCATCTTGCATCAAAATCCTGTCTATTCATATGCATTTGAAATATAGAGTTGGGTTCTGTTTTAATGTACCTACAATAAAAAGTTTAATGTACAGGTTTGTGGCTCTTAATTTCTCTTTTATTAATTAACCACTATAGGATTTGTATTAAATCTATATTCAATGAGTCGAATCAAAATCAAATCGAATCGAGAGCTTGCAAATCGAAATCAAATCGAATGGGAATATCTGAATCTATTCCTCATGTTTCTTCATGTTCAAATGCCCAGGCCTGTATTGACTGTATCTGAACTCTTATGTCCTCAGCCGAGGCGGTGGCGACGCGAGTGGCGTCTCTGAGGACTCAGTACGCTCGCCTGAGGAAGCCGAAGCCCAGTGGCAGTGAGGTAAAGCCCCTCACGCTGAGGCAGCGATGGCTCCTGAGGGCCCTGGACTTCCTGAAGCCACACATTGTTCATCGGAGAAACGAGAACCATGTACGTGTACAAACACACATATTCACATTATACAGTCAAACCAAGAACTATTCAGACACCAGATATCATTTTATACTAGTGTGTGCAGGACACTATAGTTCATTTATGTAAGTGAGGAGAGCAAAATAAAGTAAACTGTGAGTGTGACACATTATACCCAAAAACTCAGTGACTACCAGAAACATTTATACAAATTTGGGACCAAAAAGGATTCAGACACTTTGAGCTGATCATGTTTTGCTGAAGTGTGTTTTCTTTAATTGCTAATGCTCTTTTTACACACAGACTGAACAAAATGAAGCATTGCTTGGTGATTGTTTGAGCTAAACTGGTATTATGTAATTGTGTAGTTAAATTTAACAGCTGACAGATATTCAACATAATTCATCAGTGAGACAGTCTAACAGAAGATGGACAAAACCAGTCAAATATCAACTGATCTGATAACTCTGAGTTCTTGTCATATTTTATTACCATTTTCTAAACTATATTGAATAAACTGATAATGTGAGAAATGTTGAGGGTGTCTGAATAAATGTTGGTTTGACTGTGTCATTAGTAACTGGAAATATTCAGCCAAAAATGAATTTGAAACAGTTTTTAAGGGCTGAAATCACTGGTGGCGTTTAACTAGCGCTTCTCCGATGGTGTTACGACTGTAAGATACGCTAACATGGCCGTCTTTTGTTTTATTCAGAATTAAATCATTCTGGGTTTAGGCAACTACGTTACTCGTTGCTTAACTACCATAGTGCGATTATATTGTAGAAGAAATCAACCATTTAGTCGTTACTGTTTCTCGAAAGCCATATTACAACAATGTAAACAATGTCACGCAACATTAACATTCGATGTCCATAAACACAATAGTTTGGTAGACAAGTTTACTCTAGAGAGGAGCATTTTGATTGATAAAAACACTAAATTACATTTTCATTATTCATTTCTTCATTATATTCATTTAATATTTAAATAAATCTGCCATGAAAAAAATATTATATTAAATGTGCATTTTGAGTGTTGATTATTAAATAAATCATTAATTTCATTCATTCTCTTTATTTATTAAACCCAACCGTAGGTTAACCAAAGTGCTGTATAAAGTTAAAATGTGATCAACTGATTGATTCTTAAATAATCTATTTTCAGTTTTGATTTCCTGCTAATTACTAATTTTAGCTTCAGTAGCTCATTAACACCCAGTGCAACCTTTCCTCTTGATTGTTTTATTGATTGTTAAATAAGCTATTTTCAGTTTCGATTTCCTGCTAAATGAAAACTTTAGCTTGAGTAAAAAAACTAATTTCGGTGATTCATTAGTAGGGCTGGGTATCGATTCCATTTCGATTCTCAATTAAATATTTTAATCATTCTGTGTCATTTTTCAATGTCAGTCTTTTCACTATTTACATGTTTATGCCTAAAATGCTATAATCAAAGTAGGTTACCATCATTCTCCTCTACGCTGTGTGCGTTATTGATTAAATAGCTTAGCCTGTTTAACATCATTACAGGCACCGCGCGAGCATTCCTTCCTTCCTTCCTTCCTTCCTTCCTTACTTCCTTCCTTACTTCCTTACTTACGTCCTTACTTACGTCCTTACTTCCTTCCTTACTTCCTTCCTTCCTTCCTTCCTTCCTTCCTTCCTTACTTCCTTCCTTACTTCCTTCCTTCCTTTCTTCCTTATGTCCTTCCTTCCTTCCTTCCTTCCTTCCTTACTTCCTTACTTCCTTACGTCCTTACTTCCTTCCTTCCTTCCTTCCGTCCTTCCTTCCGTCCTTCCTTCCGTCCTTCCTTCCGTCCTTCCTTCCTTCCTTACTTACTTACTTACTTACTTACTTCCTTACTTCCTTACGTCCTTACTTCCTTCCTTCCTTCCTTCCTTCCTTCCTTCCGTCCTTCCGTCCTTACTTCCTTCCTTACTTCCTTACTTACTTACTTACTTACTTACTTACTTACTTACTTACTTACTTACTTACTTACTTACTTACTTACTTCCTTCCTTCCTTCCTTCCTTCCTTACTTCCTTCCTTACGTCCTTACTTCCTTACTTCCTTCCTTCCGTCCTTTCTTTCTTTCTTTCTTTCTTTCTTTCTTCGTCCTTACTTACTTACTTACTTACTTACTTCCTTTTAAAAGACTGGAATAAACATCAGCGCACACAAGCAATCCTTTTAATTGTCAATTTCATTTAAAAATGTAAACCCAACAGGTATGAAATGTCAGAAAGAGAAAATAACTGTTAATGAGAAGACGAGTATATAGGAACATGCAGCGGCAGCTTAGTGGATAAATATAGATATAAATATATTTAGCCTATTTATTATTCAGAATGCACAGTTGGAAAGAAAATATATTTATAGGAACATTTCAGCAGGCTCAAGATAATTAACACAGAGATCATTATTAAAATTAAATTAAAAGATCATTGTTTTAATCAATTGGCAGCCATAAACCATAGTGATAATAAGTGTTGTCACGGTACCAAAATTTCAGTATCCGGTACCAATTCCAGTGAAAATCCACGGTTCTCGGTACCAATTTCGGTACCAAAGGGCTAGAAATCAATTCATTCTTTGCTGATACTTCCTCGTCATCATGGAGAGCGCAGTTCGCACCGTTTCAAAAATAGTCGATCTCCGAATGCAAATGAACTGACTCTGAATTTTAGTATTGTTTTTATATGAGGATCCTTTTTCAAATACAAGGTCAATATTGATTTTCACTAACGACAAAACAACAAATTATCCGTGAATTTATATGGAACTAATCTTTAAGAGCTTTCAATCTTTACTCTCCTCATGTTACGTTGCATTCGGAGATTGACAAGTTTCTCCTTTCCACAAGCGCTTGCTCTCCCGTGGCGTCTGTCGTTGCTATGCAACCATGAACATAGGTGCGCCTGGAAAATGTCGCGCGCCTACATTTGGAATAACGAATCTGCACGCGCAAAAAACGCGCTATGTGAACGGCCACTAATGGCAACGTGACATTAGCCTAATCCAAAATATTTCTATATGTGTCTCTTTCCTCCTTTCTTATCAACAAGTGGATTTACAGCCACCACATCAGCAGCACCGCCGGTCGCCATGTCTCAGCGCTTAGAGGACGCAACGGCATGAGCTTCGGGCATTCACGCGCATGAAGTACCGGGTTTGAGAAAACCTGGTACCGTGACGTTTAAAAAAAATGTAGTACCGACTTGGTACCGAAGTACCGGGTCTTTGACAACACTAGTGATAATAATCAGGCATGTGATTGGCTAAGGACAAAAAAGCAGGAAAATAAACTGAGACCCCTAACCCCCCCCCCCCCCCAAATCAAAGCCAAGTGTCTAATGCACTGTGCCATCCACACCATTCTATAATAATAGTAGTAATAATAATTATAACAACAATGACAATAACTTATCTGAATTTTAAAAAATATTATCTTTTTACCAAACTGCTAAATGTGCAACATCCAACTTTTTATGACACATGACAACTTATTTAAATTAAAAAAATATTTTTACATTTTTTTTAAACCAAACTTAAACTGCTTAATGTGCAACATCCAACTTATTATGTCATGAGTATGACACATAACAACTTATTTGGTGGATGTGTAACAGTGGCCCTGTTGCGTGGGGACGGCGATTGTGGTTCCGTCCGGGGTTACCATGGTGACGGCTGTGAGATTTTTTTTTTTTTTACAGATCTGCACGATTCACGTAGGTCACATTTTCAGGTCGGAAAATCCGGAATTCCGGATTAATCCGGAAAAATCACATCCCTGAATAATGTATGTCGGTGCGCTGAACGCTCTAACTGGAAACTCCCGATATGGACTCACTAGAACGCGGAAGTAGTTGTGCAAGTAGACCGTTGTCTCTTTTTGAGTGTGAGCGAAAATGTGTTGTTTCATGTGTGTCCCTTTAAATGCAAATGAGCTGCTGCTCCCGGCACAGAGGGCGGAGCTTCAAGACCTCATTCTTAGCAGAGCCATATAGAGTCGTTTGTTGTGAGGCGGGGTTTATGTAAATTTTGGGGTTCATGACGGAGGAATGTTGTGTAGTCCCTATCAGTCGTTTATTATAGTCCTTAAAAAGTGATTTCTGTAAAAGCAAATATCTCCCTTTGCTTTGAACTTTTGAGCGTTGTAACTTTGCAGATGTTGTTTATGCTCGAACAGCAACATTACACACTAAAGTTAGAAAAGTCAAATCATAATCAACCACCCCTTTAACACCCAGTGCAATGTTTCCTCCTTGCCTCCCTGTAGCTGGGCTTGCCGTCCTCTGATAAAGTGGAGGAGTGTGTGGAAGAGTCGGATGAGATGATGCAAGAGACGGATAAAGACATTGACAGTTTCGACTCCATCAGTGTGTGTCTCTCCCCGATGCCCGGCACTCCCGACACCGGGATCCCCGAGGAGACGGCCTCGTACTCGCTGTCTCCCAGGAGCACGTCCAGCAAGCGCAGACGCGTGTCCGACTCGGACATCGAGCTGCAGAAGCTGGAGGTGTTGAAGCAGATGTCCGCTAAAGTCCTGGAGAACCCTCCGGCGGACTCGGCCGCGGTGTTCTCCAGTCAGGTGGCGATGGAGTACCGGCTGCTCAGCGACCCCGCCGTACAGATGCGCGTGAGGAGGAAGATCATGGCCGTCCTCTACGAGGCTCAAGACGCAGAGAGACATTATCGCCAGTCCAAGAGACACAGCGAGAGGGAACTGAAAACCGAGGAAGACGTCACTTGGATTAATACTAATATATAGGTGTTGTAGTGTTGTTGCTGCAGTGTTGCTTGTTTTCTACGTTGTACTGAACTATTTTTCTTAGTGGAAGTTTTTGAGATAATCTACATGTAAGATAATAAAATTATTTCAACTCCTTTCATGTGTGTGTGTTTTATTTTATGTCTTTATTCCACCCAGTGCCTTTATTTTGACATGAAATACAGCTTCTCTCCAGCAGAGGGCAGCAACATATAATGTACAGTTAAACTGCGTTCACTAAAGATGATAAATGCATAAAAAATAAAACCAAATAGGCTTAATGTTATGCATTCATATTTTGTTTAAATATACAACTTTATTTAAAAAAATAAATAATTTCAAATATACATTTTGAAATGCAATTAATAGCACAAAAACATTGGTATTTTATGTATTAAATTTTTATATATATATATATATATATATATATATATATATATATATATATATATATATATATATATATATATATATATATATATGAGATTTTTTTTATTTTATTTGTTTACCTGTTTGTGGCTGTTTATCAACATCAGAGGACTGAACATGCACATTTGTAAATTACAAATTATTGAAGAGTGTAGCCTAATTTATAATCTCAGGGGAACTTCAAGTAAATATTTAAGGTCTGGCTGGCAAAAATATTTAATATTTTTGGCTGGCATTTTATGTTAATACAATTAAACTGGAATGGAGACTAGAGCTTTTCAAGGCACAAGATGCAGAAAGACATTATCGCCAGTCGAAGAGAGGGAACTTAAACCGAGGAAGACGTCACTTGGATTAATACATATACTGTATATATATGTGTTGTTGTTGCAGTGATTGTTTTTTATGTTGTACTGAACTATTTTTCTTAGTAGAAGTTTTTGAGATAATCTACATGTAAGATAATAAAATGATTTCAACTCATTTCATGTGTGTGTGATTTGTTTTATGTAGCTGTATAATAACTGGGATGATGTATGGTGAGATGGTAATCGCAACACAAACGCTGACTGTACTATTACATATGTACATATTCCATCCAATGCTTTTATTTTGACATGTTCTCTCCAGCAGGGGGCAGCAGCATATAAATGTACAGTTAAACTGCGTTCACTAAAGATGATAAATGCACAAAAATAAAAATAAATAGGCCAAACTGATGTGCGTGTTTTTTATATATATATATATATATATATATATATATATATATATATATATATATATATATATATATATCATTAATATTTTGTCTTAATAAAAAAATGAATGTAAAACTAACATTTTGTAAAAACACAAAAACGTGTTATGTTAAACATGGTATTTAATGTATTCAAATTGTATATATTTTTTTATTTGTTTGGTATATTATTTGGATAATATATTGCATGTGTATGGCTGTTTATCAACATCAGAGGAATGAACATGCACATTTGTTGTAAATTACAAATTATTACAGATTGTAATTTATAATCTCTGGGGAACTTCAAGCAAATATTTCAGGTCTGGCTGGCAAAAATATGTAATACATTTGGCTGGTATTTTACACTCTAAAAAATGGTGGGTTGTTTTAACCAAATTTTAGGTCAAATATGGACAAACCCGAATGTTGGGTTAAAAATGTAATTTAAAAATGTAACCCAATGGCTGGGTTTGTCCATATCTGACCCAAAGTTGGGTTAAAACAACCCAGCATTTTTTTTTAGAGTAGGTTTGGCTGACAGAAATGTTTGGGAATCCCTGGTCTAAACTATTATTACTACAGATAATAAAGTTAAACTGGAATAGAGACTAGTGCTTTTCCTCTATAATTGCAACTAATGAATCCGAAACCAGTTTTGGATGATGAACGGCAGAGTATGCAGTTCTACAGGGTTCTGTGGGCTTACGTTTATTGCATTTTATTTGCTGCACTTTGGGGAAATAAAGAGCTAATATGGGCTTTTTACTCAGATATTAGTAGAGGTTTTAAATAATACTATCCTGTACAGGATAATTCAACTTTCAGGAGATGTAGAAAAGCAAAGTAAAGATGAAACGCGAGTGAGTGGATCCAGCCGGCTCTGTCATGATAACACTAACCCTGGGCTTGTGCTTCTGTTATTACTGGACACAGACAATCCTCTCGTTCTCCGACTTCTGACGGTCCTCGTGTTACCCAATCATTCTTCATACAGTGACTATCAGAAACATTTATACAAATTTGGGACCAAAAATGATTCAGACACTTTGAGCTGATCATGTTTTGCTGAAGTGTGTTTTCTTTAATTGCTAATGCTCTTTTCACACACAGACTGAACACAATGAAGCATTGCTTGGTGATTGTTTGAGCTAAACTGGTATTATGTAATTGTATAGTTAAATTTAACAGCTGACAGATATTCATCATAATTCATCAGTGAGACAGTCTAACAGAAGATGGACAAAACCAGTGAAATATCAACTGATTTCATAACTCATATTTTATTACCATTTTCTAAACTATAGCGAATAAACTGATAATGTGAGAAATGTTGAAGATGTCTGAATAACTTTTGGTTTGACTGTATAATTTATGTGTGTGTGTGTGCTATAATAATATCTAAATAGTGTCAACTTGTCAGTGTGTCTCTCTCTCTCTCTCTCTCTCTCTCTCTCTCGCACTCTCTCGCTCTCTTTCTCTCTCTCTCTCGTTCTCTCTCGCTCTCTTTCTCTCTCTCCCTCTCGCTCTCTCTCATTCTCTCTCTCTCTCGTGCTCTCCCTCCCTCTCTCTCGTGCTCTCCCCCTCTCTCTCTCTCTCTCTCTCTCTCTCTCTCTCTCTCTCTCTCGTTCTCTCTCTTTCTCGCACTCTCTCGCTCTCTTTCTCTCTCCCTCTCGTTCTCTCTCTTTCTCGCTCTCTCTCTTTCTCTCTCTCTCGTGCTCTCCCTCCCTCTCTCTCGTGCTCTCCCTCTCTCTCTCTCTCTCTCTCTCTCTCTCTCTCTCTCTCTCCCTCTCTCTCTCCCTCTCTCTCTCTCTCTCTCTCTCTCTCTCGCACTCTCTCGCTCTCTTTCTCTCTCCCTCTCGTTCTCTCTCTTTCTCGCTCTCTCTCTTTCTCTCTCTCTCGTGCTCTCCCTCTCTCTCTCTCGTGCTCTCCCTCCCTCTCTCTCGTGCTCTCCCCCTCTCTCTCTCTCTCTCTCTCTCTCTCTCTCTCTCTCTCTCTCTCTCTCTCTCTCTCTCTCTCTCTCTCTCCTCTCTCTCTCTCTCTCTCTCTCTCTCTCTCTCTCTCTCTCTCTCTCTCTCTCTCGGGATGATGGGAAGGTGGGGTGACCTAAATTCACACTCTTTCAGTGCTGTGCATCATTACGATCACAGGGAAAGATGGGACTTCCTGTTTCTCCTAATTGTTCATTCTGTTTTCTCACATCTGCTCATTATAGAGCTCTCAGCGCGCGCTCTTATAATGCTAGTCATTTACTGCTTTTTTTCCCCTTTCTGATTGGAATATTTTCCTCTTTCATCTACGAGCTCTTCTGCCTCTCATCCTCTGTCTTTAACTTAATTTTGCTCTCTCTCGCCCTCTCTCTCCGTCCCTCTTACTCCTGTAATCTTCACCCCTTTTCTAGTTATTATTGGTTTACTCTTATTCTGTTTTCTCACAGCAGAATTTTTTTTTTTTACTGTAATAGCAATTATTATTATGTCATTATATTGTTCTTTCTTTCTTTATACATAAAAATAATTAATAAATGTTATTAATAATTTCTGCTTAACCTCATTTCAGTACTTTCAGGACTGTTCCTTGTTACAAGATGAAAGCTTTTCTGAAATCAAATAAATATCAAATACACACACACATACACATATATATATATATACACACACACACACACACACACACATATACACACACACACACACACACACACACACAACACTCATACACACACAATCAAAATTCAACCCCGAGTTATTGGCAAAATTGACACTTTCAGGTTTTTGCACTGAGCAAATCAAACAAAATTCATTGAAATCACTCAACACAACAAATGTTTCAAGTGTTTTCCCAAAATTCAACTGAAATGCAACTTTTATTGTCTTCTGGATTCTCAAAATTATTCAACCCCTTCATTTCAAGCATCTTTAGTACTCCGTCGTACACTCTTTCTGTTCTGACCTGCTGTAAATCTGAGGACTCTGAGCCGGTTCCTCATGAGCAATGGCCTCCAGGTCCGTGATATTCCTGGGTTTGCGCCGCCTTCAAATCCCAGCAGGGAGTTTCTATGGGGTTCAGGTCAGGCGACGGTGATGCCGCTGTAGACTCTTCCAGGACTTCTCCTGCAACCAAGCCTTGGTGGAAATTGAGGTATGCTTGGGATCAGATAGACGATGCCTTGAAATATGTAAAGCAGCAAAAAATAAACAAAATAATTTGAGACAAGCAAATATTTTTAATAAAAAACTGTGCAAAATACAGTTGTGATGTTTATAAATTATATATTCTGGGTATATCCACATATAACGGGTGTTTGTGCTTCTGCATCATAATGGCGGTAAGTGAACCACTCTAATTCTCACACAATCCTGCGAGTGAAACGGAGAAGGTTGGAAAAGGACATGTGTGTGTGCGTGACTCAGCGGTCATTAAGAGCCATTAAAGCTCGTCCTCCAGCAGATCCAGGCCCGCAGGCATGACCCCCCCCCCCCCCCCCCCCCCCCCCCCCCCCACACCCCCACCACACTGACGGAGGCCGTCAATGATAGCTAATCCAGGACATGAACATCTTCATCAGCCTGGCCTGCTGTCATCAGCCTGCTTCAGTTACAGTCATCATACGGCTGCTTTGTTAAATCCAGCACTGAGAGGTACCATAGTAAAACTGTGGTATTATGGTGACCATCATAAAACAAAGCACAGACCGTTTGAATTAAAAATGCAGGATTGTGGTGGAAACAATGCAATGAAAGGGATTTTCGTACTCTCTTCTGTTCTCAGGCTAAACTAGACTCAAAAAGCAGGCAAAAGTACCGTTAAATGTCGATTTGAGCATATTGGCATGGAAATACCAAGTATTTTGTATGTGTCATTGAAATACCATGTTCTTGGACATGCACTATAATAACACAATGGATTTTTTGGACAGATATACAGCCTATCTTAATAAATTTTTTCTTGTGCATCATAGTAATACCATGTTTTTGGACATGCATCATAGTAATACCATGTTTTTGGACATGCATCATAGTAATACCATGTTTTTTGTACTTGGATCATAATTTCTGTATATGGATCATGGTAATACCATGTTTTTTGGACATGCACTATGATAATACCATGGGTTTTTGACAGATAGCCTACTGTCTTTTTATTTATTTATCATGAATCATGGTAATACTATGGTATATCCCACAATGCAGTGCTATTACCATCACTGTACAGTAGTTTTTGTAAGGTAAATGTAATTAAAATGTACGTTCTAATTTAATTTACGATTATATATTAGGATGTTGCCGTTTGGATGGTAAAGGAGGAGAGCGAGAGACAGCGTGGCTGAGACAGAGAGAGAGAGAGAGAGAGTGTGTGTGTGTGTGTGTGTGAGAGAGAGAGAGAGCGAGAGGATCCCGGCCAGCGGCTCCACTGCTCCAGACGAGCGTCACACCGACACACTCGTCGCTCTTTACGGTGAAACGCGCGACAGGCCTGAGCCCTCCACCGTAAACCGACACACACAGAGGATCGTCCGCGGCTCTTTATCAGAGGCTCATGAAGAACAGACAAACCTTTTCAGAGGAGACGAGTGGCTAATGGCAGCGATCGAGCGGGTGACCGGGAAGAAATCGAGGAAAACCCAGAAATAACGCGCGACTCCGGAGCGACATTATATTCATTCCGAGGTAACGAGTGATTCTTTCATATATATGTGTGTGTGTGTGTGTGTGTGTGTGTGTGTAAATGTGTCAGTGTTCAGTTACGGGCGGGTTTAGTGCATTGGCATTATATTGCATTGCTTTCTTCTCTTTATACGAATATATAGCGATATAATAATACAGTACATAATGTCTATCCAATAATAGGGTGTCGTTGGGTAGAGAAACACACATGACACCCGATGGAAACCCGTCGGGCTCCCGCACAGGTGCTCGCGCTTCTCTCGTGGATTTAAAGGGATTTTGAACAGCTTAAGGACGTTAGTATATCCCTATACTCAATCATTCCGCGTAGTAGGTTAAAAATAATGTGGATAAATGTTCCTTTGAAAGGTTTATGCCGCCCTGATCGACTGCGTTGTTGAAATAACAGGGATGATGTTGGTCTTAAAGGGACAGTTCACCTAAAATAAAAATACTGGTATTATTTACTCACCCCCATGACGTTATAAATCCCTTGAGTTTTCTTTCTTCTGTGTAACACGAAAGCAGAAAATTAGCCGAATGTCATGGTTGGATGGGGACTGGAGCTGTCAAGGGCAAAAAGGACGAAAAAACACCAGTAAATGAATCTATATATATTTTTAATCTCCCGATTGCCATTATGTGGCTTTGTGTGAGCAACAGACTGAATTTTACATTATATCCTACCATAATTCTCAAATGTTTCCACCTAAATGAGATTTTTAATTTTGGGTGTACTGTTTCTTTAATGTGAATGCCTTGGGGATTGTGAGGTCAGATATGTTTCCAAATGGATGGGGAACACAAGAACTCCCCAGTGAGGAATATTGGGATAATTAGATAGTTGTGGTACAAGCTCTTGATCTGGAGATTTAAAACGGTTTTGACATTTTGTGCAGCGGTGTTGAGGATATAGAAATGCTTAAGAGAAAATCACTTTGCTGTATTGAGAATTAAATCTCATTTTGTGTTTTTCTCACTTCATGAGTGACAAAGAGGCATCTTACAAACATCTTACAAACACATTTAGATGTAATAAAATTACACTGTGCATCAAATCAGTAATAACAGCACTGTGAAGCTTCCCGAACAGCATTAAATGCTGAAACTCCCATTTCAAAGACACGATTATGATATTACAGGCTCTAGTAATGTTGTTTCAGAATGACAAATGGAAGCGGAACTGACGAGGCTGTGACATCATAATGGAGCTCTATGGTGTCCATGGTAACGGTGGAACTCTGGAGTTGTTTATGTCCTTGGTAACCGTTCCGTCGATTGAGTTAATCAATGCTTCCTCACGGACTCGCACGTGCACTTTTAAAAGCATTCGGTCACGTTTGCAGGCCTGAAAGCTTTGGGGGTCAAAGCGAGGTTGGATTTTCTTGACCTTTGTGCACATGCATTCACAAATACAAAGAAAGACCAACCTTCGTAAGTTCATTAAATTGGCCTGAAAGGAGTCGTTACCTCATCAGTATTCACACATTACACCTGTCAATACCCACTTCACTCTTCAACCAATTAGCGATATATATTTTATATATATATAATTGTTTACATCATAAGGACAACATTCTGTCAAATTTTCATATTTTTTAAATTTCTGAATTTTTCATACACTAGTGGGCAAAAGTGATGTCCAGCCTAGGAAAATTGACATCTTCACCCTTAAATATTATTACATTTGAACTTGTAATCATATTGCGTAGTTGTGCTTGGAGTAATCTGTTGTATCTGTGATGATAATAGTATTTGTGAAATTGTGCGACAATGTTTGTCCAGGCTGTTATACAAAGAAATGAACACATATGCAAAAACGAGAGAATCAACCAAATATTAATAACTAGTTATGCTGTAGTCGATGTATGCTTTGTTTTTCTATGCGTAGTAAAAATATAATAAGTTGCTGTAGTTTGCCTTTTTTGCCAAATCATTTTGGTAAGTTATAAATATAAAATATTTTAAAAAATATTAAATATTTTCCTCATATTTTGATGGTTTATAAATTGTAGGGTCATTTAAAACAAATATCACTTTTGTCCACTACTGTAAATTTTAAAACACAATTTTTTCGTCATATTTATACATGCATTTGGGCTGGGCGATGTATAGAATATTCAGATATATATGTATATATATTATCAATGGAAAACTCAAAGCAAAATTCAGAATATTGCAATAATAGTGATGCATTTATTTTGCTGTTATATATATTGCTGTTATATACATTCATTCATTCATTCATTCATACATACATACATACATATACATATAATTATATATATTTTTTTACTGTATTTGGCTTGCATTGAACATATTGACTAGTAGCTCAATCATGGAGCTGTTTTTAAGTGTATTGTCAAAATGGCAAATACAACTCTTTTCGACTGTATTTCCCAGCCCTACTGTACATATCTGCTAAACCTCATCCGTGTAATTCCCGACTAGTGTCCTAATCTTATTTTAGGCTTTGAGGCACGAGCGAGTCTCTCAGGAATGTCCCGTCGCCGGCGTCAGACTCTGTCTTCTGGCTCCAGTCTTTAAATGCAGGAGGAGGCGGAGCTTCACGTGTGTCAGTGAACGACCACAGATTATTATTATTATATGCAAGTCTTAGTAGGAAAAGAGCTGTGTAATGATACCCACAGCGCTCTTAGTCTCAATAAATCTCACTTAATGCATTTCTCTTACTGAAGTGTTTTTGTCCTTAAAGGAATAGTTCACTTAAAAATGAAAATTCTGTCTTCATTTACTCACCCTTATGTTTTTTCAAACCTGTATGAGTTTCTCTCTCCTGCTGAACACAAAAGAAGATATTTTGAAGAATGTTGGTAACCAGACAGACATTTCCATAGAAGGAAAAAAAATACTATATGGAAGTCAATGGGGTCCAACAACTGTCTGGTTACCAACATTCTTCAACATATCTTCTTTTGTGTTTAGCAGGGGAAAGATATTCGTACAACTTTGAAACAACTTGAGGGAGAGTAAATTATGACAGAATTTTCATTTTTAAGTGAACTATTCCTTTAATGTCAGTCGCAGTATAAATTCATCTATATTAATCTCTCTCTGTATTCAGCATCACAGTGAGCAACAGTAACAGTGGTTGCTAGGGCATTGCTCCACGGTTGTTAAGGTCTTCCAGGTGGTTGCCAGGGTGTTCAGAGTGGTTGCTAGGACATTGCTAATGCAGTTGCTAAGGTCAAATTCTTCTTTCAGATGGTTGCCAGGGTGTTCAGACTGGTTGCTAGGTCATTGCTCTGTGGTTGTTAAGGTCTTCCAGGTGGTTGCCAGGGTGTTCGGAGTGGTTGCTAGGACATTGCTAATGCAGTTGCTAAGGTCAAATTCTTCTTTCAGATGGTTGCCAGGGTGTTCAGACTGGTTGCTAGGTCATTGCTCTGTGGTTGTTAAGGTCTTCCAGGTGGTTGCCAGGGTGTTCGGATTGGTTTCTAGAGCATTGCTAATGCAGTTGCTAAGGTCTTCTTCCGGGTGGTTGTTAAGGTGTTCAGAGTTTAAGCATGTTGCTATGAAGTTAATAAGATCGTCTGGGTGGTTGCTAAGGTGTTCGGAGTGGTTGGTAGGGCATTACACTGCAGTTGTTAAGGTCTTCTTCCGGGTGGTTGCCAGGGTGTTCAGAGTGGTTGCTAGGGCATTGCTAATACAATTGCTGAGGTCGTCTTCCAGGTGGTTGTTAAGGTGTTCAGAGTGTTAAGCATGTTGCTATGAAATTAATACGATCGTCTGGGTGGTTGGTAGGGTGTTTAAGTCGTTGCTAGGACATCAATATGTATTTGCTAAAGGTGTCTAGAGTGTTTTAAGCATCTTGTTATGAAGAAGATCTGGGTGGTTGCTAGGGCCTTGCTATGCAGTTACTAATGTCACCTTCTGAGTGGTTGCCAGGCTGTTTTGGATGGTTGCTAGGGCATTGTCATGCCATCCAGTTGCTAATATGTTCGTATTTTAAAAATATTGCTATGAAGTTACTAAGGTTGTTAATAGGGTATTTTGAATGGTTACTTGGGCACTGATATGCTAAGGTGTTCAGAATGTTTTAAACCGTTGCTATGAAGTTAAAATCCTCTGAGAGGTTGCTAGGGCGTTGCTATGTGGTTGCTAATGTCTTCTGAATGGTTTCTAAGGCCTTGTAGGTGTTTGTGAAACACTTTGTCACAGCTTTCCCTTGTAATCAGTCAATCTTAAGTCTGAGAGACTGTACAGCATCATCCACATACATCACTTCCTGTCACATATTTAATCCAGCATCACCTGATACAGTACAGAAGCGTTTAATTCTGTCATGTCCATTTCATGTCTAGTGAGATGGTCTCATTATTTCCTGTATAGATTCTACTATCGACCTCTGACCCTGTTGTCATAACAGCAGGCTTGAGTTACCGTGCACGAGGCTCGTTTATCTGTTAATGATAACGAATGTATAGGGACGAGCGATCTGCTGTCTGCCACACTCAGATCACATTACCTCATATTTAATTAAAACGCCCCTATTTATAGCATCTGCCACCACAGTCCACTGGTGGAGCGTCCCGCTGATCTGAGACCAGAGCTTTTTATGTGTGCTGAAGTAAGATCAATCTTTTTTTAAACATTAAACATTTTTTAAACATTTAAATTAGAGATTAGAGACCGATAATCGGTATCGGCCGATAAAAGCAATTATTTTCACTGTCGGCCATCAGCATCAACACAAGTGATGTCACTCTTCAGATCAGCGAACCTTCATCTGTACCACCTCTTTACGACTGTTTGCCTGTGTGTGTGTGTGTGGATCAAGTGTCTTGAAAAGTGAAGACGAAACATTTTGATCGCCCCCTGGTGGCTGGCTGCAGTATTGTTCATAAACCCCACCCTCTCCATGTAATCAAATGAGATTCAAGCCAAACTAAAAAATCCAATTATGCTTTGAATAATTGTTTTTACGAAGATGGTTTGTCATTTTAGGCCGTTCTTATCTGACGTTTGTTCAAGTGTTAATTTAATCAAATCAGTTTGATTTTAGTTTTTAATTATTTGTGGGCGGGACTAGTATCAATTTCGTTGACGAAATCTATGACGAACAATGTTCGTTGACAACCTTTTTTCCATGACTAAGACGAGATGTTAACGAGACGACACCGTCATTAAACGATAACTGTGACTATAATCAACATGCAATATCATTGACGAAACAAGACGAGACTAAAATAAAATATAGTTTCAAAAAACAAAACTTTATCAAAATCTTTGTTTTTGTCGAATAAAAAGAGGGGAAAAACAAGCGAGCTGGAGTTTATCAATCTCCATTTAAGATTTTTTGCTTAAAGTCCCCCCGTAGTCAATCATTTTATCCCTTAAACTCATCTTTGATCATCAAAATTACATATTTAAACGTTTTTCCTTGAAAAAAAAATCTTCATGCCTTAAAATATCTTAAATGTAACTCTACACCCTTGCCTCATTTAGTATACGTGGTTCTATGAATATGCAAATGAGTCCCGCCTCCACTCACTCACTCAGCTCAGAGATCCACTGGTTGACGATCACACGTTGATCTGATTGGTTACAAGGTAGTTTGTGACGTCAGAAACACCAGCGATTTCAAAGCGTGTTTTTGAGACTGTCTTTGGTTCACTGCAGTTTTAAGGAGAAAATACTCAGCAATGGTGTCAACTTATGAATTTACACATGGTTTGACTTAAAGCATATTAAAAACACCACATAGACACATACACAACATTAAAAGCTTGATTTTCACCACAGAGGGACTTTAAATGAAAGTGTCATTCAGTCGGTCTGTTCCTTCACGAGCCTCTTGTGCCGTTTACTGCCATCAAACCTCAGTGATGAACTGTAATAAATCTAAATATGAATCTCGACTATATTTACAATTGTGGCTGCGGAATAAATGCATGTATGCAACCTCTGTATGACAATACAAAATCTTTACCTTTTTTTTTTGCTGTTGTTTTAATAGAAAAACATTAATGTAGTTTGGAATTATTGGATTATTAGGAGTTCTAATTTTTGAGAGAAGTTTCTTGTTTTCCCAGTATGACAAATAGCCTAATAAATCAGGAAACTAGATGAGGTCCAATAAATCACGCGTATGAGTCAACATTATCTCAATTCCTGCTTATAGGTGAAAGTGCAATAATTCTGATGAAGTGTAAACAATTTTTTTTTCAAATAACATCATTGCAATTATAATTTTGAGTAAAATAATTGTGATTATTAATTTAAACAATGCAGCATGATGAAAATGTGAACGTTTTCAGTGACTAAAACTAGACTAAACAAAAACAGGACAAGGTTGCCTAAATATGATAAAAACTAAAAAGCTGATACTGTGGCTCCACCTCACGATCACTACGGCACAGACTCGGGCTCCAAATGACGTAACCGGTGCAAGATCTTATCAGTTATTTGTGGGATATTATGGCTTAATTTTTCTATAGTGGAAAGAAGTGAGTGCATTTGTCCTCCCTCTGGTCTCTGTAATCTTCCTCTCGCGTCTGTCTGTCTCGGCCGTGCCGTTCGGACACAAACACACCATTCATGCGCTGATAAGATCCACACGTGCAGTGCTGACCCTGAAGCAGAACCAGCAGGGGTGCGGGTCCAGTTTAACCAGAGCGATCACAGCGCTGATGTAGAACCAGTAAAGCCTGACAGTGTTTGCAATCTACAGAACGTCCAGCAGCATCTGGTTCTAGATTAAAATATTAGACACTCGAGATTGTTTGTTTGTTTTTTGTTCGCCCTTTTTCTGCCTTTGGCTTTTGGCTTGCTTAGTTGGGGACATTTAATTTAATATTCAACTATATATATATATATATATATATATATATATATATATATATATATATATATATATACACACACACACACACACACACACACACACACACACACACACACACACACACACACACACACACACACACACACACACAGCGGGGGAAATAAGTATTGAACACGTCATAATTTTTCTCAGTAAATATATTTCCAAAGGTGCTATTGACATGAAATTTTCACCAGATGTTGGTAACAACCCAAGTAAGCCATACATACAAAGAAACAAACAAAAATAATTTCAGAAATTAAGTTATGTGTAATAATGTGAAATGACACAGGGAAAAAGTATTGAACACATGAAGAAAGGGAGGCGCAAAAAGGCATGGAAAGCCAAGACAACTGCTGAAAACTTGCAGTAATTAAAAAGCAATCCTGCCCCCTGTCAGTGGAAATTGTGGAAAAAACAGTGCTCCTCGCAAAATCTCTGATAGAGGAGTGAAAAGAATAATCAGAAGAGTTGTCCAAGAGCCAACACCAAGTTGTATGGTGTTTTTAGGGTAATGTGCACTGCCATTTCTCCTCCAAATATGGTGTGTATTATGGCATCCAAACAGTTAAATTTTGCTCTCATGTGACCACACTATATTCTCCCAGTATTTCACTGGCTTTTCCAAATGTGCAGCAAACTTTAAATGAGCTTCAACATGCTTTTTTTTTCAGTAATGGAGTCTTGCGTGGTGAGCGTGCATACAGGCCATGGCGGTGGAGTGCATTACTTACTGTTTTCTTTGAGACAACAGTACCTGCTATCTGCAGGTCTTTTTGAAGCTCTCCACAAGTGATCCTTGGCTCTTGGACAACTCTTCTGATTATTCTTTTCACTCCTCTATCAGAAATCTTGCGAGGAGCACTGGTCGAGGCAAATTTATGGTGAAATTATTGTCTTTCCACTTCCGTATTATGGCCCCAAAAGTGCTCACTGGACCATTCAGAAGCTTAGACTGGCGCCTATAACCAATGCCATCATTATGTTTTGCAACAATTAGGTTGCGAAGGTCTTGAGACAGCTCTTTGCTTTTACCCATCATGAGATGTGTCTTGTGTGACACCTTGGCAATGAGACCTTTTTGTAGGCCATCATTTGGGACTGAACCAGCTGTTATTAATTTCCACTGACAGGGGGCTGGATTGCTTTTTAATTACTGTAAGTTTTCAGCAGTTGTCTTGGCTTTCCATGCCTTTTTGCGCCTCCCTTTCTTCATGTGTTCAATACTTTTTCCCTGTGTCATTTCACATTATTACACATAACTTAATTTCTGAACTTATTTTTATTTGTTTCTTTGTATGTATGGCTTACTTGGGTTGTTACCAACATCTGGTGAAAATTTCATGTCAATAGCACCTTTGGAAATATATTTACTGAGAAAAATGATGACGTGTTCAATACTTATTTCCCCCGCTGTGTGTGTATATATATATATATATGAACTAAATTTTTTACAACAAAATTAACCATCACTGAACTTACTTAAGCTGGACTATGACGCTATTTCCTTCTAGAAACAAATTTTGTTTCATTATTTTCCTGTTCTCTCTGTAAAGCTGCTTTGAAACAATCTGTACTGTAAAAAGCGCTGTATAAATACAGGTGAATTGACTTGACTTGACTCGAACATGTCAGTTACAGAGAAGAAAAGCACCAGAACATGATGCAGCAAAGCTTTGTTTGCTGTAATGCATGTTCAGAATAGCTGACCTGGGGTCAGGTCTTTGTGTAAACACCATTTAATTAAATTGTGTGTATGTATGTGTGCTTAAGGTACTATAGTTTCCATATTCTGTCCTCCATTGGATCGACAAAAAACACATTTAGGCTAAATCGTTTTAAAAATATCAGATCAATCATGACTCTGGGAATCCCATAGACTGTATAAAGCAATGGACGTAGTGTGTGTGACGTCACACGTAGTGTTTCTGAAGAGCATTTTTGAAGCCCAAAGTGGACGGAGCCGGCCGTCGCCATCTTGGCCGCGCGTCACTCCCGGATAAACGAAAATAGGCAAAATGTCGGGATTAGCTGAGATCACGTGATGCTAACAGACAGCAGGCAAACGGCTAGTAGTGACATCAGCAGCAATCCACCTGTCACTCAAGTGGCCACACCCTTAATTATGCAGAACTTTAAGGCTTAATATAATTTACACAGATGATTAATAAAACAAAAATCACCCCCCTCACAGTTTTCATGAAGGGCAAAATTAGCTAAACAGACCAAAACCACTTTTTGTACCAGGCTGTAAACATGTTTATTTCTGCTGTAAAGTTGGGCATTTTAACATGGGGGTCTATGGGATTGACTCTCTTTTGGAGCCTGTCTCTAGTGGCCAGTCGATGAACTGCAGTTTTAGTCTCTTACGTGTTGGATTCACGAGAGAGACCGGAAGGTTGCCGCTTGGGGAATCCTAAACGCATCTGTTGGTAGATTTTGTTCTGTTGCATTTAAATGAGAGGAGACTTTGTACAGAGTCATTGTCAGTAGGCATTAAGTGCTCACCACACACACACACACACTGCTCTTATTAGAGTGTCTTCTGTGAATGTGTTTGAGTGGTGCTGGATGTACCACATGTGCTGTAGATCTGCGATGTAAGACTCGCCCAGAGGCAATTCTGCCAATACGTTGTTCTTCCAGCCTCGCTGAACACTTCCCAACCCATAAATCCCTTAGAAGTCTCAGACCGCGGGCATGAGACGGCTGACCACGTCACACATGGATGCTGTTTTATTACGGGAAGATCCCACTGGAGCGATGACAAAGAGAGTTACACCGGAACCTTAATGGATCTTGGTGTGGACATGATCAGTATCAACCAAAGAAAGGGTTTGGCTTTCAAAAGGTTAATCTGATTATAGTCAAGCATCACTATTACTATAGTATTACTTTTTAAGCTTTATACCACTCATTTTTTCAGTCTTTAAAGTGTTATAATAAGCCATGAACCAAATCAACCAGCTGTGAGGTGAATCACAAGAGTACAAACTTTGATTTGATATACTTAGGATTAGGGATGCACAATACCATATCGGCCGATATCGGTTCATTTTTAATGTTATCGTTATCGAAAATTTGGCCGATATATTAAAGTCGCATTTGCCCAGTTGCATTAGCTAAGCCACAATGTTAAGACTGCGTCTTAAGAACTAGTTTGACCAACTAGTTTTAGCAACTTTCCAATTAGACCAATCTACCATTTTTTGTAACTGACTTTAAAAAGTTAGGAGCAGTCTTGATGAAAAAAATTAAATGACTAACTTTTAAGACTAGTCTAAGCATTTTATGCTAGGGATGCACTGATATGAAAATTTTGGCCGATACCAATAATTATTTATATTTAAAAGCCGATAACCGATATATTGGCCGATAAATCTAAATCCATAAGTTTTGAGAGCCTGATTACAAAAACAAAAGCCACATCCCAAACACACAATTATAATGTTCTCTTGATAATTTTATGTAGCTGATATGACAGTCTTAACTGTTGCACTTTACTGTATTTTCCTTTCTGAAGTGATTTTAATCATATTTTAAGCCATTCAAAACCATCATGTTGAACAGTGCACATCTGAAGTGTTTTAGCTGAATCCATTATTTATCGCCTTTAATATATCGGCCAATATTTCTTATCAGGCCAAAAACGATAACATTAAAAATGAACATATATCGGTCGATACCGATACGGTGGCCGAGATATCGTGCATCCCTAGTTTATGCAACCGCCTAGCAACCACATACTAACTGACTAAAAAAACACTTTTTGGGTGGACCACTCAAACTGAAGTCTGTTGTCAGTCGAACTTGAGTCTACAACAGAAATCTGGTGTGAAAAACAGATTTGCACGGATAGTTTGATGTCTAACTGAACATTCATTCTGCGATGTAGACCTCAGCTTCCTAGAGCCGAGAGACTTGTTAAGCTAGTGGAAACCTAACTCGGCTAATATCATTGCCAGATCAGCAGCGCTGAGATAAGACGACTGTGGTGTGTGTGAGATCAGGATGATGGCGGATTCGAGGATCATTTCTGGGGGAAACGGCACAGGAGATTGATTTATTAGCCCTGCGGTTGGCATGACAACAGTGGCCTGTGGATGGAATAGAAGATTGTTGCTAAATTGTTCCATCTGTTCCATTTTCCAGTTGTGGTTGCCCGGGGATTTGTCTTTTATTATTTGATAGATGAACTCCAGGATAGATTCCTCTTGATGAATGTGATCATATCAAGTCAGCAACAAATCGAAGTAGCGGCGATTCGAGTGTCTTGCACTGTGTCCCATTTTAGACAATGGAGGTCAATCAAGAGCCTGTTGTGTGACAACTTCCATTATTATTTGTAATATACAAAAAATAAAATGTTATTCATTTACAAATATTTATGTATTTATTTATTTATGCATATTATTGATTTAATAAATATTACATAAAAAAAAAAAAAAAAAAAAAAAAATATATATATATATATATATATATATATATATATATATATATATATATATATATAAATTGTATATATGTATATTATATAATTATATAAAAATATAAAGTATTACCAATAATACTGATGAATTTATTTTATTTGTTTGCTTATTTAATAGGGGCGTAACAGTGCACTCATGTTACGATTCGGTTACTTACGATACTTTAAATAAAGCCAAAATAGTTAAAATTATGTGTTTTTTTTATATTATCATTATTACTTCTAATAAATATGGTAAACATTTAACAAAAAGTAAACTAAAATAATGAATTTAAAGTGAGTGTTATGCCAGTAAATGCCCAGGTAGGATTGCTGAAGTCTAACCTCGAGCTCATGGCAGATCTGTCCGTGTCCGTGAACATTCGATGCTTCCCGTCTAGACAGTGTTAATCATCACATTCCAGATCAGACCGGCATCAAAGCTCAAACTTCACTTCACTTGATCTGGACGAAACACTTCCAGTAAACACTCTCATTGCAATTCAAAGTTTCACATCTGTTTCTGCCTTTTTTGCTTTTTCATTTGCCAGCCACGGGCTTTTGTACTGACAGATATAGTTAGTCATATCCTTAAATATTCATTAAGACATCTTGCTTTTGATATTTTATCCAGGTTGTGTCTAAAAGGAAAAATGTTTTGAAATATGTTATATTAAATTGCAATCCTATTCTTTGTTTTTATTTTTGTAAATTTTGGCGTGAAGTTTAAACCAGATATTTCTTGATAGTTTTCTCATTTGTATTGTTTATTGCATCACAACAGCATAGGCCTACTTAATTTAACTTTAACGGCTCAGGAAACTGAATCTACAATCACATGAGAGCAATTTTCCAAGGTTTTGTTGTTGTGACCTTTGAGATGCCGCAGCAGCAGATGGTGCATTTGGTGGCTCTTTTATCTGTATTCTTAGGTTACTGTAATGTTTTTAGCTGATTTAGTGTAGAGATCTATCCGATCTCACCTGCTGCTGGGAACACACACACTCTTGTGCTTCTGTAATGCCGTTTGCATTAACCGCCTCACACTGCCGGAATCCGTCGGCCCACAGAAAGCCCATCTGGAACACAGTATCTCAGAAACAAATCATGCCGAGGGTTTGGTGACGCACCTTGTTGGCTTTCCAATGGTAGATTGTAATTTATCGACTTTTATCCCAGCTCAGGATTTATTTCCAAGTTTTTGGCTGTTCCTCTCATAGACTGTAATTGGGTAGCATTTGAAGCATGTGCTTGTTTTCCAAAGACTTCAGCAAAACACACTGTTTTGAGCCAAGTTACGTCACTCAGCGCCTTTGGCATGGAGAATACGGAAACTAAGACTAATGTTAATTTACTTATTTTTTTCATAAACCTTAATTCGTTTTCTAATAAGGCATACACTTCAAGCATGAGGTCTGAAGAGGATCAAATCAATCAAATAGGCCTACACTTTTGACCGGTACTGTACATATAAATGTATCTAATTAACTGCAAACTATGAGTCAAATTTTACATTTGAAAGTCTAGCCTATATAAGACCAGCTGGAAATGATCACTTCAAACTGGTCTTGTGTGTTGTATTGATATGCATCTTTGACAACTTAACATTATTTTATATTTGATCCTCTTCAGACCTCTAGCTTGAAGTGTATGCCTTATTAGAAAACGAATTAAAGTTTATGAAAATCAAGCTTGAGGTCTGAAGATGATCAAATCAATCAAATATATACACAAAATAATGTAAAAGTTGTCAAAGATAGATATTTCTTCAACACACAAGACCAGTATGAAGTGATCATTTCCAGTGGGTCTTAAATGCTTCCAAATTTGACTCAATGTTTGCAATTAATCATATACATTTGTACACTACCGTTCAAAAGTGTATAATCAGCACTTATTTAGCATTTTCATTTTGATGGAAGGTCAAGTGCATTGAGTTGTAATAGGTATCCCATACATATGAGCATTCACAAAATATGCTTCAGAATATAGTTTGAGAGACAAAATAATGCAGGGCAGTTTATTAGTCTCATGGTCTGGTCTTGGATCAGTTTTTCCAAACAGCAGGACTCAACAATTGAGGGTTGATTTAGGGTCGGGGAGAAGCACTGTCACGGGGTAATCGGAGAGGAGCAGATGTGTCGAGGTCGTCTGCTTCCTTATCTGACTTTTTCCACTGTTCTTTCTGTCTGTTTGGCAATGGAAATTCACAGAAGTGGTTCTGTAATTCACCCTGGGACACAGTTGGTCCTAAATCAGTTGGCAGCTTGCTTTTGTTTCGCAGCTAGCCTGAAAAAATGCAGATAAGGCCATTCTTGTGTGCTATGAGTCTGCTGTTAGCCTTCATCAGCATTGCTTTATATTTTTTTATGATTTACTTGTGGATAAATACATGAATTGTTGCTCTTATATAATTTTGGAAACAGTGCCAGTAAAATCATACGCTGATGAAATGTTTTTGGTAGTGAAAACAACTGCAAGAGTTGGTTTTAGTGTTGTTTGTGGTTGATGCATGTGTTCAGGTCATCCTGTTAGCATTCGAAAAATGTTGCAATGCTTAATGGGTACTTAGCGGAGACCAAAAATATGTTGCTTTGAGAGCCGCCTCTTTGAAAGAGTCTCCCTGTTTCTGCGTCCCTTGATCTCTTTTCCCTTACACTATCCTTTTGCACTTTCCTTTTCTCTCTTTCCCTCCCTCGTTTTATTTCTTCCCATTTCTCTCCTTTTTCTTCAAGGTACTCTTTCTTTCCTTCTTTCTGTCTCTCTGGCGTTCTTTCGCTCTCTCTGTGTTTGCCAGAAGGAGGTTCACTTCGTAGTCTTGGCAGCATTTTGTGTAATAAACTCCACACTAACGCTGGCTCATAAACAAATAAACCCAGGCACTCTGCGACGTAATTTCATCAAATCCTCCCCCGTGCTCTCTTTGCTCTCCTACCACGCCAGCGAAGCCATCTGTCTGTGCGAAAGGTTCTCAGTCTTTGTAAACTCTCCTCTGGTGTCTCCCATAATTTTGTATTTGTGTCTGCGATTCCACTCTCGTGTCATGACATCATTCTGAAAGCTTAAAGCTCTTTGTAGACAAAAACAGATGGCTGAACTTTCAGCTGGAAAGAAAACAATGGCTCTTTAGTACCTTGTTAGCTTTGGGTATTAAGTTGTAGTGGACAGGTAAGGATATAACATTAAAAAGGTTTACCAACAATTACTATGTTGACTATTGTGGTTTACAACGATACATTGGTAACCTTTTGCAATAAGGTTCATTAGTTAACATGAACTAAGAATGAACAATACTACTTCAGCATTTCTTAATCTTAGATATTATTAATTTCAACATTTACTAATACGTTATATTCTCAACTCAACTGTAATTTATAAAGCACTTTCAAAACCATTAGAATGGACCAAAGTGCTGTCCATAAATAGTAAATAACTCTAAAATACATAGAAACATATAATATCAAAACACAACACCAAGAGAATCATACAACATGTCACAGTGTCTGGGTTTGTTCCCTGGGTCACCACTAGATGTCCTCCTTCCCCACGGTGTCTGTCACGAACTGCTCCGAGACACAAAGGTTTAGATCCAAACGCAGCTTTATTGTATGGGGCAATCCAGAGGCGTAGTACAGGCAAGAGTCATACACAGTCGGGCAGTCAAAACAAAGAAAGAAAGAAACAAACAAACAAACAAACAAACAAAACAGGCAGGGACCAGAGGCAAGAGAGTAATCCAGGGAACAGGGCACGATATCCAAAACCAAGAGACAAGAAAACCAGGAGAATGCTCAGAAATGCAGTGTAACACTTAAACAAGACTTCGCGGTGAGTGAATGAATGAACATGGTATAAATAGACTGAGACTAACAGGATAATGAGACACAGGTGAATGCAATCAGTGAATGAGGTACAGGTGAATGTGATCAGTGATAAGTGATGATGAGTCCGGGCAGTGAGTTATGGGAAATGTAGTTTGTGAGTGATAATAGTCTTATGTGGAGTGCCCTCTGGTGGCTCTCAAGGGCACTCCAGCTGGTGACCGTTACACAACCAATCACTCACAGTTCTCAGACCTAATTAAACGGCAAAAGCTGGATAAAATAAGTCTTTAAGTCCTTTTTAAAAGTATCCATGCTTGATGAGGATTTTAAAGAAAATGGCAACACATTCCAAAGTGCAGTTAGTAAATATACGTTATATTAGTTAATGCACTGTGAAGTAACACGAACAAACAATGAACAGCTGGATTTTTATTAACTAACACTGACAAAGATGAATAAATACTGTAACAAATGTTTTGCTCATTGTTAGTTCATGTTATTTAACACATTAACTTATGTTAACTAATTAACCTTATTGTAAAGTGTTACCGATACATTTGTCGACAACTGCTAATCCACTTTTCCCATTTGATTCTAGGGTTTGTCCTTCCAACTGAAGAAAACCATGTAATCTGCCACTTACAGCACCTGAAAGAGATTTACCTAATCAAGACGCAATGGAAGAGCCGTACAAAGATTCTGTAGCCGTAGACATGGCGAAGCCCCAGGAGGAGGCCACCAACACTGATGCAGTTGGGAAACTCGAAGGAGAAGCCACTCCAATGATTACAGCCGAGACATGGAACGTCAGTTCTCCAACCATCACAAAACGATCCCTATCACCCCTGCTAACAATACAAGCCACCCCAGTGGTGACCCCGGCTGCGGAGTCTCCCAATGGTGTCGCCCTCAAGGTTGCTACAACTGTGCTTCAACCAATCTGCTTGGGAGAGAGTCCAATGATGTTGCCCATCCTTGCTGGTCCAGCTGCCTCTCAAGTTGGACAATCAGGGACAACTTCATATCTAATGACTAGTCAAGGTCCTGTATCCCTACCTCTGGTCTTGGAACAACAAGTCCTCCAACATTTGAATCCTCAATTACTTCAACAAACAGCAACTTGTCCTCTCCCTCTACAGAACAACATACTGTGCCAGAACCCTTCCCTTGCTCTCGGACCACCTCCAGTCCTTGACCAGAAAGGCTCAAATCCAGTGTTGGATACTAGTCTACTGACTCTTCTTCAGAACCCTAACTTTGCCGCAATCTTGCAGGACCTCTTCCCTGGCCAAGGGAACTCTTCGCCCGGTTGTCACCAAGCATCTTCCCCGCAAGTAGACCTCGCCTCTGCGTTTCTTTCTCCTCCGCCTCTTACACACCCCTACATTTCTCCACTAGCCTCTCTGGTGCCTCCAGCCACCCTCCTCGTGCCCTATCCTGTTGTGATCCCGCTTCCAGTGCCTCTTCCAATCCCAGTGCCAATCCCAGTCCCGGTCTCAATGTGCAAGGACTCAAAGATTGAGGTTGACTCCCCTAAACCGGCTTGTACTTCGAGCAAAAGCACACAGACGTCACCTAGTGACATCTCCCCTCATTTGACATTAGCCAACAGGGAAATGGCACTAGTCCAGCAACCTTTTCCCTCTTGCTCGTCCCCTGTAGCGACAGACGGAGAAGTGCTAGACTTATCCATAAGGGCGCCTCAACCGTCAACGCATGTTGATATTCCTCAAGCGTTTCAGCAAGACAGTGTCCTTGATTTGTCTGTACCTAGTATAAGAAAGACATGCATCAAGTCTTGTAGCACGTACGGGCCACTGGCCCCAGAGCGGGAGAGATTGTGCCACATTGGGGACGATGTTAGCAGCGGGGCTTTGGCTCTTGGGGTTCTTCGACCGGTAGATTGCACGCCGAAGCTAGATACCAAGTTGCTGAGTGGTTTAGCATCTCTAGAGTTCAGCAGACAGCACAAGTGGGTTGTAGATAGCGGTCATGGTAGCGCTATGGCTGAAGCTGTACATAACTCTGCACTCTCCGGAAGTGGCAACATCGAGATCGTCAGCACGTCGCAGACTGCCAAAGTCATCGTGTCGGTCAAAGACGCCATGCCTGCCATATTCTGCAGCAAGCTAAAAGGATTGTCAGGCGTTTCTACTAAGAACTTTTCCATTAAACGTGACTCGAGTCAGGGGGGATTCGCAACACTGCCCAGGATCCCGGGGGATCAGCGAGGAGAATCAAGTGACCCGCTCAAAAAGATCTCCAAAAACAGAGGTATCAAACTGAAGAAAGTGAGCTCCCAGGAGATTCACATACTCCCCATAAAGAAGCAGCGATTGGCAGCGTTTCTACCCAGAAAATAACACATGCTCTTGCTTTCAGAGGGAGAAGGGAAAACCAAGGACATGGGCAAAGAAACAGCTACTGAGGTGTAGCTAGAGAAGTAGCTACTGTGAAAATAATCGGTCTGAGAAATTTAACCAGGGTATGATGATGCTAAATGCATTCCTGGCAGAAATTAGGCCTGAAGCTTGTTTTCCAAGCTGTCCATATGATTTAAACTGATGCAGGCTGCCTCTGGCCTGACATTTAATCCATTCATTATAAAGCATTCAGCTGAAGTCAACAGGATAATGCTCCAAGTAAAAGAACCAATCTGAACAGGCCAAACTGCACTACTACTGATATTCTTTAGCATTTGCAGCATTAATGCCAGAATCGTTTCCCTTCCTATGCATTTTGATTTTGGTCACACATCCTCATGAATGATTCATCACACTTAATCTGCATTGCCATTAATATGCATGAGATCTGTTTTGAAACCTGGCCAGCTGTCAGCGAGAAACGCATCGTGTAATGTTGCTGACAAATTCTCCTCTTGCTAATATGCTTCTTTTTTTTTTGCCGAACTCTTGCTCTCTCGTCGCTGTTTACACTTGGAGTGCAAGACGTTTCCCATTTTTGGTCCTAATGAACTGTAGAAGGGGAACCGTGACCTTTTGCTTCCCTAATCACTGTATTAATCAGTGGGGCATTGGAGCGGAGGATCCTCTTTGAAGAACAGGAGGGGTAAGCAGTTAGCATGGCAGCCTGATAATGACTTGGCAAAGCGCAGACCTCAGTTTCATTAAGTCTGATGATTGGAGGAAATGGTTGTCAGTAGCAACAAAGCATAGTTTTCATCATCCTCCCTTCTAGGGGAGGCGGAACCCCCCCGCCCCCAACCAAATTAAAACTAAATAATCATCAGGGGTTCGTCCCTAAACACAACAAATCTGAGTGAAATGGCTTATTAATGCTGTTTTTATGGCCGTGGGTTCAACTCAAAGTCATTTTTTAGATTATTGTCCGCCAGCTGTGTGAACACACACACACGAGGAGAGTTTAAGTTTTAACAGTGTACGGATATACCTACAGTGTTTTGGATGGTGAACTGTCCAAAATGGACTGAAAGTGTTTAAAACTAAATCCCTTAGCAAGCATCATGGTCATTTTTTCATTCTCTATACATGTTACTGGTCTTATTGTGCAAGATTCATCAGTGTATGTTATTCCACGTGTTTTGTAATCTTTCATGACAATGAGATGACTTTTATTGTCTTTCTGGGTGATGTCAGCAAGGTTGCACAAGCAATAGGCTAGCATTAAAGATATTCAGCCATTGTTTTAAGCTACTGTTGCAAATCTTGATAATAGATAATGCAGCAATTTAAAGCCAAGTAACATTACTGGAATACAGTTTTCCGCAATAATAGAAAAATTGAAAAAGAAAGAATATGGGGAGATGCTCTCGACCTTCAGTCCCAGTCAAAAGGCCTCTTCAAAAGTGTGTGCTGGTGATCTTTACATTCTCACTCTTTCCTAATGGATAAAATCAAGTGCCACCCTACATTTACTTTTCATCTTTGATCAGATTTTTTTAAAAACAGATTGTGAATGCACTAAAATTGGTATTATTGTAGCTTTCATGTGGTTGTGATGTTTTGAGTTTGATGGATAGCGTGAGGGCGTGTATCGAACCACAGGTTTCCACCCTCTCATTAACCTTCTGATCATCCCAGTTTAGTAATCAACTTATTAAAACAGTTGACAGACACCAATCACAAACTGAAATTAGCCCCGTGAGCATGTCATAACTTAAACGAGATATCTATATAGAGAGAAAGAAAGATTTTTGCATTGTGACATTATTATTTGTGACAAATTCATTTTCCCTCTAATAATTGTCTATGTATGTGTATATTTACTACAAAATATTACTGTGATACAAATTTGTAGAATTTTGTACTAGTAAAGCAGTAAATACTTAAATATTGACTTTTTGTGCATTACAATAATGAGAATTTGGATGTGAAAATGCCTGGTGTTTATGATGAAAATAATACCACAATGCAAAAAACAGGCTTCATTTTTTTTTTAAAGCAAAATCGAGTGGCTTATTTCTGATAATTATGGGATGCAATATGACCTGCACGTGCTCTCGACAATTCACCCAAAATATAATTTCTGAACGTGAGCAGACTTAATAAATCAAATATTATTCTATAGCAAACATGTTACATTCCAAACATACAGTGTGTATTTAAAATAATTAACTGGTAACTTTTAAATGCAGACAGAACATCTGCCAGATGTAAGCTAAATAATCTTGATCTTGGGCTACGGCCAGACCAAGATGAGTCTAATTTGGTCACAGATGAAGATTTAAGGAGCAATATAATGGATTGGCTCAGATGAGACTTTCCTTCAGGCCACTTTCAGCAGAACCGAAATGAGATCCTAGACACTCCCTCAGAATAGTCCATAAAAAAACAAACAAAAGGAAAATGAAAATAATGAGCCAGGATTAATTTTGACTTGTCAATGCTGAAATGTGCTGACTCGTGTTTGTGTGTTTGTTTACTGGAATTCCTGCGAGGCGTCCGAGTTCAGGAAAGGTTTTCATGTCGAACTGATTGAACTTCCTCAAAATAGCAGCTTGACAGATCTCCTCCATTTTCACACAGTTCGCTCAAATATTGGTTTATACAAATAATACATTTGATGAACTGCTGTGAAATGTATTCCTTGTTTTTTTCCTGTCAGTACAGTGTGTGTGTGTTTACTGTAAAGCCTTAAATCATTTCCCGGCCGGCATGTGATATATTTTCACTCTTCCCAGATCTACACGAAAGAAAAAAACAATCACCATCAGCATGAATACCAGAAGTTTATGAATAATAAACCATGACTGTTTCTATGATGTGAATTAATGTATGTGTCAGATGACCCTCCAACTCTTTTATAGGTACTGAAATTTTAAGTATTGAATGTTTTTTTGTTTTTGTTTTTTAACCATGAACAACTTTTGTAAATAACTGAATGGGTAAAAGAATGGAAAAAGAGAGTCTGGTGATGTTTTAAATTATTTATTTATTATTTGTATCATTTAAAATGTCGAAAATGTGTATGTGACGAATGCATTAGCTTTAAAAATTTCATGATTAAAAACGTCTCTGGTATCAAGAGCGAAGCTTGTTTTTTTTTTTAGTTTTTTTTTTTTTTTTAGTTTTCGAACATTTCATGACAAGTATTGATATTCAATAATTTGCTTAATCTATATGGCACGACGTTACGAATACATTTTTTTTTTTTTTTTACAAAAAAAATGAAAAGTTCAACAAAGGAACAGAATAATCTAAACAATCACATTCACAACTAACTTGAAATGCTACGATACAAAAGATGGAAAAAAACCTGAGAAGTCTCAAAGTAAAGCAAGGCAGTTTTTAAAATGGACATTTCCTCCCGGTAAAAAGCGCTGGAAGGCAGTTCAAGATATATTCAACAACCAATCCGCAACGTATCGTCACATTTCCCACCTCCATATACAACGTGTTTAGCTTAAAATATTTCTTCTCTACAAAAATGTACATTCCTGTTGCTGAGTTTTATGGTTAAACCCATAATACACCATTGACGTCTGATCTATCAATGCAAGTGATAAAATATCAACATAAACTTCAGGATTAAAGATGGGAGGCCAGTGCAAAACACACCGGCATTCACATTACATCAAATTCCCACTATTTTAGTGATATTTCTAATAGTTCAATGACACCTACAGCAATGCTTGACTGAAGTGATGTGGTGTCTGTTGAATACTGTCCTCCGGCAGGTGTGGATGTCCGGTTTTAACATCTCACCGTGACTCTGCAACACTTCGTAACACACACATCAAACCCAAACATTCCCAAGATAAGAGCTCGACGTGAAGGCCTCGGGTTTCTGTAACAAAACTGACGCCAAGTCAAACAAAAAGCGCTCCGGAACTGCGACACTCGTGACACTGACAGATTTCCCCGTCCTTCGCTTCTTTAGAGAGGACTGGAAAACAAGTAGCGACAGAAGAAAAATACAGCAGACGGAAAACTACAACGATCATTTATAACCAGTGCTGTTCACTGATGCATTTCAACTATTATGGGCTGTACATTAAAGATTTACACATTGATTGCATGTAAAATTTCCATTCATACGGCTTTATCATAAACTGATAAATCTGTATATTTTTCAGTCATACATTTAATAAAACCGCTCAGATTTCTGTAATAACAATTTTAAATACACAATAACCATATTTATCATCAACATGTCCAAGTCGTTTCAATCTCATACATTTGTACTAATTGACTTGTTCCACAGCCTGATATATTTTAAACATGTTTATACTTTTTAACTGGATACATTTTTCACACTTATGCCGTTTATGCAATTTGAAAATGTGATTATTTAAAGGGATACTCCACTTTTTTTGGAAATAGGCTCATTTTACAACTCCCCCAGAGTTAAACAGTTTTACCGTTTTCGAATCCATTCAGCCGATCTCCGGGTCTGGCGGTACCACTTTTAGCATAGCTTAGCATAGATCATTGAATCGGGCAGGACCATTAGCATCTCTCTCAAAAAAATGTAACGGAAAATGTAAAGTTGGCTGATATGGCTAGGAACTATACTCTCATTCCTGCGTAATGATCAAGAAACTTTGCTGCCATACCATGAGTCCAGCAGGCGTAATGATATGACGCAGCGCCTGAAAATAGTCCCCAGCTTGGTAACTTCCAACGTGACCGGGACTAAGTTTGTCTAACCTATTAGACCTATTTTCAGGCGCTGCGTCATATCATTACGCCTGCTGGACTCATGATATGGCAGCAAAGTTTCTTGATTATTACGCAGGAATGAGAGTATAGTTCCTAGCCATATCAGCCTAGAAAATCACAACTTTACATTTTCCGTCGGTCTTCCAAGTTTTAAATAGGAAAAATATCGAAACTCTTTGGTCATTTTTTTTGAGAGAGATGCTAATGGTCCTGCCCGATTCAATGATCTATGCTAAGCTATGCTAAAAGTGGTACCGCCAGACCCGGAGTTCGGCTGAATGGATTCGAAAACGGTAAGACTCAACTGTTTAACTCTGGGGGAGTTGTAAAATGAGCCTATTTCCAAGAAAAGTGGAGTATCCCTTTAAAGAGAATCAAATGTTTTTTTTTTGTTTGAGTGCAGAAATCGTACCTGTTTTTGGTTTATGTATGACTGAAAATATAATCACTTTAAGTTTATTAGTTTAAAACTGTCGAAATGGATTGAAATTATATATGCAACTCAATTACGTAAATCTTAAATTTAGGCCTGAATATTGTACTGGTGTGTTTTACTACTTTGAGAACGTTATTCTACAACATTGTGTTTAAAATAGATGTGCGGAGTGAAAACTTTATGGATTTACACTCTTAAAATTTCATTTATGACCAAATATCTTGCAAAGCAAACTCTTTTCATTCGCTCACAGAAACAAGCTCAGGTTTTCTTAGGACAAAAATAATAATTCTGCCATCATTTACTCACTGACTGTATGAAAACGAGCAGCATGAACATTCTTCGAAACGTCTTTTTTTTTGCGTTCAACGGAAGAAATAAAATCACACGGGTTTGATGACAGAACTTTCATTTTTGGCGAACTTTTCCCGTGAGATCGCGAAAACATGATGCGTGTAACTCGAATGCGAAGTGTTTGTTTGACGCCAACTAAACACACAAACAAGACTTGCAAAAAATTTCAGTGGCACCTGTGAACTTGTAGGACGTCACAGGGAGGTAGAGCGATTAATCAGACTCAAAAACGGCCATTATCGATGAGATAATCGTCCCGTAAAGCCTCGGCATCTTTGGGGAGACGAGATCGCAGGAAGTAAGAGCTGACTTCCTGTTTGTTCCTGACGAGGAGGTTAGAGGTTCGTTCCCAGAGAGCGTAGCGTCACTAGTGTTCCTCAGGTTGAACATGAACGTCCAGGAGAGATGGTGTGTGTGTGTTTATGGAGAGACGAGCGAGCAGCACACAGTGATTTCCCATCAGCCCCCTCTGTAGCAGCGTGTGTGTGTGAGTGTGTGTGTTTCACTGCTTCCCCTGCTTGAGTCTCTCGATGTGATGGCAGAGTTTGAGCGCTGGTCCCAGTTTCAGACCCATGTACTTCATCACCATGTCGCTGCGCAGTAACATCAGCGCTTTACCGTCGATCTCCTGCAGAGACAAACAACACGAGTTTTACAGCTGATGACGTCAGAACCAGTGGCGGCCAATCAGAGCTTCCGATTTATGTGACCAACCTGATCCTTTAAAAACTTTTAAAAAATGAACCTTCTGTTCACCCTTACGTCATTACAGACCTGTATGATTTTATTAATTCTGCAGAACAAGATAGAAAAGATATTTCGAGGAAAGCTGAGGTCTGAACAACATTGGACCCCATCGACTTGCATTGAATTTTTTGGCACCTCACGGTCCGATTCTCAATAACTTTATTTATCTGCACTTTGATCTTTAAAACTTTGCAGACCTTATACATTCACAAACAACTTTATTACCAGTGTTGTGTTTAACTCATTACAAGCAACTTGAGTTATGTAATCAGATTACTTTTTCAAGTAACCAGTAAAGTAACGCATTACTTTTTCAATTTACAACAAAATATTTAAGTTACTTGTTCATATTTATTGACTGACAGCTCTCATGTCCTCATGTTGAGAGAAATAAAGTGAGGAGGTGTGTGTGTGAGTGTGCGTGCGTGTGTGTGCCGTTTATACATGATGGATATTTTAGTTCTAGTCTAAATGTGAACATGCATTTACTCAACTCTCTTACACGAAAACATTCAGTATTCCTCAAAATGATTAAAAACAGTGAAATGCAATACCAGAATTTTGCGCAGAACTATATTAAATTACACAAATATACTTTTTGCATTTAATCTCACTTTATTAACCAATGTCTTTGCTGCTGACCTTCAATGATCTAATTCAACCATACTAATAAGCAAAACTTACTTTAGATTAGATTTAGAAATAAGAGTGTTGAACTTCCTTCTCCTGTCTCCTATTGTTCTTTGATCTGCAGAAGCTGAAAGGTTTGTTTGAGCGGCGCCCTCTACTGGACAGGAGTAAATATGCATTTCCTTCAGCCTGAGGCTTATTCACTTCACTTTTGGTGTGTAAGGGCCTTAACATTTGCCAAAAATATAACTTTTTTTGTTGTTATTAAAAAAACAAGCAAGCCCAGTCCAGGTGAGGAAAAGTAACGCAAAAGTAACGTAACGCATTACTTATCATAAAAAGTAACGCCATATTGTAATGCATTCCTTTTAAAAGTAACCTTCCCCAACACTGTTTATAACACACTGCATGAAGGGTAATATTCGAAAAAGCATAACGAGGCACTTTAATTCAAGCATTCTCAGTATTTAAATATAATAAAGTACAAAAAAATAAAAAAATGGATCTGATTTAGTAGCGCTGTTACTTCGTTTCTCACAGCTGTGAGTCTGTCCAGACGGTGTGTGTGTGTGTATCTTGCCGGTGAAGTCTAAACACAGATGATGTTCCCGCTCTCCCTCACACTGGCTGATTTAGAGTCCGATGTAAAAGCGTGTGTGTGTGTGTGTGTGTGTGTGTGTCTCAGTGATTCACTGACGTGTTTTCTGAAGAGCTCAGCGTGCGGGGCGAGGGCTGCGGGATCCGCGTCACACACGAACTGCATCACTTCCTCTATGGACCAGGACGACGGGCTCCTGCCGGGGGTTCTGGGAAGGTCCCGCTCCACCGCCTCGGGACCCGTGGTCGAGCTCGCTGCTGGAGACACAGGGAACATGCACTTGATCAGCAGATAATGCAGTTCCTTCAGCCTGGGGTGTGTTTCCCGAAAGCAGCGCTAGCCAACTATGGGCGCAAGTTCAGTATTTATATATACATAAATATATATATTTGATTTTTTTATGTAATTATAATTATTTAGGTGTTATGATTTTTCTAATTATTATTTACAATAATTATTTATATAATTTGATTTATTTATCTAATCTGATTTGCATTTTTATAACTTTACTAATTATAATAATTTCAATAGATTTATTTATATAATTAGAATTATTAACATTTTTATGGTTTAACCAATTATTTATTTATATATATATATATATATATATATATATATATATATATATATATATATATATATATATATATATATATATATATATATATACACATATTGAATTATTTGCTTTCATCAACTCACAAACCATACTTTAGGAAACCCTGGATCAGGTGAGTCAAAACAAATGAGTGAATGAATGAGTGAGTCTGACAGCTTCACACAGAAACGCTCACCCTCCACGCGCCTGTGTGTGTGTGTGTGAGGAGGGGGGTTGGAGGCCTGTCGCCGTAGAGGGGGCCTGTTGCCATGGTAATACGGGCTGCTGGGTGCTGATTGGTATTCGGAGGTGCTTCTCAGGGTTTGTGGGCGGGGCGTCATGGAGTTGGAGGCGGAGTCCATGAAGCGCTGCTCCTTCAGTAACCCGTTCTCCTCTGGGGGATGAGTCTCGGCTGCACACACACACACACACACCGCACACACACACCACGCACAAACATACACATTTTCCTCATAAATCAATAGAAATTCAGTTTAACAAACTACTGTATCACCGAATTAAAATTGCAATCAATCAACTTTATGCAGTGTTGATGGTCATTAATCTTGATTTTGAATTTGCCGCCTTTCAAAGGTTTTAGAGATAGCAGAGTTCAGTACGTTTATCATGTGATGGACCTGTAATAATCTATATTATTATTGTTATTGTTTGGAGGATTGGGAGGACGAGAGAAAGGGTAAGAGATGTTAAAGTACTGAATACCTTAAAACACTCAACACCCCCAAAGGACATATATTTCAAATTATAAGGTCTTTCTTTTCTTTACCTTTTTGTTTTTCTTCATCTGTCCATATTGTTGTTTGTCTGTGTATTTTGTAAAACTTCTGTATGTATTCCAGCAATTTATTTATTTTTATTTATTTGTTGTTTCTGTGTGTGTGAAGTGCTGTACCTTCTGAGGGGTGTGTGTGTGTGTGTGTGTGTGTGTGTGTGAAGCGCTGTACCTTCTGAGGGGTGTGTGTGTGTGTGAAGCGCTGTACCTTCTGAGGGGTGTGGGTGTGTGTGTGTGTGTGTGTGTGTACTTGTTTTCATGACAACTGAGGACATTTTTATGATAACACACCTGCAAATGAGGACACTCGGGAAAATACGTGATTTATGAGGACATTTTGGGTGTGTGAAGCGCTGTACCTTCTGAGGGGTGTGTGTCTGTGTGGTGTGTGTGGAGTGCTGTACCTTCTGAGGGGTGTGTGTCTGTGTGAAGGAGTTTCGGGGAGAGAGGAGCGCAGTACGGTGGAGACTCTCTGGAGATCCTCTTCACTGCCCTGATCAGAGACGGCCCGTCCGACAGCAGCTCCTCCTTCACTGCACACACACACACACACACACAACATCACAATTCAGCACTGCGCACACACACACAACATCGCAACTCAGCACTGCACACACACACACACACACACACAACATCACAACTCAGCACTGCGCACACACACACAACATCGCAACTCAGCACTGCACACACACACACACACACACACACACACACACACAACATCACAACTCTGCACGCACACACACACACACACACACACACACACACACACACACACAACATCACAACTCAGCACTGCACACACACACACACACACACACAACATCACAACTCATTACTGCACACACACACACACACACACACACAACATCACAACTCAGAGCTGTACACACACAACATTACAACTCAGAGCTGCACACACACACACACAACATCACAACTCAGAGCTGCACACACACACAACATCACAACTCAGAGCTGCACACACAACATCACAACTCAGAGCTGCACACACACACAACATCACAACTCAGAGCTGCACACACACAACATCACAACTCAGAGCTGCACACACACACAACATCACAACTCAGAGCTGCACACACACACACACACAACACAACCATTTAACTGCACACACACAACATCACAACTCAGCACTGCACACACACACAACACAACCATTTAACTGCACACACACAACATCACAACCGTTTAACTGGACACACACACAACATGACAATTCAGCACTGCGTCGAAACCAAGACAAAAGGGTTTTGAAGCGGCATTTAAGTATTGTATGCCTTTCTAATATTTATTAATACTTTAAATGAGCTTTTATTATATATTTTTTAGTTTTCATTGTAATCTCAGTTTAAGTTTTAGTAATTTTATTTTGTGCTTTTGTCATTTTTATTAGTTTTTAGGATTATTTATATACTATTCTATTATTAAATATTAACAATTAATAATAGAATAGTATATAAATAATGCTTTTTAAGTTAGTATTTTTTATATATCATTATATTATTTATTAATATTTAAACATATTTTCAGTTTTCATTTTCATAATTTTATGTGCTTTTGTCATTTTTATTAGTTTTTAGTATCATTTATATACCTTTATAGTATTTATTCATATTTTTAATTAGTTTTTATTTTATGTGCTTTTATTATTTTTTAAGGGTTAATGTTAAAAGCGTGTAATGTGACTCTGAACATCATTTAGTGCTCCAGCTTTGTGGCTGTAAAAGCAACAGTGGATAATTCACCTCAGATCTTGAAATTAAACAAATGAAAACAAGAACGTTCAAACTGTGAACAAACAAGTGTATTATTTGACAAAGATTGTTTTAGTAACTCAGCCTATGTATTTTAATAATGTTTAAATGGTGTAATATTTATGAATTTGATTATGTAGCGACTTATCCATTTTTTTGCAAGTGCCATCAAGATTACTCTCTGGTGCCACGAGACTCCGCCCACACACTGTTCTGATTGGCTGACTCCGCCCACACACTGTTCTGATTGGCTGACTCCACCCACACACTGTTCTGATTGGCTGACTCCGCCCACACGCTGTTCTGATTGGCTGACTCCACCCACACACTGTTCTGATTGTCTGACTCCGCCCACACACTGTTCTGATTGGCCTACTCCGCCCACACGCTGTTCTGATTGGCTGACTCCGCCCACACGCTGTTCTGATTGGCTGTGGGTTTTGATTGATTTTGACGCATATCGCAGTCGCGTCTAGTGTGGACAGACACATTATTTGTCGCTGGAATCTTAACAAATCACGTCTGGTTTCAGGGTTTCTGCAGGTATCTTCAATTTAAATTTAATGGCATTTTAATGCCTTTTTTTTTTTTAATGCCATACACGACCCATGACTAACCACGGATATTTTATATATCCTTTTTCCGTCGATTTGTGGCTGTCAGACTGCATATGAGATTTTACGGCGTTGATTCCCATTGTTGCTACCCAACTTAAATACCTTTTTACAAACGCTGCAAAATCCTTCTTTATTTTGACCACCATCGGACTGCAACCATGTCCTAAACTGTTTGTCTTCCTTGCACTTTCCCATTTTTCTGGTCTAGTTTTATTCCTGTTCCTGCTGTTCAAAATGCCCGCGTCATCTCCGCATCACAGCAATTTTGCTCCGGCCGGAGGCAATCCCCAAACTGGTTCCGCGTGTTTTTATCACACTAACGTACATATTTTGTGACAGCAAATAAAAATTGTTAATTATGAAGGCTATATTCAAATAAATTGATTATATAAAATTTTCTTCAAAACGATTTTAATGCCTGTAGGATTACAATTTAATGCTTTTTAATGCCATTTAAGGCCTTAATTATCGCAAAATCCATTTAATGACTTTTAATGCTTTTTAATGCCCCCCGCGGAAACCCTGTGGTTTGGACACGGTGTCAGACTCGACGCTCACGGGTTGCCAGTTTGAGGCACACAACAGGAAAATTGGCAAACTGGCAACGTGCAGTATCACAGACCAAAACAAAACCAGACTTTCCAACACGGAAACGCACATTTCAAAGTAAAATAACAGGCTGAAAAAGTGAAAAGGTTACATAGAGCTGGAGTGACAGATCATATCCTCAGACATCAGGATGTAGAGGTCATAAACGCACCTGATTTAGCGCGCTCATAGTTGCTGTGTGGACTGAACGGTTGACTGCTGAACAGATTATCACACTGCAGGTGTCGACACACCAGTTCCAGGAAGCGTAACACACACCCGGCACTGGACGCTGACGGCAGCTTCACCAACCGCGTCCCACCATCTGTTCGGACTAGACACACACACACACACACACACACAACAGTACGCCTTTACTGGGAGTGCTTGAAAATCAATTATGCTTTATTACACGTTCATCTTTCTTTAGTAGGGCTGGGTATTGTTCAAAGAAAATGTTGATACCAAAACCATGACTTCGATACCGTCACCTGAACGATACTTTTTTCAATACCAATTTTATAACCAGATAATGTTATAGCAGAGGCTGTAATATTAATGTGAAGAGGGGAAAAACAAGAAAGCTAAATTGTTAATGCAGCCAACCTGAAGGATAAGCTCACTTTACATAACCTAGTTTAATGTGAGTTAATTCCGTTTTTCCCGTTTTAATTTTTCTGGATTCCATTTTTTTTTTTTTGATGGTTATATTAAACTTTATTATTCAAAAAGCATGTGTAATTAACTGAAATCATGAAAATTGTTCAATATAACAGCAGTTTACAGTTTAACAAAAGTTACATTGTTTTTTTTCTTCTTCAAATTCCATTTTATTTTTTACCCAGTTCTGTGATTTCCGTTTTATTTTGTCTATATTTCATTTTAATGGTTTAATCAAAAACATATATAATAAATTGAATTCATAAAAACAACTTAATTTATTAATTTAATAATAAGGGCCTATGAATTATTCTTTTTTTTAAATTCTTTGTTGTGTATTTAAACTTTTCTGGTAATCAAATAAAGGCGTAAAACAATTTATCTTTTAATTTAAATGAAAATTAAACAAGCCCTTTAATTTTTTGGCAAACAAGTGCTACACAAAAGTTATTAAAATTATAACGTGGAAGACAATTTGTTTTAATAATAGTTGTATTATTATTATTATTAGTAGTAGTAGTAGTAGTAGTATTACATTATACTGTACAAGAGTAATATATTTCTATTGCAGTTTCTTTAAGTTAAACCAGACTTTTATTTTGACGGGTTGCCGTGTAGACCTCCTTCTGTGATGTGATGATAGTTTCTCTCAAATGAAATGTTGTCAAAGTGAGAATATTAATCTAATAAAAAAGGACTATTTAAATATGAATCCTGCATGTTCTGCATGTCTCTGTCAGTTCATATCACGGCCATCAAGCCGGCGTAAACTAGTGTTTTTCCTTGATGCCTCTGGATTTGGGCACATCATACATGCTGCATGCTTATTGTTTCACTGACTTTGACAAGATTAACCCCTCGGGTATTGAAATTTGGTACCGAACAACATTTTTTGATACTCCATGGTATCGAGGCAATTCGGTCAGTGCCTAAAAAGTATCGAACTCGATACCCAGCCCTATTCTTCAGTGTGTAACGTTGCTGTTTGAGCACATCCAGTAGGAGTTATTCTCTATATCTGTAGCCGCGTTTCCATTACCCTTCAAACTGCGCAAATTGAAATTGCGAATTGAAAATTCGCCCAATGGAAACACGTCAATTTCGCAAAAACTCAAATTTATCGCAAAAACCTTTTTACGCTCGCATGAGGTGTTTTTTCAGGCAATTCGAAAAAGGAATATTTCGCAAAACTGCAATGGAAACAGTTTTTCCGCATTTACAGTCACCTGACATAGATGGAGCGGTGTGTTTGGACAAAAGACGAGACCGAGCTCTTCATTAAACTCATAAAACACAAAAGTATCATGGGAATACTGGATTCTAACCAAAAAAATAAATGCCAGAATTGATCAAGAGCTTGAAGCAGATATGAGGGAGAATCACCCAGAAACTATAAAAAAAATAAGGGGATTTCCTTGCCATTAACGCTTGGATACACGCCTACGTCTCCTTCCAATAATAATAATGTCTAGCGCGGAGGCTGGGATATATGTAAATTTATAAACATCCGTCGCCTTGATAGTTGGAATGACTTATCGTACGTTTTAGTCACATAACATCAGTTAACGGAAACGCCATCATTTCGCAATAGTTTTTTATCGACATTTAGGGGCTGTTTACACGACAACGTTTTCAAATAAAAACGTAAAGCGTTTTGGTTGCCTGAAAACGGGTTTCAAAGTGCAAGTTTTTGAAAACGGTCTCCGTGTAAACAGCAAAAACGCATGCACATGCATATCACGTGTTCAGTCTATAGTGTTTCATCGCCATCTACTGGCCTGGCTGCAGAATACAGGGTTTTTAGTCGTTTTGGCGGATCCGTGTGAACGGGGATCGTTTTGACAATGGTGTCGTCTGTACGCGGAAAACTCGAAGGAAAAACTTCTCCGTTTTAAGCATGTCGTGTTAAACGTACCCTAAGAAAATAACGCAAAAGTTCTGTGCAAATCTGTAATGGAAACGCGGCTAGTGTCACTGTTTCTGAACTCTGAAGAGTGTGTACCTCTGACCACCTCTCCTCCGCCCCCTTGGCTCTGAAGGCATCCCAGAAGCACTTTGGGTTGGTACGCACAATCCAGACAGGCCTGAACCGTCTTCTGCAGAACCAGATTCACCGCCTCGGGCCCGAAGTGATCCGGCAGTCGCTGAACCTGCTTACGGTCCAGATGCGGCCCGCAGTTCCCGTGCTTCTTCACGTACACACACACTGATAGACACAGACATGCGTGTGTAAACACTACTGTACTGAAACATTCAGATCTACTGCGTTAAAGCTTTATTAACCTCACCATCCACATGGCTGAAACCATATGGTTAGTCTGGTTAAAACTAGGGGTGTAACAATATATATCGTGTCACAAAATATAGCAATACAAAAATGCATCAATATGTATCATGGATAGTTAAAAAATTCTGATGTGAGAAAAAATGCTATTTTTTAGAGTTTTAGTGTCAGTCCTACTTTAAACTACTATATATCATGTTGAATATAATGTATAATAATGCAATGGGGGAATATTTGTGGGTCCTGATAATGCCAAATATCTTATGCTACCAGAAAAAAGTGGCCTATATTATTTTAAATATATCTAGTTAGTGACAGAGTGCAAGCATATTCGTCTAAAATAAATCTGTATTTTCAGCTTCAGAATCATCAATATGTTTATTCTGGCGTCTCTATTGTCCTGTGCTTTGGGTTTCAGCACCAAATCCAAGCCTATTCATTTACACACACAATGTAAATCCAAATTTATCATATGTTTTAGAGTATTGCAATAATATCGTATTATTAATTTCAATGATTATTAATATCAATAATATCGAGTTCAGTATCGTGATATGTATCGAATCGTGACATGACTGTATCGTTACACCCCTAGTTAAAACAAATTTTTATTATGATTATGTAAGATGATTTTCATAGTGATTATTTTGGTTAGAAAGTCTCAATCACATTATGACATTACTATATAGTCTGACTATATAGTCAAAATAAAGTCATTGCCGTTATACACCACTGCCACACTATAAGATTTATTTGGTTATGTAGTCTGATTACTGCATGATTACTCTTAAATTACTGTGGCTATATAAGTTGATTATTATAGATATGTAGTCTGATTAAAGGTCTGATGAGTGTAGTAGTCTGATTATTAAGGTTATCTAGTCTGATTGTTGTAGTTATATAGTCTGATTTTATGGTTGTATGGTCTGACAGTTGTGGTTACTCTGATTACTGCAGTTCCAGTATATAATCTATTTACAATATGGTTATGTAGTGGGATTACTGTAGTTATATAGTCTGATCACAGTGGATCTATATAGTTAGATTATTATGGTTGTATGGTCTGATAATTAAAATGGTTACAGTCTGATTACTGCAGTTACTGTATATAGCCTATTTATTATGGTTATATAATCTGATTATTATGGTCATATGTTCTGCTCACTGTGGTTTTGTAGTCTGATTACTTTAGTTACATAGTCTATTCAGTATAATCCAATCATCGTGGCTATGTAGTATAATTATGTAGTATAATTATTGTAGTTATATAGTTTGATTATTGTGGATATATAAACTAACTATACAGATCAGACGTCAGATGTTCCCCTGTGTGCCAGCATACGGGATATTAGAAGCTGTATTTGATACCAGTAGACACCACAGATGACGGGGATCCCAGAGAAGAGAGTCCATCGCTGGGCATGCGAGTCATGGGAACCCTGGAGTCTGAGCTGGCTGAGATAGACATGGAGCTCTGAAGGAGTCTGGACTTCCTCTGAGAAACAGAAACACACGATAAACTTCAGTATTTCACTGAATGACACCCTCCACAACATAGGGGTGCAATGGATCGCAGGTGATCAGTACGGACCAGCTGCCCCACGGTTCGGCACGCACGTGATTCGCGGATTAACTGTTAAATTTAACCATCATAGAGTGAAACTTAATACTTTGGATGTGTTTTGTCTTGCCAATTTACACATTCAAAAATTTAAAACGCGGAAAAAGAGGCGAAAATAGAGGTGCGTTTTAGATAGCGCTCGAACACAGAATTGATTCCTCTCTCGCGTTTCCTTGCCCTTGAATGGACATACAAACACAAAATGATGTCTAAATACGGCTCGGCTAGCATTCTCTCGGTTATGAAGTGAACAGTTGAGAAAGAAACCGGATGTGTGTCAGTGCATTCGGTCTTAAAGTGACGGCAGCCTAATATTCCTACTGTTGTCTGTGTCATTAATATTAATAAAACAACAACATGCAGCTTTAACAAAGATGAAACTATATTTAATTAGTACAGTGAACAAATAGTGTTATTTTACATTTAGGCTTAATTATTCATTTCTGGACCTGAATACTACTGTTAGATTTTGTAAATGTGTTATTTAGTATTCATCTCTGCTTGTAATTTGTGTATTTGTTCTTATTTTATTACTGACTGTTCATTTGTTTTTAATAATGTTCGAACTTTATCAGTTACGCTAGTAGTTTTTGGTGTGGTATTGAAGAACTTCAAGTGAGCTTTAAGTAATAAATAAAAAGCAAGACCATGACAGTCCTTTCGTGAATACACACAGAACTCGTTTAATGCTACCTTGCTGCCTGGTTTTGGTCCCCTCTTCTTGTACGGGCGCAGGGGATGCTGGGAGATGGGTGTGGTTTGGGGCGTGGCAGCTCCTGGGTCTTCTGTGTCCTGGGCCGAGGTGGAGGCGGCCAGAGCTTTCAGAAGCGCGATGGTCTCGCTCTTGGGCCGCCGGCCCCTGATGCCCTTCCTCACGGGGAGTTGAGGAAGAGGAGTCGGCAGCCGGTACGGAGACGGCATGGTGCGCCGGGGCGGTTTGGGGTTTGAGGACGAGGAAGGTGTAGGACCCGGTTTTGGAACGGTGACTGCAAAAAATAAAGAAAAATTAAAATAATACGAATAAAAGTTACATTAGACCAAAGTTATTATTAACAAAAACTAGGGATTTCCACAACGAATTTCCATAAAGTTTAAAGTAGATTATTTTATGCGCAGTTTGTCAGTGCAGCGGCTGATCGGTAGTAAATGCTCCATCTGAACACCAGAGGGCGTCACACACACACACACACACACATCTGAACACCAGAGGGCGTCACACACGCACCACATATCCATCTGAACACCAGAGGGCGTCACACACACACACGCACCACATATCCATCTGAACACCAGAGGGCGTCACACACACACACGCACCACATATCCATCTGAACACCAGAGGGCGTCTCACACACACACACGCACACATCTGAACACCAGAGGGCGTCTCACACACGCACCACATATCCATCTGAACACCAGAGGGCGTCACACACACACACGCACCACATATCCATCTGAACACCAGAGGGCGTCACACACACACACGCACCACATATCCATCTGAACACCAGAGGGCGTCACACACACACATGCACACATCTGAACACCAGAGGGCGTCTCACACACGCAAACGCACCACATATCCATCTGAACACCAGAGGGCGTCTCACACACACACGC